>NW_022475995.1:0-360117 GCF_009193645.1 Aspergillus pseudonomiae
TTTTTTTTTTTTTTTTTTTTTGGGACGTCAATTCTTTATATACTAACTTTCTAGAAACACGCCCATTATCTTCCTCCACAACGTCACTGGCTTCATGGTCGGCGCCAAAGCCGAGCACGCCGGCATCATCAAAACGGGCGCCCAGCTTGTCTCGGCCGTTAGTTGCTCTACCGTGCCACATATCTCCATTATCCTAGGTGCGTCGTATGGAGCAGGGAACTATGCCATGTGTGGTCGATCCTACAAACCTCGCTTTATATTTACCTGGCCGACCGGCCGCTGCAGTGTGATGGGCCCTGATCAGCTCGCTGGGGTGATGGAGACGGTGCGGATTTCAAGCGCCAAATCCAAGGGCGAGGTGCTGTCGCCGGAGGAATTGAAGAAACAGGTGCAGTCATTCAGGGATGCCGCTCAGCGGGACAGTGAATGCTATGCGACTAGTTCGATGTTGGTTGACGATGGCGTTATTGACCCGAGAGATACGCGAGATGTGCTGGGGATGTGTTTGGAGGTCGTAGCTCTGCCGGGGGTGCAGGGGGCGGAGACACATAAACTTTTGGCCAGGATTTAGTTCTTCTCCTCAAGGTTGTTAAGATATGTAGCATGGAGATGAAACCCCTATCAATGCATGATATTATATTGTACTACGTCAGTTCCTCGCAACCCGCACGAGCAGCCAAGTTCTCGGGTAGATGATACCATCCAACATTCGTAGAACACTTCTCAGATTGCGGATCCTATTCTGGATTACCCTGGACCAGAACAGCTCGTTTCTTGGAGAACGTGGGATGTTCGTGGTGTTGACGGTCCGGTGGCTCGAAACCGGACCGATCCGGACCAGGAGCGGCATCTTCAGTCCGGGGGCAACGGAACAGACGGAGAATAAACTTACAGTCATTTTAATAATAGGTAGCCCTGTTCACTTCCGCCTGGATACCCTATACACTCATAGGCAGATACACCATGGTATCACTCACGACAATGAATGGGCCAATCCAGGGTGCCTCTCCCGTCCGAAACCCTCTCTTTGTTGCACCTTCTCCAGTAGGAACGGATGGCCGCCCTATTATCCAAAAGGTGCTGATTGCCAACCGTGGAGAGATTGCCTGTCGCGTTATTCAAACCTGTCGAAAACTGAATATGACATCTGTCGCTGTTTACGTGGATGAGTATGCGGCCACCCTCTGAATCTACGAGAGTAGAATTAACCTCAGCCAGAGATGCCTCATCCGGCCATATCAAAGACGCGGATGAAGCCGTCCGAATTGGCAGCATAGAGAAAGGCCAGCGTAATCCATTCCTTGATGTAGAGTTGCTCGTCAAAACGGCTCTGTCTGTCGGTGCGGACTCCATTCATCCAGGATACGGCTACCTGAGCGAGAACGCCGATTTTGCGACTCGTGTGCGAGACGCTGGCCTGATCTTCATCGGTCCCAGTGCCAGCGCCATGTCGACATTGGGCGACAAACGGACAGCGAAGGACTATCTGCGAGAGCATGCGCAGGATGTACCTCTCATCCCCGGATACTCGGGATCCAGCCAGGATGCTACCGAGCTAGCGAAGTTTGCAGCCGAGATTGGATTTCCGGTGATGCTGAAAGCCTCAGCAGGGGGTGGAGGTAAAGGCATGCGCATTATACACGAGGAAAAACAATTGCAGTCCGAGCTGCAGCGAGCGCAGTCTGAGGCGCACCGATCGTTCGGGTCGGCGGATTGTATCCTGGAAAAGTACATCGAGAGCAGCAAGCACGTCGAGATCCAGATCATGGGCGATAGTCATGGAGAGGTGGTCTCGTTCTTTGACCGAGACTGCTCAGTGCAGCGACGACATCAGAAGGTAATTGAGGAGACTCCCTGTCCCTTTCTCACGCCAGAGACACGGCAGAAAATGAGTGCCACGGCCGTGCGGATTGCGAAACTGATCGGGTATGAGAATGCGGGGACGGTGGAGTTTGTTGTTGATGTACAGACTGGCAAGTTCTACTTTCTCGAAGTCAATGCACGGCTGCAGGTTGAGCATCCTATTACTGAAGAAGTGACGGGGGTCGATCTGGTCTCTCTGCAGTTATACGTTGCAGCAGGAGGGAGCCTGGCAGCTCTGCCCGTTGCCCAGAATGTCACTCTACAGGGCCACGCCATTGAATGCCGCCTGTGTGCCGAGGACCCTCGACGCAATTTCTTCCCGGAGCACGGCAAAATTCATCTCTGGCTGCCGGCATCTGGCGTGTTAGGGCCCGGCCGAGACGTGCGCTACGAGACTGCGGTCCAAACAGGCTCCTCCGTGTCCATATACTTCGACTCTATGATCGCCAAGCTCGTCGTCTGGGCCCCCACACGGGTGTTGGCGATTGAGAAGATGGCTCAGGTTCTTTCTCATACCGTCTGTGCCGGTCTGAAGACTAACCAGCTGCTTCTGCGCAGCTCGCTGTTACATCCCGCCTTCCAGGATTCAGCGTACACTACCGGATTTCTGTCTTCCTACCTGGACGAGCTGTTGCGAGAACCATCTCACCCGGATATGGTTGCAATCCGGACCTCTCTGTCAATTCTTCCAGGCCTACTATTGTGGAGACTTGCAGGTCTAAATTCCGATGTCTCCAATCCGCGGCCTTTCCGTAGTATTCGTCGACAGTTTCGGAACCAGCGATTCGACCCGGTCAGCGCCCACTGCGAGATTGTTTCCGTGGTCGACTGGCCTTACACGGTGGCGGATGGAGTGGATGCATCAGCGCCGCTTATGTGTGTATGGCAACCAGAGGCAGCAGGCAGTGTGTCTACCGCTGTACAACAAGTCTATCTTCTCCCTGTCCCTGAAGCCAAGGTCTCCCAGGACGATACTACTCCTGGGGCTAGCGCCCAGTACAATGAAATTAGCAAAGCACTTCGGACCGGAAAGGTCGTACCCCCAGGCAGTCCGTACACCGTCAGGGTCGAGTCGTGGACACCAGCGGAAGCAAACTACGCAGGCAGGGAGTCCTGGCTGACGAGCATAATGGAAGTCTCGATCAACGGGTCTAGAATCCGGGCACACCTGGCAGCACCCTCTCACCGCACGGACACTGTATGCGCCCCCGCTAATCGCACACAGACAGTGCTTTGCCATGTCCCTGCGATCGGTACGTACGTCGAGTTCAAACAGGACACATTGTTATCATTCATGGAAGGGTTTCGTGCAGTGGTAAAGCAGGACGACCAGGAGCAGCGGAATGTGACTGCGCCGATGCCATGTAAAGTGCTATCAGTCTTGAAGAAGAATGGGGATGTGGTAAAATCTGGGGACAGCGTCATGGTCATCGAGAGTATGAAGATGGAGGTTACCATCACAGCGTCGGCGGACGGCCAGTTCCATTCTACTTGGAAGGAGGGTGACGCTGTCGAGGAGGGGAAGATTCTTTGTTCTATCCATTAGGATCTTAATTAGTTTAAAAAGAGGTCTCCACGTGTAGTGGCCTTGCTTGTCGTATTGGTAAGATACGATTGATTAGGGCATTTATATCCCAGGTTGAACATCCTTTCTTGAGATTCCCCCCGTAATCCAAAGCCAATCCCCGTCTTATATCGATGCAATATGAAATACACGGCCATGCCAAGAAACGCCTCAGCTTCTTCGTAACCTTAACATCCGGAAATAGAGCCAACTCGGACAAAACTTCCTCACTACCTGCGCCGATTACTATTCACTCTCAGAAATCGCTCGATTTCCCTCATCCCTACGCCTGATCCTCCGCTCAAAGAGATAAGATAAAATCGTCTCTATCACTATATTTTTATTATTCTAGGAAACGCGTCAACGCGCCAATATATCTTCTAAAATATTAGCGAAAAGTATGTAGAGGGTTTAGCCAATTTCCTAGAATACTATTAATATGATCTACGGCCGCGGGATAGGGCTTTTAAATCTTTCGATTTTAAAATGTCTACATAGTATAGATACCGCTGCTATTGAACTCTATCCTAGATTCTTTAAATACTAATCTTATAATATACGTTTCCTAGAAATCACTACTTTGAGATATTATCTCTTTTTAATACACACTAGAAGCCTATTTATTTAGATATTTTTCTATCTAGATATCTTCCCAATGTATATTTCCACTGCTAAATCCTATATTTTTAATATAATATTTATTAACATGTCCAGTAGACTATACCCTTTCTACCTAGTAGTCTATTTTTAGACTTTTAAACTATTAGATTAATCTTATAATTAGTAGTATAAGGTCTAGGAAAGGGGAGAAGTAGTCTATAATAATCACCGCTATTTTAAACCTTTTATTATATTTATAATATATATGAAGTCTATTTATAACACAACTGTCAATAAGAGCTGTTTAGTACATACTACTAAATGGCCGTTGGCGACCCGAGAAGAGCCCCTAAATGGGAGCTGTATTCGGGTATAATGCATTTCTCTCTCTCTCTCTCTCTCTCTCTCTCTCTCTCTCTCACTATTCACTCTCAAGTCACGACTGACCTGCTCAATCCCTTGAGCCACGGTCATTTTTCGAGGACCCCAATCCCCACCACCTGCCGCGACGCTCTATGCATCATCTCAGGGGTTTGCCGTTCGTGCCTGACATTTCTCGGTCGTTCAAGAGTATAGAGAGCTTATTTTTCCAACGGCAGCAGTGGCTTTCAAGAGCACCGGTTTTATCCCAAACCGTCATGGAATCAAAGCCAACAGACCAAAAGAAAGGCCCACGGACATATAGCTGAGAAAAAAAACCGAGGGATTGACAGCGGTCGATATCTTTTGTTTGCGGCGCGAAGGAACATGGCTATTATATCTGGGTGCTGCGGATTCGATTGATATGTGCTGGGCAGGTTCGGGAGACCTTGAAAAACACACCCCAAAGGTCCTGACTGTTCCACGACCCTAACAAAACTCGCGTATTACTTCGGAATCCCCGTCCCTGCTTGCAGTATGGATTCCGATAACCTGAATTTCCAGGCTCTGGTTTTCTGTCGGGTCCCGCCCCGGCTGGCGTCACCCAGTGCGGGCCCCCGGAATATGGGGTTACGGGGTCCACCGTTCCAGTAACTAGAGGCATTAGAGGAACATAATTACCGTGCAAGATTGGATTACAGCTGCCCTGATGCCTTGCCAATACTAGGTACGCAACCCCTCAATAAGATGAGAGCCGGATCCCACTAGTCCCCAAATTGGGATTGGGGAAACGACATCAAAGCTTCGCCATTGCTGTTACCAAGCATTGACCTATAACCCACGCGGGGCCATCAGCCTTATATAAAGAGTAGCTTTTCTATCTTTGGTGATCTCTACCAGACGAACTGACACTCACCTGCCCCCCCTATCATCATTGACTCCGACAATATTTGCGGTGAGTCTAATAAGCTCCCCATAAGGCCCTTCGACACCACGTAATAGCAGATAGTGTCCTGCTTCCCATGCCTTCGTGATACCTTTTGAGAAGCTGTATCTAAACCCAAAAACCCCTCACAAGGGCGACCTCGATCGAGCCTTTGGGAATCTTACCGCTACGACAATGGGCCGGCGTGATCCAGGCTGGGGGCATCAAGTAGGGGGAAAGCTTTTGCTTTGAGAACATACAGTATAAAAAGTCTTAGTATTATCGCTTTGGTCGTTCAATAGGCACGCTACATACCGCGAAAGTGTGTTCCAACGTCTGGTCGTGAGTCGCCGTCCCGTACTGAACACTGAATGTAGAAAACATAAATAATGAATTGACTGCGAGTAATAAAGAATATAAAATGAATCACATCCTGCCAGATATCACAAGGATATAAAATTATATCAGCAAGCGTAGCTGCATGAAAGTAACTCTAGATTATTAATCATAAATTTAAAAAGCAATGAGCTTAAAGCTAAATTATCAAGATTACATAGGGAAAAAGCACCAGGAAGCTGTTCTGGAGAAAGTTTAGAGAATGGTGAGTTAATTATTCCAACTCCTCCCTTTTCTCCTGCTATCTATTTTTTTTTTTTTTTTTTTTTTTTTAATCTTTTTTTTTTTTTTTTTCTTCTATTAACCTTATCCTTCCTTCTTTAAATTTTTTTTATTCTTTCATTGCTTTAGTAATGGGGGTATGGAGCGAGGATATGTAGCAAGGGGGAACAGGATGTATCGCCTCCAGGGTCCGTAATAATGCGACACAGACCAGGTAGCTCACAAAGGCTTCTGTTCCACTATTTGTTCCATATCTGGACATTTGAAGAGAGAAAACCTCAGTCGTGAATCCGATCGCCGCCATACAGCTGGCTGGGAGAAAGCGACCGAGTCCGTCAGAGTGGAGATTACGGGCCAGCGACACGATCTGCGATGACACCATTTGAATACCAGGGGGCATACACTGGTTCATCTCGTCAGGTGGTTGTGATTGGATTACCATACATTGTGCAAAGAGACACTCAATCCTCAAGGCCGTATGCTGTAGTATAAAGGAGGCTGAGTTGTTTTCGTTCTTATCAAACCCGGGCATCTCCAGAGGAAGATCTCGAATCCAGTCCTCTAGGCTCAGCTGATGCACGAGTACATCCTTTGCACATACCCCGTCCTTTGGATATAATACGCTGCACGCATCTCCAACCGAGTTCAGGGTCCAGGAGACGCTATAGAGAGAGCTCAGAGCGCGACTGGTCTTGTGATAAAGCTTGGCCTTCTGAATAAATAGAGCAGCGAGCCACTTTCGACTCCCGTCACACCTAACGGGAACAACGGAAGGATGAAATAGGCTGAAGGAGTGGGGATTCCCTTCGATTTGTTCAAAGTCACTCTCGGTGATTGAAAGGGCTGTACCGTACATTTCGTGAACCTGACAGGGCCGATGGTAGGTCAGGGCGATCTGAACGTCACGGATATATATACACCACCAGATCCTCCGCTTCAGGCCACTTGTGGGGCATGTTGATTTCCCAACGGCTATGTCTAACCGAGTACTTTTAGCAATAGAAAGAGCTTGAGCTAGCCAGTAAGGAGCCTCCAGTAGACCGTCGTTGTCCCCTTGCCAAAGCGACATCAGCAACAGCGACTGAATCTGGACAAGATGATCTTTCTCGGTTCCCACCTGGTAAGCTAGCTATATTATACGGTTAGCGGTCAACCCCCATCCAAGTCATTAGCATTTCTACCTTTGCCCTGCTAATCATCGCTGCTTGTGCTTCAAGGCGAGACGGGTGACCAGTCTCACGTATGGCGTTGATATCAACGAATGGACAAGCAGCAGAGAGAATCGACCACATTAAGAGCGGACTCCGGGGCGAGTCCGGGAGCTGAAGCTCGAGGTTATAGACATCATCAAAATTAATACATGGCTGCCCCGGGTAAACGTAGTGAAGATATGCTTGCAGAAACTGCAGACGTACATGGTGCACCGGGAAATCGAAAATGCTCCTTTGCCTCAGGAATTCATATGTATCAAGCCCTCGTGAGTACGTGATAAGTGGCCTACCTTGATGGACATTTCCATCTCCTCCCTGATCACTGGGAGTCGTGCAATCCTCGCTCAGGATGGCCAGGGCCGTGGAGACCATGTCATCGAGTGGCTCGGTCGCCGAGACCCCCTTGGTTGCTCGCATGTGTCGGCAAGGAGTGCTTCTCCACGAAGATGGAGAGTCGGCCTCACTTGATGAAGGTTAGGACGATTCTGTGGCCTAATAAAAAGACATATCCTGCTACATACCTAAGCCCATCCATGTTGTGAAAACGGCGGCGTTTGGTGATCCTTGGGGGGATCGGGAGTTCAAGACATATTCCGCACTCCCAACTTTCCTTTCCGGGATTAGACTTCAGCAGCCCTCCTGTTCAAGACAGTCAAAATTGTGATTCCTTTCTCAAGTAATCTGACGCGCCTACGGTGCGATTATTGTCTTCCATCCATGTAACCTCATTCCGTGCTCGTGAGTTAAGCTGTCTTGTGCAGGAGGAGGTTCTGGTATGGTTTATCGGACCGCAGCGTCGGACCGAAGCCGGAGCGCTACTTCCTCTGGGTCAACGTTGCTCTTCTCATTAAGATTGCAGCCCATTTCTCCTGTGGTCTATGCACGGAAGGTACCGGCCCGACGTTAAGGCTAATCAGTGGACGGACGGACACTCCTACTCCAGGCCGTTAGTTTGACCTGCATCCCCAAACCCTGCCACCCCAGATCTGTCATGCCCCTTAACCATAGAGGCACCTGAATGAATTCGCTCTTCTGCTATACACCAGCGGCTGTCTCTGCCAATACTGCGCAATCGCACTGCCTGGACCAGTGTGCATGGGGTCATGAATCCTTGCATCCTTTGGGGCTGTGGCCCTCAAGCAAGGGTCATGGGCAAAATTATAAATACAGTCTTGATGTCGCAGCCTGGCTTCCTCGATCCTCTGCAACTTCAGGGAACGCTACAACTGAAGCAAGATATTCCACGCATGAACCATCCTCCCGCGTGCTTCTAATATCCTCCTCCAGAATGACATCCAGCTTTGACGACCTCTGCCCGCATAAGGCGGCGATATACGATCAGCCTGGCACCGTGGTGGTGGTCTCCGCCTTACTCTCCACCATGTCTCCGCAAGTATTTGGTTTAACCTGAGCGTATTATCCTACGAATGCGAGGCGACATATAGATACTGATAGCTGGATACTTGAGAGACAACAGCCAACGAGCATGCTTCGAAGGTTTTCCGGGGGTGCGGTCCGACGATCGGCGTCCACGGACCGACAGCATCGAAATGTAGAGACAAGCTGTTTATAGTTAGAGAATAACCTTCCTTGTTTTATACGTCCCTCAGATTCAAATATCTGCATTTGTGATATACGCACCATGTCATCAACGCTCCCCTTCGCCGACCCCCTCTGGCTCAACCGCGGGTACAGTCCGTACTACAAGGACTCCCACCGACGCCTGCAAAGGGAAGTCCGTTCGTACATTGACACGCATATCGCTCCTTACTGTGAGGAGTGGGAAAAGAACGGTTCGGTTCCGGTCGAGGTAGGTAGCCTCAATATGCAAGATGATGCCCCGTGCCGACCGTGCGCAGGTACATCAACGACATGCAGCGCTCGGCTATACCGCTGCCACCCCATTTCCCCTGGCTACAAACTATCTCAATGGCCAGCAACTTCCTGGCGGCATCCAGGCTGAGGAATGGGACGGGTTCCACGACCTGATTCTTATTGACGAGATTGCGCGATGCGGCTATCTCGGTGTGATCTGGGCGCTTGGATGCGGGAATTCGATTGGTGGACCACCGGTCATTAACTTTGGAAATAAAGAGCAGAAGGACCGGTTCTTACCTGACATGTTGACTGGCAACATTCGGTTCTGTCTGGGTGTTACTGAGCCGGATGGTTTGTTATCCTCTGTCTGGGTTTCTTGTTGATTGGTGCAGCCAACTGACATGGATATAGCTGGATCCGATGTCGCGGGCATCACGACCACTGCAGAACGAAAGGGCGACAAGTATATTGTCAATGGAGCGAAGAAGTGGATTACCAACGGCATCTTTGCGGACTACTGCACCGCTGCGGTGCGGACAGGAGGGGGGGGTATAGCTGGAGTATCGGCTCTGGTGATTCCACTCAATGCACCGGGCGTAACACGCAGGAAAATTGACAACTCTGGAGTTCTTGCCAGTGGTAGGAGCCCGCTCTGTGCCCTATAGGCTTGTATTGAGACTGACGATTGGATGAAGGATCCACATACATCGAATTTGACGATGTTGAGGTGCCCGTGGCTAACCTCCTTGGAGAAGAGAACAAAGGCTTCCCCATTATCATGAACAGTATGAACTCCCAGTGTTCGTGCCATGGACAAAATTAATCAGGACAGACTTCAACCACGAACGTCTCTGGCTTGCTTGTACATCGCTGCGGATGGCTCGAGTCTGCGCAGAAGATGCCTACCAACATGCCGTGACCCGCGAGACCTTCGGCAAGAAACTCATCGAGAGCCAAGTAATCCGTGCCAAGTTTGCTGCCATGGGCCGGAGCCTGGATTCTACCTACGCCTGGATGGAGCAGCTCGTCTACATGGCGGAGACGGCGAAGGCGAACCGCACTGACGCCGCGATGGGTGGCCTGTTCGCCAACCTCAAGGTCCTTGCCGGGCGAACTCTGGAAATGGTCAACCGGGAGGCCCAGCAGGTCCTGGGCGGTCTCGGGTACTCGAAGGATGGTCGTGGTGCGAGAATTGAACAGATCAGTAGAGATGTTCGGGTGATGGTTGTCGGGGGTGGCAGCGAGGAGATTCTGTCAGATTTGGCTGTGAGCCAAGAAATCAGGGCTATGCTGCGGTTGAACAAATTGTGAGTAATATATCTACTAGTGTATCGCCAATCAGTAACGGCGGTTACTGGAGTTATAGTGAATTTGTGCTGTAAGGTGGTTATCATCCTAGAGCATCGAACTGGTCGCGTAGCAGCCGTTATCCCTCGCTGCACTCTGGCAAAAACCCTCTGATCTTTTAATATCTTCTGGCTCATCGAACCTTTTTAACTTGGCGTTTTGTATCTATATAGTTTCTATTAAGCTTGATAGCTGATCCAGATCTATGACGCTACAGCGATCTGTAGGCCAGATAAATATAACCCGAGGTTTACAAGGCCTTCCGCACATTGTATAGATGCCAGGTATATACGATGCGCTTATGATAATATGAGATAGAACGTAGAAGGGACGGTCGGGTTAGCGGACACACGACATAAGATAAGCATGTATCTTGATGATTCCGGTCGTATTCGGCTTCGATGCTGACAATAAACCGGGTAATTTGATCGAGGAAAGATAATTGATATGTTTATTCTTCATCAGGATAAGAGCAGTATGGAACATGACCGACTCCTGATTGTATATGTGAATGAACTTCGTTGTGTTGGCAGCTTCGTTAGGATTGATTACCGAGAGCTTCCCTCCCCGGTGGAAGACGCGGAACCACTGCGGAAGGAGACTCCGGTCGCATGCGGGGAAGTGGGGTGTTCTCATAGATTGGCCAATTGGGAATAGCATTATTATGCCGGTGGGTCTGCCCCACACTAACCAGTTGATTCATTCAGTGGAGACTCCAAGTCACGCCTTCTCCTCGGACACCGGCCTGCTTTCCTTCCTTCTCAACTATCTTGTGTCCAGGCCCGGCTGGCTGCTGCTACCGTGATGGATCACGATCCCAACCGGCTGAATGCCAGTATTTCCAAGCGCATCCGCCATGCTTGCGCAAGTTGCCGGTAGGTGACTGACCCCCCAGTCATTCCCTCGCTGACCTCGGGTGCTACTGCGACAATTAGACGACGCAAGACGAAATGCTCTGGAGAGCGTCCAGTGTGTTTTCACTGTCGGCGCAGTCGCCAGCGCTGCGTGTATGAGCCCTACGCGATGACCATCGGCGATACCAGCGCCGCACTTCCGCCGCCACCAGCTGCCCAGGACAATGTCAGTCGTTATTCATATGGCGTGTGTGCGGCAGTGATACTGACGTATGGGTAGAGCGCGATTCTGCAGCGGATTAGCATGCTTGAGTCGCGTCTGGCCGATCTCAGTGACCGCGCTGCTCCTCAGGCTTTGTATACTAGCTCTGCCTCTCTCTTCAGAAGCGAATACTGATCGCATTTTCCTTGCAGAACATCGCCGCCTAAACGGTTTGACGATGAACAGTGGTAGGGAAGCTCTCCTGCCGCCAGGATAACGGCCGTACTGACACGCGCTGCGAGAACCAGCTCCCTCCCTCCTTTCCCAGTTCTGCAGTCCGTCGTCGACACATTCTTCGTCCACGTCCACAACCGTCCGTATTCGTGTATCCAAGAAGCCTCGTTCCGGAGAAAACTAGAAATGGGAATCGTGCCCCACTGTCTACTCCTCGCCGTGCTAGCATCGGCAATCCGATTTTCCACACACGAATACTACGAAGGGAGAAAGCAGGAGGCGATGGAAGAATATGCAAAACGCTCGTGGATGTCGGTTGTCACTGAGCATCTCACGGTCGTGGATAACCTGACAATGGAGGTGGTACAAACCGCGAATCTGCTGGCTATTGTCGATTACACCGGTAGGATCCGTCGTCTATAACATCCTCGTCTCATATTCTCGTATCTGATTTCCGTCCCAGTCGGTCATGTCAGTTCGGCCTGGCTGAAGGTCGGCCTCGCAGCTCGCATATCCCAGGACCTGCGCCTGATGATAGATCCCTCCGACGCACTATCATCCCACGAGCAAGAGGAGCGGAGGCGGGTCTTCTGGTCAGGATATTTACTAGACAGGCTCATTTCATGCGGCAAGTCACGGCCTCTATGCTTCCATGACGACGACTGCCACGTCCGGCTGCCATGTGATGAGAAAGCACTCTACACTGGGCGAGTGCAGACATCACATACCCTCCACGAGCTCCTCTGTTGGGACTCAAAGATCGATCACGATCAGCCTCCCAGTCCATTTGGCCTGGTCATCTTAATGGCATCCATCTTCGGACGTTGCACCAGGTATGTCTACAGGGAGTGCAACACTAACAAAACACCCCCATGGGACACAAACTCGGAGTTTTCCCAGATCAACTCGTCCTTATTGCTATTCGAGTCTTACTCCAGCAGCACACGGCTCTCAGCCGTTGACACGCTCCGCGACAACGACTCGGCCGATCGGTCGGAATCAGAACGAGTCATTTTCGCCCATACGCTGTTCCATCTCTCCCACTGTTTGCTGAATCACCCATTTCTCTTGCGATTGCGATTGAAGCCGTTTGGGTCAAAAGTGCCTACCAGTTTCAGCCTGCGTGTCCTCCATGCGGGGGCTGAACATGCCCACCAACTGTTAGATCTCCTTCGCGATGCCAACGAGGCGGGCTTTCCCCTGGAGTCATCATTCTACTCTTACTGCATCGTCGTCGTTGGTGGAATACAGTCTCTTGCCTTCCACTACCAAGCCTCCCAGAATGATCCTCGGTCGTCAAATACCTTGGATTACTTCCACCAAAGCCTCAGCACACTTGAGCGACTAGCAGGGACATGGGGACACGCAACAAACATGGTATGTTTCCATCCTGCGGCTCTCCTCTTTCATCTTGCTAACCACCGTCCGTGTATCTTGGTAGACTGTTCGACTACGTGAATTCCACGCCCAGGCTCATGTACTCTCCTCACTCTTCGACCCCGCCTGCGTAACAGACGACCTCAACGCTGCGTCTGTGGCCGCCCTTTGGACAATGCTCGATTATGGCAAGGTTGGCTCCAGAGTTAGCGACAGTCCGAATTTCTCTGACTTGCTTCTCTTGAATATGCCATCGCCGTCGTCGTGGGTTCTTGGGTCCGATATCTTCCATACAACTCCACTGGGAGTGGAAGATACAGACCTGCGTGTGCTTGATGGGCTGGCGCCATCTACACACTTTAGTCGTAAAGTGGACACACTTTTGGATCCCTTACCTTCCCCCTCTTTTCCGACGGACGCCCGTCACGCGCCGTCGTTTTCGCCCCCACCATGCTGAGTCCCAATGTCCAACCGCGCAAAATACTGCGCGGCAAAGAATGCTTGCCACATCCAGTGCAGGAAATGGTAGCTCTTTTCCAGGCCGGGAGCGTCTGATGAGCGTAGATATAATATTTTGTCAAGAACATCATCAGACATCTCACGAAACTCACGCTAGCTATATGCTTGATTCAGATCATGTTGGCGAGAATCAGTAATGTGGTTCTGCATCCTCACTTAGTAGCGGTATGCCCCGTTTCCTTCTCCAATCGCCTGGGTGTTACAACCATCAACTCTCCCAAGACCACGATCTGACGCACAGCAGCCAATCAGTCACAAACAAATCAGATCAAAGGAAATGGGCGTGGTTGAAGGTCGGCTGGACCGTACTTCCGGGTGGCACCACCCTTGAGGCGATAAATTCGAAGCTATTCAGACTCCTATACGACATCGCCTTGAGTATCTATCCAAGAAGGTAGTCTAGGGCCTTCCTTATCCACCTGGCTATGTTCTATACTAGGCAGGTCCTCTATATCTCACTGTTGTGGTGGTTTTATTGCATCGTAAAGTTGGTGTTTTTTTTCTCGGCCAAATACTGCATTTTTTTTTACTATATTTTCTTTCGGAATGAAGGCTTCTGGTAGTATAGTATAGAAATATACTGATCTACACCATAGCCACACTAGAATAGTTACACGTAACGTAACCCACGTATGAGCTGCGCAGCCACATATACTTCTAAAAATGAAGCTATATAAAACACCGAAAAGTCTGTATTTATATAGAAAGTTTAAATAGCCTGACAATTAGCATATTGAGGAATTTTATAATCTCGAATACGGTATAATCGTTGTAAGAAAAGAATAGTATTGTTGTGTTTAGTACTAGTCCACTAGAGATATATATAAGTCTATATACTAAACTAAATACAATGGAACAGACACTATAGTACAGCCTAGATCTTGTAACAAACAGGTGGCGTTGAGCTGTACGCTGTCCGTTCTAACTTTTACAGAAGGGTGGGGCTCCGGCCTTATGTTATTCCTGCGCCTTGCTTGACAGGACCGCTGTTTCGATGACTGGAATCTCCGCCCAGAATATCCAGCAGTATCTCTATCGCTTCAGTCAGACAATTGACCTAGCCAATCTCAGTATCCTTAACACTGTACAGAATATTTACTTCCACTCGGTGTTTGTATATCTCAGATACTGGAGGGAACCCAAGACGTGAGGTATAGCATACTTGTCAATGCAACATACTATGCAGCATGCTCTCACGGAATCGCACACTTACAGGCTGCGGAACCTGCCGCCATCGCCATGTAAAGTGTGACGAAGCGACTCCTGTTTGCGAAAACTGCCAACAGCAAGGCCTGGCATGTCTCGGCTACGAGCGTCAGCTAGTCTGGGCGAGTCATGATGGAGACCGAGTATTTCGCCGCCCCCTATTTTCCAGTAGATCACCTTTCAGGCCTATACAACGAAAAAAGCGTACTTGCTAACCAGTGTCGCAGAGGCCAACCAACTGAGGATGACACAACTGATGACAGAAAGTCTTGGAAAGCAGTCCGCAAGTGCTGCTTTGGCTCAGCTGGAAAATGAATACGAAAGCGGCGTACGCTTGGAAGGCGATTCATTTCGAGGCCCTTTCGGTGTTCTGGTGTTGTCGACCAACGCGTTTGCAGATAATAACCAAGCTGAGCCGCCGTCCGACGAACCGGATCGCAACCAGTTGGAATGGGATGTCTTCTGGCCCACTATTCCAGGTGACACTACCATATTTGATGGGCCGCATAATGTGCTCGGTGGCTCATGTGATCTTATTATACCGGACCCCTTTCTGGATATTGACACTGTGACGAGTGATGCTCAGTCTCTCCTTCGTCCTTTAATGGACCCGCATTCTGACGAGTTTACATACCAGTCCCCCTCTTCATCGCTGGGACCAGTCTTGCCATCCTTTGAGGTTTCTTCAGGGCGCCCAACCATACCTCCTGAGGCTGCCGATCTGCTGCGGTACTTTAAAGAGAATGTAATTTCGCTCTTATTTTCTTTGAGGAACTGCCGGCATTGCCCCTGGCAGACAGTCCATTTCCCAGGTGCAATGAGCGCATTCGCGGACCTGAGCATTCACCATACCACAAGCCACACTAGGCTGTCGCTGTTCTATTCGCTTCTTGCTGCCAGCTGCCTCCATAAGTATACACGCGATCATTCTGCTGGTGACCTGCACATATCAGCAAAGCGGTTTAAGGAAACCGCCAAGCAACATCTCGAATTGGCCCTGCACCAGGAGGTTGTAGGATCTAAGCAGGCCAAGTACAAGGAGATATTGATGGCGGTTCTAAGCATGGTCATGCTCTCGGTACGTGCTTATCAGGAAGCTGATCGCATCTCACGTAACTAACACAGATCATAGGTATTCAACGGCGAAAATACTAGCGCCCAAGCTTTCCTAATTGATGCCGAATATATTATTCGCATACGTGGCCTCCCTAAACCACATAAGTCCCTCAAGGTCCGATCCTTGCACCACGTCTATACATTCCTGCGCATCATGGCCGAGAGCACATGTGGATGTGCCTTACTGGACATTTGTCCCGACCGTCCCAGCGCCAGCTTACTCTCCATCGAGCCATCACCAAATTCTCTACGGAGTTTCCGCGTGGCCGACGACATCCTAGGTGCTGAGCTCGACATAATGTTAGTAAAAGGGAACCTCATCGGCCACAATGACATTCATCTAGAGGTAATGGGGCAGTGGAATGACACGCTCTTCCCAGACATGTACGGAATACCGGAGTCTCTCATGAACCTTCTATCGCAGGTTATTCGCCTAGCGAATGAGCAAGAGCTACTTCATCGCGGCGGCCCGACCGTGGACGCGCGTACCAGAAAAGAGTTAAAGCGGCGCGCGAGCATGCTCGAGCAGTACATTCTCTCATGGAAGCAGTCTCCTGAATCGAAGCCAATCAATCCCACAGCGATGAAAAACGGTCAGGATACGGCCATTCGCCAGAACCTGACAGCAAACCATTTCATGATTCAAGCCATGCATCAAGCCATTATCTTGTTCTACTACCGTCGCGTCCCCAACATCAGCGCTGTAATCCTACAAGATACTGTCCGCAACTGTCTGGAGTTTCTGAAACGCTACGACAAAACCCGCATCGAAGATAGTGAGAGTGCGCCGCCTGATACGCCCGATACAGCAATCCTCTGGCCTGGCTTCGTTGCAGCCTGCGAGGCATTAGATCCCGAATTGCAGAGCAGCCTGCTAGACTGGCTTATCATGACAGGCCATCGAACCTCATTGGGCCCGTTTTCTGCCGCCGCAGGGACTGCGCAGTGCGTCTGGAAGACACGGTCAGAGACCCAGGATTACACCTTGAGTTGGTTTGATGTTATGAAGCATGAACGATGTCCAATTATTGCGACGTGACGCTTGAACTTCAATTATAGACCAATTACCTGATAATATACTGGGTGTTAGGCTCCCAGAGAACGGCTCCCTGTGCGGTCAATTTATCTGCAATCTCCGCGTCGATGTCCTAAACATATGTGCTCTTCGTGAAGCCGTTTTGAAAAGCAAATGCGGCTACCCGCCTTGAACTCTCCCCGAACGGCTGCAATAAGATATCAGCAAATGTGACCAAACGAAGGGGAACTAAAACACCAACCATCTTTCCGTTTTCCGCAAAGTAAATGCCGTTCTCCCTCCACAACAAAGGATTCCCGCCTTGACGGACCTCCGTTTCCGGAGCCAACCTCATAATCAAGGTTGACAAATCCGCAATGTGAATATTACTCCAACAGCTCAGACCCTTCCCAACCTGAACTCCATGGCCGAGCTGAGAGGTCGCCTTCGCCAGCTCAGGTAGCTGGATGCTGCGCTGATTGACTGGACCGCGGCCCAGGCCATAGATCAATGGCCCATAAAGAATCGCTGTTCGGAGATTAGGCTGTTCCGAGGAGGAATTTAGGAGCATCTGGTCGACGGCGCGCTTGGGTGATGAAGAGATGATGATTCGGATTCCGCTGATGCCCTGCAGGTCGTTGTGATTTGGGGCCCGTGCTTGGCCATCGGAACTTGTTGCGACTTCCGCGCCAGAGAGGAGGTTTGCGCCCGAGATTTGGATCCGAACTGCGATGCAAAGCTTTTGGGGTGGCGTTCATAAGGGACTTCAGAGGAAAATACGTAGATCTATGAATACCTAGACTTTGGCGCTTCGTCTCTGTCAAGCCCTGCGCAATGGCAGTAGCACTGGGGAGATGGTTCGAGCTCGCTAGATCTTTCGGGCAGCAGTTATCGGTTAGATAACATATATCTAGTACTCAGGAGAATGGATAGATTCTTTCTGCTTATACGTACAAAGTCCAACATCAGCCTCCGAAGCCTCCGAAGCCTCACTCGCAATTTCCGCCGCGGAATCAACGTTTCTAATGACCGGGGTCACCGATGGAAATCTGCCCGTGATAAGGGATGCCTTCTTCTTGCTGCGCACGAGGGCCGTGATCTTGCACGAGCGAAATGCCTGTGTAAGGGCACCCAGGACGTCGCCGCTAATGTCGCCTGTTGCTCCTGTTCTGTAGATGGGTTAGTGTCGGGTCACCAAATTGTGGTGTGGTGTGGATATACATCACTATGCGGCACATTTTGGGTAGACTGGTGAGGTAGCAATATAAGGGAGTAGTATGAATTATCCGCAAATCTATGGGTGGAGCCAAGTACCACTTTGGGAAACCCTGCCTAATGAGTGCGAGACCCACATGTGGCTTGTCAAACCGGCAGCTTATCGCGATGAAGGGAAGGAAGTACGCCCAGGACCCGAAATCTCAAAATTGACGGAACACAGTACTGTTATTTATGTCTCTTGGCGGGGTTTAGGTTGGGGGGCCACACCCAACCCGCGATTTGGCGCGGTCTAGCTGTCCTCGGAAGTCGTACAATATGTCCGTAACAGCGTGTCTCTGAGTCTGTCCGACATATTTGGATCAATTGTTCAAGCTGGCCTTAATCCAAAAAAATAAAATAGGTATAATGTATTACGGACACTACGAACTATCTACTTGTGGCCTAGCCTAGCCTACATCGATGGTGTAGTGGGCGGCTAACAATGCCAAGATGTCTCGAAGCTACTATAGAGATATAGAGGCTCGCATGGTTTGGTCACATCCTCAAAGCCCCTGCCTGGGAGTCTTTGGTTTATGCCTACGTACGAGACGAAGTCAATGGTCGAATAGGGAAATCTATCCGGTAAGGCTATCGCGATTCCACCCGATTGCAGTACTAATTCGACAGGAATTTGGACCCGCTCAATGGCCATAGCATTTACTGCAACCAGTATTGTGAAAGTCCAGCTACGAAAGTGAATGTTTACTGCTTGGTGGAGCCTCTGTGAAGATAATCAAGACTTGTAAAGATCTACCCGAAAGGCGGATATGGCAACTTATGACGACATGAGGAAGGTAGAGAAATGTTTTGTGGGCCACCAAGTATTCCGAGTAAATACATTTAGGTATCTTATAACGATAGCAGTGACGGCGAAGACTGTATATAAACCCTTGACCACCTCGAGCATCCAATACCAAATATTGAATCTTCATCGACCATTTACGTTTGCTCTCAGCCACAATGTTTACCAGCAAAGTTCCGACCCGCCAGCACTACGACGTCGTTATCGTCGGCGGTGCCACCAGTGGCTCCTCGATTGCATGGCATCTAGCTACAAATCCAGACTTCAAGGGCTCCGTGCTCGTGGTCGAACGAGACCCTTCCCTGGAGTATTCCGCTACCAAAGCTAGCAACAACTGCATGCGCCAACAATTCGCAACCGCCATCAATGTCCAGATTGCGCAATATGCAGCCGATTTCGTTAAGCGCTTTGGCACCGAGTTTCCTCCAGACCCCCGCGACGTACCCTTTACCCCTTCCATTCGCAACTTTGGATACCTCTATTTATCCGATTCATCCAAGTTTACGGGAGTGTTGAAGAAGGACCAGGAGCTGCAGGCGAGCTTGGGAGCCGGCACTCGAATTATTTCAAGGGCTGATGTCCAGCAAAAGTACCCATTCTTCTACACCGACGACCTTGACAGTGCGAGTCTGAATGTTGTCGATGAAGGTGCCTTTAATGCCTGGGGTATGGTGCAGTGGCTGCGTAGCACTGCCCAGGCACACGGCGTGGAGTACATCGCGAATGAAGTCATCGGGGCAGAATTAGAGGAAACGGGCGATAGGGTGCGAAGCATCAAACTACGCACCGGGGAGCAGATCGTCGTCGGCACCCTGGTTAATGCTGCAGGGACTCGTGCTGCTACGGTCTCTAAAATGGCGGGTATTGCCGGTTTGCCCATTGAGGCTAGACGACGCTACACGTACATCTTCTCTGTGGATGAGAGCCTGACCCAGGATCTCCCTCTAACCATTGACCCGTCAGGTGTCCATGTCCGTTCCTACGGCGCAAAAGACTACCTCGTTGGTTGCCCCCCCATCGAGTCAGACACTGCGGTGGATGTGGACGATTTCAGCTTTGCAGAGAATGTATGGGAGGAGAAGATATTTCCGGTTATTACACGCAGGGTTCCACAATTTGCCAGCGCACGCGTGACGGATTCTTGGGTGGGTCATTATGAGTTTAATACGTTCGACCATAATGCTATTGTTGGGCCACACAGCAAGGTCAGCAATTTCCTTTTCTGTGTGGGCTTTTCTGGCCATGGGAGCCAACAGGCTCCGGCTTGCGGACGTGGTGTTGCTGAGTTAATTGTGTACGGGCGCTTCCAGACCCTTGACCTCAGTGTGCTTTCCTATCAGCGGCTGATCGAAAATCAGCCTCTGACGGAGCGAGCAGTTATATAGAGCAGGAGCCCACTACTTACTATTTGTCTATATGTGCCTACCTCAACCTGACAATTTTTGACGGTCGCCTGCATCCAAGCCTTTCGGTCTAGACTTACATCCAATGCCCGTAGGATCTCCATAACATCAAAGTGTAAGATACGTTGGTTGTGACGCTTACAGGAATGAGAATGAGTTCCTTCCCATGGGCCCCAGTGGACGTAGGTCGTTGTCATCTAGATGCTCAATCATGTATGGGTGTCCAAGTTATGGCTGGAAGAAGCAACAGGTGATCCCGAGCCTGAGTATCTTCCCTGTCTCGCCCAATCCGAGGATAAGCCATTACAGAAATCAGAAGGTCGACCGCCTGACCCTTTCCATGTCGACCACTGAGAGCGATCTAACAACCGAAGCAGCAAGGTGCTCCTGGTTAACATAGCGTAGTTTGAAGCTGTTTGTGTCCGAGAACCATCCCCCTTACCTTCGGCAATGCATGCCTCATCGATAGTCGACCTTTCATACGAGGCAGTGTGATCCGTTGATCGGATTCAGCGATGTTTCCCGACGCCGAACGCCTCCTCAAAGAGAGGTTGCGTCACGCATAGGCTTCTTCACGGCCCATCCCGGCCCAGGCCCACGGTGGGTTGGGCTTTAGGCCCGAGTGATGAATTGAAAGAAAATTCGAACAGGCTTGGTCTATATACTCGCAATGAAGATCCTCCAGCCGGAGACGGCGACAGGCCTCCAAATACAGAGACTAGATTTAAGGACCAAATACTAGCGCATGTCGATATCACAGGACCTAACCCGGTCCAGGACAATCAGGGCACGGACGACGATTACTGGAACCATATGGCGAATATTAGACGGGCTATTCTTCTTCGACCAGTACTCCAGAGGCATGTGAGAATTGAAAAGAAGGAGCGGATCGAAGTCCAAGAAAGCGTTCTCAATGCACTACTGAAGACCAGGAAGTTCTATCATGGCTCCCGCTCTTTAGAAGCCGTACTTGCAATGAGTGCCGCGTCCAGATACAAAGAAACGGGAGATTGAGACAGGGAGATCTTCCCACTGGTCAACTCAGTTTGCACGTCAAGAAACAGGACTTCGACGGTGAATTGCATCCTGATAACGGCCAGGCGGGAGGACATGAAGGGGAAGGGGCAAGACCGCGCAGGTACACGGAGCAGTCAATGATGGAACTGCAAGTGGGTCTCGCCTTACCTACGAATCTGTGAAATTTGATTCTTCCCTCTTATTTACACCTTCGGTTGTTCTTCAATGTATTTGATATACTTTACTTGGCATACAGGCAAGGCTTTCTTTCCCTTTCATTTCTTAAGATACAGCCATGATTGGGCAGACCGCGGGTGTGTCTCTAGTATATAAAATAGATATAGCAAGAAGAATAGCAGTCTGGGGTCACACTGTGACAATCCACCAAGTTAGAATGGTGACCCAATCGCAATCTGGCTGCAGATATACATGTGTAATAACAATGTTCCAGCTATGAATCCTCACAGCCTTGGTCTGGGAGCCATTGTGAGTTGCCGATCCATATCGTCGTGAATTTCCCCGCATTCTCAGAGCCAAAGAGATAGAGTCGCAATCCTACCGCATACGACACAGGTCCGAGCTGGGCTGGCCAACCAGACGCAGCAGGCAACCGACAACACGAATATCCACGTAGGTGCCCGATGTTTGTGGCTGCCTGGTAACTTGGAACAGTTGTTGAAGAGAAAGAAGATCCCCGATTTTGGTGGATTTCGTCCTGCATGCGCGGCCAATACGACGCAGCTCCTTTCCGCTTTAATAG
The DNA here is from genome assembly GCF_009193645.1 of Aspergillus pseudonomiae. NCBI lineage: Eukaryota > Fungi > Ascomycota > Eurotiomycetes > Eurotiales > Aspergillaceae > Aspergillus > Aspergillus pseudonomiae. The sequence goes on from NW_022475995.1 coordinate 22,069, forward strand.
CCTCCTGCAGACAGGCCGTCGGACCGTAGCCTACATTTTAATATAGTGCGGGGGCCGTTGCGTCGAACCCCGGTTTCTGTGCGAATTAGATCCCCTGTCTGAGATGACGATCCTTCTTTTCAGCTCCCACCGATCTTCACGACCCCGAAGAGCAGATTGGACGACCTGGCTCAAATGACAAATGTAATGTATGTGTTGTCCATGGAACCCAGGCCCACCACATAATTGCATTGGCTACGTGTCCGTGCGCATGCCGGGTTGGAGGGCCGACCTCAGTGCCAGGATCATTCAAAGGCCTGGAGCAAGGTGGTAGAAGTAAAGGAATATATAACAGGCAGCAAATCCCACTGGGAGCTTCCGTTGACAGAACTCCCCAGGTGTGGCAATCGCTGTATCGGGAAAGTGAAACTACACGTCCCTAGACAACCCACTACGCGTACACTGAAGCAAAAAATTTTGAAATGGCAAAAGAAAAGGTCGAGCAAGTGCTCGACACCTTGGCGGGACTGAGTGAGTTTAGCAGCTCACCTTATCTAGACGCCCTCAAGTCGCACCTCTCCCTGAATGACAGTGGAATGTTCAGTGACTCTCCAAACACAATTTACGCCGAGGCTCCTGGTGGAGATGATCGCGTGCTGCAGTTGTTCAAGGTCCAAACTATCGTTCTCGGCTTGTCACGGTCGTCCGGATGTAGTTTCGATCACACGGTCAATGCGGTATGTTTCTCGATGCACCATCAAGAGTGATGTGGCCTCTCTTCAGCATGCTGACCGTGTGGAATGGAAATACACAGGGCGGAATCGAATCTAAAATAGAGGCCACCGCATCCTCAATCGCTCACACCATGTATAGAGACTACCTGGAGAACGCCGTTGCCGCATCAGGGCACGAGAAGCCGAGTCTGCTTGCACTAGAAAAGGACAGAGAATTCTGCGTGGCATTCGCGGACTACGTCCTGGATCCCGACTTCATCAAGCGCACCCTCATCTACCGGTTCCTTTCCTCATCTAGTGCTTACCCTCAGGCCATTGCCTACATATATGAACGAGTTCGTGCCACTCTAGCCAAAACTGAAAAGCACATGAACACGAGCAGGTTCTCCGCACGGGACCACTGGCAGCCACATGCGGTGACGCATGAGGGACTCATCGACGCGCGCAAGGTCGATGATTTCTTGCAGGTGTCACTCCCGGTGCAATGGTCGTCAGAAGATGGCCTGCAAGGACCGTCATTCCCACTTCTTGGTCAGAGGATCTCTGTTCAGTGGTGCAGCCGCCAGGACTGGAGGGATCTGGTCAATGGCCAAATCAACATTTGTTACCAGGAGCCTTCAAGGACGACGCCAGTAGGAACTGGCACTCACCCACCAATTCCAATCATTGGGGCCAAGACTTACGGGAAACAGTTGCAGGAGTGGATTCGGGGGAAACGTGGGGAATATCGGGATTTGTTTACTGGTCTTGAGCCGAATAATTATACCCCTGCAAGAGACGCAGCTTCCCAGATGCTTTTCGGCTGCTTTGTGGCGGGCACACAGGTCCGAACGATCGTGGGAGATGTCAATATCGAGTCTCTCCAGAGGGGAGCCAAAGTTCTTACCAAGGCCCCAGGTGAATACGGTAAGCTAATTTGGTTGAAATGGACCTCGTCTCAGCCCGATTAACGCCAATGATGTAGGCACGCTGTCCGATGAGAGAGTCGAGAACCACACCGCGGAAGATGGAGATCCTGTATATGTCTTCGGTTTCAACGGAGAGAAGCCCTTTGTCACCGCAGGCCACATCTTCTTTACGACAGCTGGTCCCAAGGCCATCAGCCCAGCAATTGCCCGGGAAGAGAACCCAAACGTCATAGTCTCCCAGCTGCGTGTCGGAGACGAGCTGTATCGACTGGACGAGGCAAGTGCAGGGACCAAGTACGCGAAGGTTCGCATCACATCGTTCACGGTCGACCAGACCCCAGATAATGTCGTGTACGGGCTACACTTTCACCAGGGTAGCCACGGGGGAGCTCGCTATCATGCAAATGGGTACCTGGTGGCGGCCAACTATCCCGAAATCACCCTGAAACGATTCCAGGATCGATTTGCCAACCTCCCCATCCGGGAGCAGAAGACCAGTATTGCAGCAGTGAGTCTTACCTATCTATTGTCCCCTAGGCATGAGATCTGACTGCTGAGACCCGCAGATTCAATCAATGCCCAATTCACTATCGGGGGTGTTCGGTTCGGTGTTCACCTCATTCAAAAACAGCTTTACCCCTGACCGGGTCCCACAACCGGGGGATCTGCAGGCCATCCACGAGCATTCGCAGAAAAGGATGCAGCGCAATCGAATGTCCGTCCACTCGGTAGTGATGGCATTCGCGCTACAGCCGGTCGCGGGGGGTGTAGCAGAAAGGTTGCCTGAGGTCTGGCTGAAGGAGGGTGCGGTCATGGTGGATGCACAGCTTGTCCACCGGGCGGAAGTCACCCATCAGCACGTCCACTGGAGCAGGGAGAAGGCACCTGGAGTATGGGAGCACGGGTCCCTCCAATTCTCATCCCATAGTCTCATGGCCACTGGTGCGGTGGCGATCGAGGAGGGAGGAAACCTCTCCAGCCCAGTTCCCGTTGTTGCTGCACCGGTACAGCTGTTATACTCCCCAAGCGGTACCAAGAAAACCTTTCCGGATCCAGAGAAAGCAGACGGATACAGTCCCTCACAGGACGAGGCCTGGCTTCCCTTCTGGGACGTCAAGATTGAGATGGTCCAGTCGAACGAGGGCCTTTTCCAGGCCAAAGCGAGTCTTCCACAGGTAGATCAGAAATACAAGGAGCCGATCTACGAAGCGAGGGTCACCTTGCACCCCGGAGAGCTGATAATCGACATCAGGATCTCTGACGGATTGGAAGATTCGTTAGCTGATGTTTTGGATGAATGGCCAAAGGGCACGGAAAAGCCGCAGCTGTTCAAGGGGCTGAAGCTAATCGTCAGTTTGGTCAGAGGTGTCGCCAGAGGTCATTACACTGAACTCGTCGAGGAGACTGGGGAAGACGGGGATATCCACGCACTTCATGCATCGGGCTCGGACAAACACCAACTGCTGATGGAAGAAGTCCCAAGGGCCATTGCCTCGTCCCCAATCGCCCACCTCGACTATGGCCTCAATGCCGACCTGTATTCCATATCCGCTAATATCCATACCCTCCCGTCACCAAAGGCAGCTCTCTTGACCACAGCGATGTCGGGGAAACCACTCTCAATTCCGGACCTACAGCTTATAGAAACTCCTACCGACTTCGACAACCATCGCGTCACTCAGAACTACGTGATGGCAGCCGCGGGATATTGGAGGGGCGAAAAGGAGAAGGAAGTTTTCGGTGATTCTAAAGGGGCAAATGAGGGCATCCTACCGATCTCCTTGAAGGACCAGTTGAATGACAGCAACCGAAAGTTCCTCAGCAATGTCTACACGCGAGCGCTCTTTCTATATAGCCTGAGCACCGACTCGCGATATGAAGGGAACTTCAACAGTGAGCAGAAGGAAAAGCTGCAGTATTTCTGGGAGGGGAAGGTATATCCCCCTAGCTTTACAATCAGATTTACATCCCAGGGGTATATATCATGCATGCTAATTACAGTGCGCAGGCCCAATCTTGTATCTCACGGAAGCCCGAGTTTAGTGCTGTTAACAGCCTGGCGGTTAAGGCGGCGTACTTGGACCAGGTGCCCCGGCTCAAGGACTACATCAATGACTCGGAGGATTGGGCGAAGAAGTACTACGAAGCGGTCAGCACCGATGAGTACCTCAGCCAAATGGCATTCGCGAAACTGTGAGTCTCCGGATGAGGGTTCTCCCTAACCCATGTGTACCAATCCAGACATTCTGACGCAGGTCGACGAAAATAGCACTGGGTACGACCTCGTCAACCGTGTTTGCATGCTCCTCAGCGTGCTCGATAAGCAAAACCGGGGTTACCCAGAGCAGCTCTGGAAGCTCATCCTGGACAAATCGATTCTGATCCTCTCCTACGAAGGCGCCCCGGTTGACCCGGACGGGTTCTCGAAGTTTGCCGTTGACTTCATGGAGCAACTGATCATCAAGATCAAAACGAAGGATCCCAGTATTAGTCAGGCTTTACTCGATGATCTCAGCCTCGATATTGAGACGCTACAAAAAACGTACAATACCAAAGTGGAGCGAGAAATAGCGAGTGAGCTATTTGGGAATCAGACTGAGCTTGGGCGGATGTTCATGGAGGTGGTACGGGAAGGAAAGGACTACCTCGGGAAGAAGAACTTGAAGCCATTCGCAAAGGTCGCCGAGAAAATCCGTGACAAGGCAGAAAAGTGGTTGAGCCCGGAAACAAGGGAAAAGTTTAAGAAAACATACGGTGTGTTGGTCAAGGTTGGAGCTATCATGTAGGTTGTGATGTGTTACTACCGTCCTCTACAACTTCATTGAGCACTACGGCCCAAAGGTCTGTGGCTAATAACCAGTCAGGACACAAGCATATCAGCTTGCAACCGCAATCAAATATCTGGCCGGTTGGGACCATCTCTCTGATATCGACCGAGCCAAGGCTACGCTGCAGGTGGTGGAATCCACCTTCCGCTTGATAGGCGACATGGCACCGATCATCAAGCAGTTGGGGGAAAACGCGTGGAACAGTTCGAAGGTCAGGAATCTTCTTGGGCGATGGAACCAGCGCGTGGGTGGTTCACAGGGCCGAGTCACTGTGCCAATCGACGGAGTGGACACCCCAGTGCTAAATCATGAGGGACTGGCAGCGGTCAATAGTCAGGCCGTTGAGCCTTCACTCGAAGCCCAGGTTGGGGAGGTCACCTCCGCCGCGCAGGCAGAGGAAAAGATGACCCGTTGGGCCAAGGCGTCCAAGGTAGGTTCCGTGATGCTCAAATCAGTCGTCGCGCTTAGCAACGTGGCCGTCGTGGTCGGGCTAGGATTCCAGATCAAAAAGGAGTGGGGGTACGAAAACGTCGGAGTAATCATCTTAGACATCATCAACTTGTCGACTGTCGCAGCGCAGGTCACAATCGAGGTTCTAGAGATTGGGTACGCCCTCATCGGCATCGAGAGCGTCGTCCTCCCTCTCATTGGTGCCGTCTTGGCGATCGTCGGGATTATCATCATGTTTATAGAGTATGAAAAGCGCCCAACTGCCCCTATAGTCATAGCCCGCAGGTACTGATGAGCTTCGCAGAATGGGCGTCGGACACACAGCTCCGCCGGACCCTACGGTGACCTATATCAACGACGTCACCCCAGACTTCGTCAAGGAACTTTCTCTGCGGCCCAAACCGATACTCAGCTACAAGGCCCCCAACACTGCTACCACCGCGGGCTCCTGGTCGCTGAAGCTCGAAATCAAAGACGAAAGCGGCAAGGACTTCCGAGTGGAAAGCTTCCACATCGAGGTCCCCGTGGGCAATGCGGAAAGTGACCTCTTTAGCCGCCCAGACACCAAAGATGCAAATGGCCCGAATAGCATCCAGTGCGTTGTGTCTGATACCAACCGATTCTCCGTCAAGGCGTCGGTCTCTCCGTCCTCTGAAAACCACATAATGCTTTTCCAGGTGAGCGCAATTGACAAGACTAAGCCTGTCGGTGAGCTATCAGTTACGTTCGCTGGCACGTTAAATGGACTCAAGGGCAAGGCCAATATTTCCGTCACCGAAGTTCCGCCGCAGGACAAGACGAAGCCGGATGATTCACGGACAGACCGAGTCAAGAATCTGGTAATTACAAAGCAGTGAGCGGTGGATCGCCATTACACCCGTTTCAATTTTGCTGTCGGGATACCAATGCCTTCAATGTGGGGACCTGGTCGTGCCGAGATGTCTTCCGTTTCTTACAGTATAAAATATCTCATTATATCTTAAAGTTAACGTGCAACCAATGAATGACGTGATCTCTGCCAGAAGAGGCGATCCTGGTGTTCTCCGAGGCACATCTATCAGTATACATACTGCTCTGTTTCAAGTTGGGCTAATTCCCACTAGATATATACCGGGAAGCCGAATAGTTGGTCCGATTGCAGTAAGCTGGTACGATAAAAGTTCTGGGAAGTTATACGTTACTTGACTCTGAACGGAAAAAGAACAAGATGTACTTGGCCCTAATAAATGTGTCAGGGAGTGGAACAGGGTTGACGGCAGGGCGAGTTTTCCCTAAGGCTTGGACCTTAATGGTTGTGGCTAGATGATGGGAACGAGCTTCAGGTTCCACATGGGAAAGAGCCGGGACTCTCTAATCTGTCCCAGACTCCCAGTTGATACTTCATAGGCTGGGATTGGCTCACCCAGCCTGCATGGCGGGCGGGAGGTCCCAACTCTGTAGTCCAAGATCTTGAATCCCACCCAAACCCAACTCTAAATGCCATTACCCATACCTCTGAGAGTGCCCTATGCTCGATTTCACAATTCTGGCTGACATGAAGACGAACTTGTACGTCGCTGGTAGTCGTATTTTCTAGGCGTGGTCGCTTCTGGGAGAGGGACTAGTTCAATCGTCGGTCTAGTGTCGCTTTGAAGCAACCGCCTGGTGGACTGCAAGGGCACGAGGTTGGGATAGAAATGCCGGCCTGCTAGAGTTGGTTCCTTAAGCTGACAGGTGTAGACAATGCCAGTGAGCAAGAAGATGACGAGTACGAGGGTAAATACCGCGTTGAGGAAGGAGAAGAGGGCCACGATGCCTGTCATGAGATCCGGCTGATCAAAGATATTAGTAAAGACCACGCAGAAGATGACATTGACAAGATTGATGGCAGCAGCAGTGGTGGCGAATACATTGGCCTTTTTCCCCATATATGGCCGGACAGTTGCGGTACCAATCAGAAGTCCAGCCTCCAAAATAAGAAGAACTATAACCTGCGCTATAGGGTTCTGTTGGGCGACCTCGATAGTCATCCCTTTCAAGACTGTGTAGAGTAGTAGCGGGATGATGAAGTAGAATGCATGGGCCCTGTAATGGGCATACAGATGGCCCCATTTGGCCAGGCAGGGTGAATCAAAATGAAGCGAGCACATCAGAGGTTCATTTGACCTTCTCGCTGTGCGTGAATGTTGGAGGACCCTAAACGTTGCATGACCAAGAATCACAGTCGTGGCGAGCCATAGCGTAATAGCGAGCAGGACTTCGGCCGCCGAGTCCTGCTGCCACAGTTCCCACATGGTAAAAACATATATTTGCGGGTAGCCAAGACACGCGATTTGGCAAAGACTGCCTCTAATAAAGTGCTGCCAGTCAGCCAGGGTAGCAAAGGAACAGCCGGACTTTGTGCACTGGGTCTTTTTCAGAACTACGGATAGACCGAGCTTGAGGGCGATGATAGCCCGGAGCATGACCATGGCGATAAAGCGAAAGACCAGATGTCCGGTCATAAAGATGTTGGTGGACTCAAGGCCTGCACGGTATCCCATGTGAATGATGCCATGGAGGAGGACTTCCGCTCCATCACCTGATGCTGGCACGCTTCTCCCTATCAGTGCTTCTTCGGAACGTTTGAGGAGGCCGATTGAAATAGTGCTAGCTTCGGAATATAAGGTTGAAGGTGTTCCTCCTGTTGACCGCTGGAACCAAGTCGTGATAGTATCCAAAAAGTCTGCATGTACTATGCTCATGGTCCATTGAAAATTCTGGATCCAATTTTGTATCATTGGCTTGAACTCCATCGCATTGAGGCCCACCATGGCTTGACCTTGCATGAAGTTCAGCAGGAGAGACGTGCGGAATGAAATCTGGTTTGAGATGCTGAGATAGCTGAGAGCCGAGGGCATTATGCTCCCAAAGAGGCCGAGTCCGATGATAACGGCAAGTGTCCAGCCAACCGCGGCTAGGTAGACTGTACTACTCTTGATCACACAGGCCTCAATACAAGTGACACTTCGATTTGTCGAGTTAGATATCATGTTGACTCGAACAACGGCATCCAGATCAGGAATAGTGTAGGCAATAACTATTAAAAGGACTGTTGTCAATGGATATATATAACCAGGGAGCAAAATACTAAGTAGAAGTTCACTGATCAATCCGAAGGAGTTCAAACTTATCGGGAATTTCTGAAATAATATCACCTGACAAAGTCAAACTTGCATACGGCACGGTCAGGTTTTGCGGTATCATGGGACCGAATCCGGACAAATCATAGTCGCATAGATCTAGCCGCATGGTCAGGAAGCTGTACCCATAGGCCAGCACGTCCACATCCAACATGGCCATCCCCGAGAAGGTGATCTCGCCGTCATACTCGACCATAAGACTGTTGTTCTCGGGTGTCAACGCCATCCTAAACAAGTTGGTGTTGATAACACTATTATCAGAGCATGGAATGAGGGCAGTGGACTCGAGTATTTGGAGAGCGCTTATGAATTGAGCAGTGTAAAGAATACCAAGAATGCCTCTGCTTAGGCATATCAGGAACCGCATCTTTCAGTGGGAAATAAGTGGCAGCTAGAGTGCTGGCCGTGGTAAATCACTGGTAACATCGGGTGCTTCTAGCAAAAGTAAAGGAGAAAAGCCTATGACCGCCGAGTGAAGATTCGCTGGACAAGCAAGGCGGCAGATTGATTCTTGCGGTAGCCAGATAATGAGGGAGATATATAGGGATATAGGCAGCTTCGCTAGAAATACCCACATAGACCAATGTATCCAATTCCAGGGCCAGCTTCGACACTGCTACAATGAGACCGTGTTTTCGGAGGTACGGAGGTGAGAAGCCAAGATATACAGCATCCACAATGGAGAACCCATCACAAACTGAAGAGATCATGTTCCGCATTGTCCGATATTCTTTGCTGGTTACCTCCTAGCGACTCCTATATGGAACAGATCGTAGAGGCTATCGTATAGAATGTGATGGGAGAATTGTGGGGCGGAAGATCGGGTGGTGGCAGTTGGCAGAGGAAATCACCGACCAATAGCCGTCTCTTAGGTCAGCAGACCCACCACGCACTTCGGCGTGTTGGTCTGCCTCACCCAAACGATAATTCCCATTTAAATAATAAATTTAAAGCTATTCAGGCTCCTATATACCACTACTATACCTAATTCTTATTCTAATATCAAGATATAGATTATACAGGCCTGTACAATCACCCAAGGTTAAAAAAAGCCTAATATCTCTACGCTAGCGCGTTAATTTAATATTTTTTATTAACAACTCCAGACGCGTATTCATAGCCAAGTAAATCTTTCCTCACGTCCTATCTTAACTAAAACACTTAATAATTTATAAGAAAAGATACTAATTTATTAAATTTATTAACTTAATAATCTATATAATCTACCTACAGCCGGAATAATTAAATAGAGTATTAACTAAATACTATAGTAGAATATAATCAACAGGCAATCTCGTATAGTTAATAAAAATTAAATTTATCGCTTTATTAAATATCTTCCTAAGAAATTTAAACTTATTTAGCAAAAGTCGAAAAATAAAAAGTATCTTAATACAGAAAATATAAATATTCTCTAATATTAGTATAACTATTTAGAGGCCTTTATTAAGAATATATCTTTTAAAAATATATATAATTTCGATAAAACTAGCTTTTAACTTAAATAGAAAAAAATTTAAAAAGTTATAACTACTATATCTTTACGAGCTATAAAAGAAAATCTCTTTAAAAAAATAGGGAAATTAATCTCTATAATAAAATATATTACAGTAGATGGCTTTACTTTTTCTCTATACTTTATATTTAAAGGAATATATTATCTTAAGTGGTAATACAATATAAATATTCTAAAGAAATATTAAATATCTCTATTTTTAAAAGGCTATACTATAGATAAGATTAGTCTTAACTAAATTCAATACTTCTACTATTATATAAAATACTATATCTCTATAAAAAAAAAATTTAATTACTATTTTTCGATGGCCACAAGTCCTATCTTATCTATAAATTTCTTCAATTTTATAAACTACACTATATTATACTATATTGCTTTCCTTTTTATATAATATATCTTATACAATTTTTTAATAGACAACCTTTTCAAGTCTATAAATACTTTTATCGTAAGAGAAATAATAAACTTATTTAAAAAAATACTAAAATAAACAATAAAAATAATTTTTTAAAAAAGATCTATTCTATTTGTACAATAATCTTCAAATAATATATAATCCAGGATACTTTTAAAAAACGAAATCTATATCTTTTAAATTTAAAAAAGATAATAAAATCTCTATATAAAATTTTGGAAACTACTTTAAAACTTAAGATAATTATAATACTATTACTACCACTATTAAACTTATCGCTACTATCTATAATACAAGATCTTTGTTAAAATATTAATAAAGTATAGAGCTTTATTAATAATAGCCCGGAGCTTAATTAAAGCTTTATACAATATCTTAACTATATATTCCAAAGCTCGCTTAAAACTACTAAATTAACCGCTTAGCTTAAGAATAATCTATAGTAATATTTTTAATACTAGAAATCTTAAAATAAACAAAAATCATAGAAAAGAATTAAATACCACAGGCCACTAACTGTATATAATACAAAACACTGAATTGCGGATTGTACTAAAATAGAAAAACTACAGAATCTTAAACAGATTAAAAAGACAGAAGCTTTGGAATACGATAAGCCACCATAACTAACAAATACAGAGAATCTACCTAGTATAGAAGCTGGCCAAATAGATAGAAAAAACCCTAGATTACCTTATTAGATAGATACTCAAAGCAATATTATATAGGAGCTTGAATAGCTTCAAATTTATTGTTTAAATAGGAATTATCGTTTGGGTGAGGCAGACCAACACGCCGAAGTGCGTGGTGGGTCTGCTGACCTAAGAGACGGCTACCACCAGGAAGGGGTTTGCGTGGTTTGCAGAGAACAGCGCGCCCAATAACACCCGACGGTCGGAGCCTGGACGAGAACTCCGACCAACTCCGCGTGGGCACGGGGGTGGGTCCAGTGACCTTGGAGCCGAGACTGCTGCACCTGTCATGTTGTTTCTGTTGCACGATCTTCATCGATCTATATCGGCAATCTGCTCTTACTGGTGGTATCTACAAGGTTAAAAGTACCAGGGCAATTCCAGAGACGCCATTCCAGGAGACAGGAACGAATTGACTTTATTTTCCAGATAATCATGTACACAGGTCAAGATCGCAAGGATGCCAAAACATCACCCACAGACGCCTCTGCATCCTCCATCACCTTCGCCAACATCTTCTCAATCACTTGGGCCTCATTTTGTACTTGTTCCTTCGCATAGATACGCTTGTCAAAGGCAAACTTGAGCTTATACTCATTCATATCGGCGGTTTTGACAACCTCAAATACTACCGCGTATGGCTGCGGCATTGTCACCTGCGACTTGGCCATAACAATCCATTTCTGGTACTGCTTCTCGGTCGCGATGACTGGTTCAAATGGCTGGAAGAGGAAGAGGGTCTTGTTTGAGAACCCTTCGCGTGTAGTCTCACAGGCTTCGTGAATCTCGTCCATGCCCACTGTGCTATTCTCGGTGTACTGCCAGAATTCATCCTGGGTCTGACGAAGGAATTCGGACACGGGCATTGACGCATCAACTGCCGACCGCATGGGAAGGAAGTTCGCACACGTCCCGTTGATGGTTTGAGGGTCAGCGAGATCAATGTTGCGACCTGTGTAGAGGTAATCGAAGGCCACGTCGCGTTGGTTGCTGCGCAGCGCCAGCCAGAGCTGGAAGATAGACTGGAAGATGATGGAGACAGTGGCACCGGTAGCCTTGGCGAATGTATCAAATTCAAGCTTGATGGTATGTACATGGACGGAGTTGATGCGTGGCTCGTTAGCACTGCTGCTGGGAAACTCGAAGGCAATGGGGCGTTTCGTGGATTCCTTCCAGAACGATAGCGTGCGAGACTTGTCCATCTGCCAAATGTGGAATGCAAATTCTTTGAATGAAGTGAAGCGTTCCAACACAGCATCACGCTGATAAGCCTCAAAGTGCTCACCAAAGATGCGGAGAAGCGTTCCGTCGTATAGGCCATGATCAAGCTTCGTGACGATTTCGGTCTCACCCGTCGATAGATGCAGAATGGCGTAGCGAATGAAGGGCTGGCCAAACACAAAGCGGTGATGGTCAAGAGATTGAATGATTTGGTTTCTCTGCTCCACGTCGCTGACATTTTCATAGATTTCGACCACGGGGGTTGCATCGCGGAGCACGACACCATACCACTTTCCGTGACAGCGAGTAAAGGTTGTGCGCAGAATGTCATTGGTCGTTGTCAGCTGCTGAGCCAGATCAACCCACTGTATTGAGTCAAAGTTGGTACCGACCTTTCGGACTGCCATCAGACTCCACAACGCCTCAGGATGTGCACCTTGGGTCAGGAACTCGGCCTGTCCTGGTGGGCAAGGATAGATGTACTCATATTCAGTCGGCTGCAGACCAGTAGCAGATATGGCAGCATCAACATCCGATGGAGAAACGAAAGTCTGCTGTTTGATTTGCTGTACATCATCCGACTCGCCTTTCAGTTGGTCGGCCATGGCCTCAAGAGCAGGGTATTTGAGCACATCTCGCACAGAGATCTTGAGCTGCTTGCGCCTGAGGTAGCTAACGAGATTGATGGCGGCAATGGAATCTCCACCGAGGCTAAGGAAGTCGGCTTCCAAACCAAATTGGTCATCAGAAAGCTGCAGGGTATCGATCCATGCTTGTTGCAGTAGCTTTTGTGTCTCAGATACTAGAGGGATAATGGCACCCTTTGACTGCGAATTGCCGACCTTGTCAAAGGAGAATTTGGTCAGTTCACCCTGGCTCAGCGACTGCAGCATCGCCTTGAGCTGCTTGCGGTTGGCCTTGCCGGAGGGCAGTCTTGGTAGCGACGATAGAGGGAGAATTGCTTTTGGAATCATGTATGGAGTCAGCCCAGTGAGCTTAGCTCGGACGCGTTGCACATTCTCAACATAGCCTTCCAGGGGAAGGATCTCGCCCGGTTTCTCAGCCACTGCACCATCGAAAACGGTAATCGCGACAAGATGAGCGGTGCTGTTCTGCTTCCAGACGGCCAACACACAGTCCTTGACTTCGCCGGTTCTTAAGAATGCCTGTTCAATCTCCCCCAGCTCGATTCGATGTCCGTTAATTTTGACCTGGTCGTCCTTGCGCCCCAGACACTCAATATCCCCATCGGGAAGATACCTGGCCAAGTCACCGCTTCGGTATAAGCATTGCCCGTTGAGCATTTCACTCTCAATAAAGGCGGCACTGGTAATATCAGGTTTCTTGAAATACCCTTGCGCAAGCTGGGGTCCAAAGAAGCAGAGCTCTCCGACAGCACCATAAGGGAGTGGGCGAACTCCATCTGCTTCCAGGATGATGGAACCCACAGACGCGAGGGGCTTGCCAATATTACCTCCGATTGTGTCCATATCGACGTCCTTCATGGTCACCAAGACGGAGGCCTCAGTGGGCCCATACCCATTGCGAAGTTTCACGCGTGAAGCCCATGTTGTCACCACGTCCCGGGTCAGCTGCTCACCACCAACGGTCATGGATTCCAAGGTCGGGACATCGCTAGGATTCAGCAGACGAGCCACCGTAGGAGTCAGGAAAACATGGTTGACATTCATCTCGTTGATAACCTCGGCTAGGTCGTTCAACAGGCGGTCTGAGGGTGCAATGCACAGAGTCCCACCGCTGTGCAGTGCTACGAAAAAGTCATACAGCGAGACGTCAAAGACGTAGTTGGAGAACTGCAGCATCCTTGATTCCTGACCCTGTCGATGCTCAAATTCGATGATCGACTGCATGGCAGCTGCACAGGCACCATGTGTGACCATGACACCCTTTGGAAGACCGGTACTTCCTGAGGTATAGAGGAGGTAGGCAAGGGAATCCGGAGAGACAATGATTTGCTGTGGCTCGGGGCAATAGGCGCGAAGTCTGGCCTGATCCAAGAGGATGCAAGGAATGTCACTTTCCGAGGCAAAGTACGACTCAAATTCCTTCTCCGTGAGGACGAACTTGGCGCTGACGTCGCGAGCGATGTACGCGTTCCTTTCCAAAGGATTCTCAGGGCTCAAAGGCACATAAGCAGCGCCGAGCTTGAACAACGCGAGAATAGTCCTGATCATCAGTGGCGATTTCTCCAAGAGAAGAGGTACAATGTCACCCGACATAACCCCGCGCTCGGAAAGATAGTTCGCCATGCGATTTGCTTGAGTATTCAACTCATCGTATGTAAGGAACAGCTCGTTCTGGTAGTTGATCGCGACCCGATCAGAGTAGCGGCGGACCGTGCCTTCGAATTGGCCATGCAACGTGAGGTTCGCATCAGGCAAGTCGTTATGTGACTGAAGCATGAGTTGTAGCTCTGTCTCGCTTACCAGGTTTGTTGCCTTGACGGTCTGTCGAGGATTGGATGCAATGGCCTCCAACGCCATGCAAAACTGATCGAGGATAAATTCCAAACGACGCACGTCCATTGGCGAGGTGAGCGTAACGTCGAGACCTCCAACACCCTCCTCAACATTCAGTGTTGTGTACTCCGTTCTCCATACTGGCCGCGGGCCATGAAGCTGGAACACCTCCTTGGAAATATCATTATTAGTCGTCTCGCTGGCGAGGATATTAACCATGGTGTCAAAGAGACTAGTGTTCTGGCGCTCGGCAGCGGACAGGGCATTACGGACTCCAAACTGGGAGTGTTTGATGGCCTTCCAGAGACTGGTGTTGACAGACTGCACCAGCTGTTGAAGTGTCAGCTCCGGATCAATTGCGACGGCGTAGGGAATAACAGCCAGCGTGGGCCCATTCAGGGCCTCAACACCGGGAACAGGTAACTCGCGACCGGAAACAGCAGTTGCCATTGTGACGGACTTTGAAGCAATGTGGGATGAGAGAACTAGAGCCCAAGCTGCGTGGATGATTGCACTCAGAGGCGCACGCAAAGCTGATGATGCAGCCTTGACCTCCTGGCTAACAATGCGCCTAACCGAGGATGTTGTCTCCACAGGAGCATAATTGAGAATTGTTGGAACCGCCTCGCTGAGGTGTTCTCTCCAGAACTCCTGGGATGGCTTCGTGTCTCGTGCGTGCAGAAGCGCAACGAACGACTTCCACTCTGGGCGCTTCTCAGTACGACGGCCGTAGTACACACTAGCGACGTCATCGAAAAGGAACCTGTGTGACCAGAAGTCGAAAAGTACATGATGGACCGAGACGACGAGAATGCTTCCATCTAGGACAGCGACACGCATGAATGGCTCTCCTAGTGTGATGCCTCTTTGTTTGTCCTGCTCGAGATACTCTGCCAGACTCATGGAGACTTCCGACCACGGTAGGTTGAAGTCATTGCGGAAGACCTGAACGAAGCCCTTGGCTGCGGTCACGAAGGTTGATTTCAATAGTCCAGTGCGCCAGAAGATGACTTGGAATGCCAACTGAAGCCTTACAGGGTCGAGATGGCGAATGTCAAAGATGCGTTGGTAGAGATAGTCTTCGTTCCCCTGGAGCGTGCTGGCCAGGATGCCTTCTTGCAGCGCCGTGACAGGATAGGCATCAACAACGTGGCGGTCAGCAAGGAGGTTTCCCTTTAGCACTGGATCGGAGATGTATGCAAAAGCCTCGGACGGCTCATTGCTAACTCGAGTCAGCGTCGAGTCTACCTGGGCAGCATCAGCAGTTTCCTCGACTGTCTGTGCTTGAAGCATATCCGCCAACTCGACGTGAATCCCGCGTTGCTTTAGCTCTCGAATCGCGCGAATTGCATCAATGGAAGTTCCTCCCAATGCCACTAGGGAATCAGTGGGTATGATGGAGGATGCGGGCATATTCAGCACTCCCGCCCAAACCTGTGCAATCTCCGACGCGAGGTCGCTCAAGCGGGTCGCCGCACCACTTTCTGGTGAAGTGCCGTGGCCCAGCATCTGGCTAACCTCTGTGCGTTCAGCAAGTTGACGAATGGCCCGGAAATCCACTTTTCCGTTTTGGTTGACGGGCAATTCACTGCACGACAGCCAATAGCTAGGAACCATATACGGTGGGAAGGACTGGCGGGCATAGTTGCGCAGATCCTGCACGAGCCTACCCCAGTCCGACTCGGGCGAAGGGATAACAGCGGCCACAAGCGACATGCGGTCGTTGATGTAGCATCCCACACAGACCAAGCCGGCCACCTCCGTTACCGAGGCCAGTTTGGCAGCCACTTCCTCAGGCTCCACTCTCTGGCCATGGATTTTAACCTGACGATCAATACGACCCAGGATTTCAAAAGTTCCATCCGCACGCTTGGCGGCCAAATCGCCAGTGCGAAACATCATCGTGCCGGGCTCGCCCTCTGGTGCCTTGACAAAGGCAGCTTGGGTTTCTGTGTGACGTCGGTGGTAGCCATTGGCAATCTGAGGGCCATATAGGCAGAGCTCGCCCGGTTCGTTGACTGGGAGAGGCTTGAGGGTGCCAGGCTCCAGGACAATGGCTGTGGTGGTGTCGGTTGGGAGACCAGGGTTGCGGGGGTTATCACCTGTCTTCAGTTGACGGGAGAAGTTCAGTTGAGCACATTCGCTCAGCCCATATGACACCCGCAGGTGTACTTTGTTCGCCCAGGTGTCAACAAGGGCCTGGCTGAGGGGCTCGCCAACGGTGGTGATCTGCTGCAAGGAGTTGGGTGTCTCGTCTGGAGACAACAACGAGAGGGCGGAGGGGGTAATACCCAGCGCGTCGATCTGAAGGTTCGTCAATACTTCGGGCAAAGCAGTCGCGAGTCGATCCCTTCTGGCGAGGCAAAGACAGGCGCCCTTAGACAGGGTAGCAAGAATTGTTCTCTGAGCTGCGGAGAAGATGGGGTTGTAGAAGAGCAACCATCGGTTGCGACCATTGAGCTGGAATTGGTCGATGCCATGGGAGACGGCACGATGGCTAAGAAGGACGCCCTTGGGGATACCGGTTGAGCCTGAGGTATAGATCAGGTATGCCAGATCGGATGCGCCAATCGAAGGAAGGTCAAGTGGCACATGGGTCTGTTTACTCGACCGGATGCTCTCGATGGTGATGCTGTTATCAAACAGGGAGGCATACTTTTCGTGGACAACGACAGCCTCAGTGCCGCAATCCGTTGTAATGACGCGGTTCCGTTGCGCAGAACCTTCCGGGTCGAGAATGACATAGGCAGCTCCCGACCAGAGGATGGCCAACACGGTAGCCACAAACTCGACTGATAGGTCCATACACAGGGGGATTATACGACCTGAGCGGAATTGAGCCACTGCTGCAATGTGGGCGACGAGCTGCCAAAGTTGGCCATAACTGTAAGGTTGCTCTCGCTCGCATTGAACCGCAGGAGCATCAGGATTCGACTCAACTTGGTATCTGATATAATCGGTAACGAGGCAAGGAGGGGATGGAGGGGTGCGAAGAGGGAATGAGCGAGCTTTGGTCGATACAACCGGAGAGCCCTGTAGTTCAGGGCTTTCCACGACGTCTCGAAGAGCGACAGGAGCCATTTTGATGGCGTGGCAATCTCACCTGGGAGGAAAAAGGATTGTATGGATGATACCCTCTAGGGAGACTTCTTCATCTGGTCTTTTCTTGATTTCTATGATGTTTTGAAGGGTTGTACGAAGCTATTTATGTCTACTTTCCAAGAAAGCTCCATGAAAATCCCAATTCGAACTTCGTCAAACGCCATCTCCGGTAGTAACAGCATCTTCGGGGCCGAATCCAAAATTGATGCCTACAGCCAGCCTTCTTCCTGCTGACCGGTTCCTAGAATGCGGACAATTCCGTGTCTTCGCCCTTCGATCATGGAACTCGCCATTCCCTCCTCTGTGCGGCAATCAGCGCGAGGAGCGCAGGAGACTCCACCCTCGGCTAGAACTTGCCTTGCTAGTGATCAATTGTAAACGAGTACATGCACGTCGACTCCTCAATCACATTAAACACTAGATGTTTGGATCGACCCAGAACGTGGTGTCTGCGTATGCTGACAGGGGTTGTCGCTGTTCGGCATTCCACCGTCCCTGCCTAAAGCACGAGGGAGGAATACGAGAAACTCACAGGAGTTTCAGTTACATCTGAGCAGATCAATGGCATTGCATTGTTCATCCTCGTATAAAATTGCATACTTGTCGGATACCAAAATGCCTCCGAGAACCGACAGAGTGCCGATGACGATATCTCACAGGTACCATGCGACTCTTC
Source organism: Aspergillus pseudonomiae (assembly GCF_009193645.1). Taxonomy (NCBI): domain Eukaryota; kingdom Fungi; phylum Ascomycota; class Eurotiomycetes; order Eurotiales; family Aspergillaceae; genus Aspergillus; species Aspergillus pseudonomiae. The sequence goes on from NW_022475995.1 coordinate 40,234, forward strand.
AGGATCCCGATCCTTGATGGAGTGACTGACACATGGCCTACCAGGGAATAGTCATCACCTTCCATAATAACTCAGGCCTGGGAAGTTGCGAGCCGGAACGGAGTCATGAAAGTTCCAGGGTATATCCGGCCGCGGGTAAAGGGATAAAGTCAGCCTGCAGAAATTGCGCAAGGGGTGCATTGTCACGTTTCCACCCATGTGGCATAGTATAGTATTGCGCTTTGAGCCATCGTCTTACGTGCATGTGGTGGCTTGCAGTGTATCCTCGTATTCGATCTGCGGTGCCTGCAGACACGAATGCGCCACCAAGCGAACGTCTTGCAACCATGTGCAACGGGGTTTGGCCTCTGCCCATTGCCGTTCGCTAAACTAGAAACAGTAAGGATGATGCGAGATCAATACGATTTATGCAAGGTTAGGCCAAGCTCTCACTAAGACGGGATCTGAGCTCTTCGCAGAGGAGGAATATGCTTGGTTTCTCTTGGTGAAGAGGTGGCGCAACGCTAAAGCGGAGGATTCCGATCCTATTCCTGCTAGTGAGTCGGAAATCTTTTACGACTGTCTCCCCATTCCAGGCTTTGAGGACCATGGTTCTGACAGGATCTGTGCGTCGAAATTGGCTATAAATGGCCTTCTACAGCACTTGACATCGGCTAGCAACACCATCGACTTCTCTTTCACAGCCAATCAACTTCAAGGGCCAAGTTTTATCCTTTATTCACGTTACATCATCATGGCAGAATCTCTCGTCTTTGCACACGGTTCAACGGAACCCCTGAAAGAGATCCGTCTTCACTCGATTCCCACGCCTACGGACTGCGGCCCAAGCCAGGTGATCGTGGAGTTGCTGGCGGCCCCCATCAATCCTTTGGACTTTCTTGTGCTGCACGGCAAGTACCCCGTGAAGCCACAAAACAATGTTGCCCTCGCCAACGGCGAGCAACGGCCTATTCCCGGTTCAGATGGCGCGGCCCGTGTCGTCCAGACAGGGTCTGCAGTGAGCCAGGTGCGCATCGGGGATACGGTCATCATTCGGACCCACTGCCAAGGGTCCTGGCGAACGCACGCCGTGCTAGACGAGAACGACGTGCTGCGCATTCCCTCAATGGTGGATCCCCGACTCGCCTGCATCCTACGCATGGGCGTCGCACCTGCCTACTTCTTGCTGCGGGATTATGCCACCATCGAGCCCGGTGACTGGATCATTCAGAACGCGGCTACAGGCACGGTGACCCATTTCGTGAGTCAACTAGCGCAACTGCAGGGGGCCAACATCATCAGCGTGATTCGCGGTCGCGGCACAGAGGATGAGCTCGAGCGCACGAAACGGTCGCTGCGGTCGCATGGCGCATCTATTGTCTTGACCGTTGATGAGCTTAGAGCCACCGGCCCGGAGCTGCTTGCCGGCAAGCGGATTAATCTCGCCATCGACTTTGTGTCCGACGATGCACTGGCGCGGTCGATGGTATCTGTTCTGGCCCCTGGGGCTACGCTAGTCACTGCTGGCTTCCTGGGAGTAGCGCCGTCGGGCACAGATGGCAGCCTGCGACAGTTCTTGTGGCAGCGCAATATCACTCTCAAGGCATTTCGGTTGAGCGATTGCCTGGGCCGACGATCGTCATCCCAACAGACGGCGCTCATGGAATGGTTTTCGCGATTGTTCAAGGACGGAACGCTGAAGGCTCCGGCCCTGGAGTATGTTCGGTGGAAGCGCGGAGACGAGGGTCTGGAACGTAAGTTGCAGGAGGTGCTCGAGCGTCATGAGAGGGGGAATGTAGGCGAACAGAAGAAAATCTTCGTATTCGAGCAGTAGTCGGTGTGAAACATGTCCAATCGTTGAATTGTGGAAGCTAGATCAATGCACGTTATGCAAATATTCATAGCATATGGTTTTTTATTCGCAGCCTTCTTGTTGCACTAGCTGTCGAGCGGATTCTACTCCACTGTGAATCCATCGTCCATCAGAGGCAGCATACCCGCCCAGGAGAGTCGGCCTGCCTTGTTTGATCGGCGCGGAGGACCTCGCTCCCGTACCCGTTGCTAAGCCCTAACAAGCCTTTGCAGCAGGAGACCCACTTGTTTGGATTCCTAGCCCCATTTTTGATCCACTCCAGTCTTAATACGACGAAATATCGAGGTCCTCAGCGGTTTAATTTCCGATCCTCAGGGCCAGCGAGGGAGCTGATTCCCACCTTCATACACACCAACATGTGCGTGTGGCCTCTCAAGCGAGATAACCGCACGGCGCATCCATCACGGCCACTTGGTATGGGCCACGCCCCACAGAGAAACGATACAGGGCTGGACCGCTCCAGCACAGATCTTCCCCCGCCAGTCGATGTGTCGCACATTCCTGGTAAACTCGAGGATCAGCATACCCGATCAAGGCTGGTCGTGGCTGAGCCTTGGCGAGTAAGATCTGGATTCTGCAGTGTTTATCATTTCCGTCTCAGGATTATGTCAACGGTACAGTCACAGAAATGCACGGCCAACCCTATTGGGAAGATACCTGAAGGATTCTCCCTACGCGGTGTGTTGATGGGCTGGTCAAGGCACCTGTGCAGCCACCAGAGACCATGATTGAACGGCCCACGAGCGAAGGGTTGCGCAGGATGTTTACCCTGGCGGCCGGGTCGGGTGGCGCCGACTTGGCCGGATCTTGCTTGGGTTGCATCTAGGCTGATCTAGCGGGCCGAACACGAGTGAAGGCGTCGCCAAGGAGCCAATCTCACGCAGGGCTCTAGGGTAATACGAGCTGCATGCCTGCATCGAAATAAATAGAATATCTATAATAATACACGAGTATTATCGCATCATTCCGGAGTAGCGCCCATGCACCGGCAGATCGCACCATTGAATTATTAATCACCTCGGTCGGTGTATCTGCCGGGGCTCTTCGTTGCTGAAGCATATAGAGGGCTGCTAAGGTTGTCTCGTCGAAAAAAAAAATGAGTCGATGAAAATTCGGGTAGGCGTGCCATTCTCATACTCAGTTAATGATCAATTTCCCACCTCATCATGACTGTTACTCCGGACAATCATAGTGGAAGCTCGTCGTCTCCTCCCTCCACCCTCCCTGTTGAGGTCGAAAATGAGAAAGCCATCCCGGTGCAGGAGACACCGGCGCCTCCTCCGCCTCCCAATGGAGGGCTGGTGGCATGGCTCCAAGTGGTCGGAGCCTTTTTCCTCTTCTTCAACTCCTGGTAAGACATGGCCATATCCCTGGTTGATTTTCGTGCTCAATAACCGATCTTCTAGGGGCGTCGTGAACACCTTTGGCGTGTACCAGACCTACTATGAAACGGATCTGTTGCAGGGTCACTCTCCCTCGTCCATCTCCTGGATTGGCACGGTCCAGGGCTTTCTCTTGTTCCTGGTTGGAGTCGTTGCGGGTCCCGTGTTCGACAAGGGGTACCTCAAAACCATGATCGCCGTGGGCTCCTTTCTGGTCGTCTTCGGTCTGATGATGACCTCCCTGTCGACCAAGTACTACCAAATCTTTTTGGCCCATGGAATTGCGGTCGGCATCGGCTGTGCCTTTCTCTTCCTGCCGAGTATCGCCATTGTGGCCACTTACTTTACCACACGGCGGGCCGTGGCGACAGGCATCACGGCGTCCGGAGGTAGCATTGGTATGTCCTCGCCCTCCTCCCTCCCTGAACGTAACGTCCTGACACAGGTACCAGGATCCGTGATATACCCCATCATCTTCCACAAGCTCCTCGGCCCCCTCGGCTTCGGCTGGACCACCCGTATCATCGGCTTCATCGCCCTCGGTGGGTTGTGCATCTCCCTCGCGGTGATGCGCTTGCGACTGCCCCCTCCCAAGCAAACCCGCTCCCTCCTGGACCTGTCGGCCTTCAAGGAAGCCCCCTTCCTGATCTTCAGCTTTGGTCTGTTCTGCGCCTTCGTCGGCCTCTATTTCCCGTTCTTCTACCTCCCCACCTACATGTCCCGCGTCGTCCACTCCACCGATGACCTGGCCTTCTACATCATCGCCATCCTCAACGCCACGTCCGTGTTCGGTCGTATTACCCCCGGGCTGGTAGCAGACCGGCTTGGCTCCCTCAACACCATCATCCCCATGGGTCTGGGTGCGGCGGTCCTCGCGTACGCCTGGATCGGCATCAAGAACCTTGCGGGAACGATCGTGTTTGCGTGTCTGTATGGGTTCTTCTCTGGGGCGATTGTCTCGTTGCCCCCGACGATTGTGGCGCGGTTGAGTCCGAATATGAATATTGTCGGCACCAGAATGGGGATGTGCTTTACGTTTGCAGGATTGGGACTGTTGATTGGCAATCCCATTGCCGGGGCGCTGCTGGATGTGGAGAAGGGGGTGTTTTGGAAGGCCGAGCTCTTCAGCGCGGTTATGGTTACGGCGGGAGTGGCTGCTTTTGTCTGGTTGAGGCTTTTGAAGTGGACGGATGGTGAGAAAGGAAAGTATTAATTCGGGCGACGTTTTGGTGATGGTGATGGTGGACGGTTGGATTCGGTGGACGGTGGTCCAGGGTTGGTTAAAAGCTACTCTATTTTCCTCGTTAGTCAAATCACAAGTGCAGAAAAGGGAGTTTATATGATCTAGACTGGACACTTCTCGAAGTTGGCGCAGCTATTAGACTCATATGCATCCCATCATCTGTCTTTTATCGATTGCTCTATACCCTCGTACCTATAGGATGCACCCTGTATTTGCTATTTCTGTCTATTAATCGGTCTATATTTGGTATTTTATGTACACTCACAACTCTGACAATACATCTATCAACAATATATCCTCATCTATGCTCTTATATTTTACGTTGGGTACACGTTGACACTGAATGAATGCATATGAAGTTTTATGAAGTTCGCAGCTGGGACAGAAACTTCGGGCGTGCCCCACAACGGCTTGCCGCTTGTTGACATAGCAGTACTCCGGGAAGAAAGGGAAAGCAGGAGTCCTGTATAGTGAGTCTCTATCTATCTTAGAGTTCAGGAGGAAGCTATTTCAGCGCTCTTGGGAAACCGAGGGTGGTGGATAACGTGAGTTGGAAATCACGACTGGGCGAGTGCGTGGACGAAAGAGTTTATGTGAGTGGCGGGAGGCCTGGCAATTTAGCGGCCAAAAACAGCGTCACTTCCCGCCGTTCTTGGCAGCTCGTTCACGGACCACCATTATCTTGTTCATAGTGGGTAAACAGTACAAGGATAGACAATGAATGGAAAATATACAATCATATAGAATAGTAAAGGAAAATATCTACAACAGGTAGGATCAAATATAACAGAAAAAGCAGTAAGCATTTCAGATAACTACTCAAGCAATAAGGTGCATTACATATACCACAACCCGTGAAGATATATATCTTGGATACACAAGAATACAAAACCTCATATCTGGCAGATGAAACTCACACCACAGCCAACATCAGGCTACATAAGCTCACATCTATGGCGAACATGTCATATTCTCAGCGGTTATTCTCAAGGTCGTCAATCAAGTCGTTAGCAATTTCATACCCTGGGAGTTGTTGGCTTTCTCTGTCTGCCAAGACTGCAGGCGCTGGATCGCGAACAAGGGCTAGCGCGGTTAGTTTTAGACGGCTCTGACTGCCACCAAAGGCCGCAACTTCAATCCTTCTTTCACGAGTCTCGATGCGCTGCTGCTGAATGACAACGAGATGACAGATCTTCCCACCTTTCTCAATCGCTACATATGAAGGCCCTCCGTGGCCACTTCCTGAGAAGACCTAACAGAGCGACTTTTTTCCGCCGTGGTAGCCCCCAGGATGGACTCTTGGCGCCTCCTTTTTCTTCCAGCAGGTTCAAAATCAATGAGACCCAGGGCATCACAGATCCACAACATGATCTTGAAGCACTCAATCGGTTTACCTCAGGTCGTTGGCTGTGGAACGAGCGACAGCAACTTGCCTGTCGCTATGTTAAATTCGACCTTTCAACGCTTCTGCAACTAGCGGCCTCTGCAATCGGATCGAGATCATGCACCCAAGTGTTAATGATCTCGGAGGGCCAATATAACAAAGTCTTCTCGCTGACCATGGACGATGGACGCGTGGTTATTGCGAAACTTCCAAATCCCAATGCAGGCAGACCACATTTCACGACAGCTAGTGAGGTTGCAACCATGGACTTTGTATGGCCTGCTTTCTTTTGTACTGCGAATCGCGATCTCTTTTTGGCCGTCGGTACTAACCATACTAGTTGAGAAATGTTCTAAACCTTCCTGTTCCGAGAGTGTACGCATGGAGTTCTCGAGCATCAGAGAACCCCCTCGGAGCAGAGTATATCCTCATGGAGAAACAGGCCGGCGTGGCACTAACCGATGTATGGGACATCATCAAGGGAAAGCAGAAAGTCCAAATTCTGGACCAAGTTGTTGATATTGAAAGGCGCCTGGCAGCTACAAAATTCTCCAAGTTTGGGTCCTTGTACTATAAAGATGACCTTCCCGACAACTCAGATTCTCCGTCTCCCCTTTATTTTGATTCAGCAGGGAACGAAGTGCGAAGCAAAATGTTTGGCATGGGGCCGATTAACCACCGTTCTTTCTTTGACTTCGGGAGAGGCACGTTGAATATCGACCGTGGTCCATGTAAGTCCATCACCGACTCGTATAATATCATTATTCTGTGCTTATCCATGCACAACGTTTAGGGTCAACTGTTACACAAGTGATGACGGCTATTGCGCAGAGGGAAATTGCAACTGCAAAGGCAGGCCTCCGGTATCCCTTGATGCCCGAAGGTCTCTACTATGGACCCCGGCAATACCAGCCTAGCCTCTCCAAAAAGCTCTCCGCGTTGGAAAACTATCTTAAGGTGGCGCCTTGTGTCCTCCCAGAAAATAAAGCCACCCATGCCTCCGTTTGATGGCATGGCGATCTTCATTCGCAGAATATATTTGTCGACCCTGTTGACCCAAGCCGGATTGTGGGAATGATTGACTGGCAGTCTGTCAGTGCATGTCCGCTTTTTATGCAGGTTGGGCGCCCGGCGTTTCTCCACTACAACGGCCCGGTTCCTGAAGATTTAGGGAAGGTCCCGTTACCACCAAATTTTGACTCCATGGGTCCAGATGAACAGCGGAAGGCAAAGGCACTCCATAGAGCACAGACTCTGCACAATCTCTACGTGGTTCGGTGTCTTCAGGTCAACGAAACGATCTTCCAAGCCATACAGAAGCAGAATACTCTCCGGCACCAGGTGAGTGTGGTTCCGGGGTTAGTTTTGATGGACTACGAGCCGCTCCTCAACAGCTTGTTGAGAGATGTCGAGAAGGAATGGCCAAGCATTGTGGGTGGGGGGAAGAATGGTGGCTCTCCTAGTATGCGGTTCCCGTTACAGTTCTCGGATGAAGAAATCTAGCAGCAGGATCAAGATGGCGAGCTATGGGCCCAAGGTGTTGAACTAATGGATGCATTTGTTGGCGACACTGGCTGTTTTAAACATTGGGATGGTAGGGTTAGCGACGTCGATTACGAGAAATCGAGGACAGAGCTAGACGAGGGAGTGAAAAGGTTCCTAGACCGCGAGGCCAGGGATGATGAAGAATGTAGGGAGTGGCTCAAAGCCCTACCATTCGTGGATTAAAGCGTGAGGCAAGGGTCCCTTATTTTTAGCATTTCCAGCATTCTAACGATACTGCTGCCAACTTCGTGCCATGTATTTCCGCAACAAATTAATCTGCCATTATTTGGACGTATAATAGTACATGTTTCATAGCATCTGACACTTTATAGAGTTGATTCCTAAACGAGATACTGTTCTAAAGATTGATAGCTGATCATTATTGACCCAAATAAGGATATCGCAGAGTTTCCTCGTTATCGTCGACGGCCTCCAGGAAGCTAGGAATTAGTGGCTCAATGCCCCCGTCCAATGCCAGAGAGCTCCATTCCTGCAGACTAAGTTCTTGGAACGGCCGACCGTGCACCTTTTCCATATATTCTTTGAAGCTCTTCACGGGAACCTTGACATTGCTTGAGTGGTGGAAGAAGCACACTCCGGACGTGGTTGACGACGGTGCATTCGAACGCTTGGTGAACCTAGACATCACTAGCGTGGCGATCTCATCCGCAATGATCTCTACCTTCTGAAAGTCTAAGTATCCTTCCATTCTGGTAAGGCGGGGTGTGGCACCGAGATTGACAGAGTACCGCAGGAGAGAGTTTAGTGCGTCCTGGGCTGGAGCTTGATCGCCGATCGGTGTGCAGGGACGGTGGATACTAATGCTTAAACCAGTTTGTTCGGCGAAGCGTTCGAGGAAGACCTCGCTTGCCCATTTGGTTGCCGTGAGACCGTCAGACCCGTCGAGCGGAGGAGGGTGAAAAGACACTGATGTAGGCCCGAGGGCAGTCTTCCCGGACTGGAGGATGACCCTCCCGGAAGAGATATAGTGCAAGGGGATTTGTGACTGAACGGCAAATTGGGCGAGGCAATGGGTTGAGCCTAGATTCGGCACTTTCAAGGAGTTATAGGTGTTAAGACAGTGGCCGTTCGAGCCGCCGTGGATCACGACGTCGATACAGCACTGCAGGGACGCCCATTCCGTAGTAGAAAGACCGAGCGTTGGATCAAGAAGGGACCCATAATAAACCAACACCTTGTCACTGGTGGGAAGGACGTGGTCTTGCTCCTTTTCTACGGCAATACAATGCACTCTGTCCACTTCAGGTACCTGGAGGAGAGCCTGTACCAGGACTCTCCCAAGGAAGCTTGTCGAACCGGTAAGGAGGATCTCACAACCCGACCCATTGTACCGCTTAGGTACGATACCTTGTGGCGTTGCGGTCGCACAATCGAGGAGGTTTTGCGGTATAGATGTTTCCGCGAGCCAATTGATCGATGTTGATGGTGCCTCGGCTTTCCGAGCATCCACCTTGAGCGCCATCTGCGCCAGCGTGCTGGCTCCATACAGCTCGCGGAGAGTCAGTGAGACCCCAATGGATGTGCGAATTGTGCCTTGTAACCTGACCAGTAACGTGGAATTTCCACCGAGAAGAAAAAAGTCAGACTCGGGCTGGATCTGCTTACCAGGCAGCAAAACCTGCCAAAGAAGCTTAAGCTCACCCTCGCCCAACGTAAGCCGCTTGGATGGTTGGCTCGCGGTAGCTGGTGTCGTCCACGGCATGCTATCTATCCTTTTCCGATCAATCTTTCCATTCGAGTTTCGAGGTAGTTCATCTAGGCAAATGACCGTAGACGGGCGCATATACTGTGGCAAGGGGAGATCGCTGGCGAGATGCTGTAGCTCGGCCTCAGTGGCAGTCTGTCCAGGCATTAGGGAAACAAAGGCGACGAGGATTTCTGAAACATCCTGGCCCTTGACACACATGATGGCTGATGAGAGCAGATTCGGGTGGCAGTTTAGCATAGTGGAGGCGACGTCTTCGAGGTCAATGCGAAGTCCTCGAAGCTTGATCTCTGTGTTTCCATCCATTCGGCCCAAGAGGACCAGAGAGCCATCCTCGAGTAGTTTGGCTTTGTCGCCGGTACGGTACATTCGAGTCCATCCTCTCGCCACATCTTCTGGAAGAGCAAATGGATCCTCTACGAATTTCAACAGAGTCTGCTCCTCATTTAGGTACCCCAATGCAACACCAGCGCCACTGATACAAATTTCCCCAGGCTCCCCTGTGGGGACAAGGTTGCATTGCGCGTCCACGATGTATAGAGAAGTGTTTGGAATGGTTCTTCCAACGCTCCGTGCGCCTTCCAGCTGTAAGGCAGACATCGTCTCGAAGGTTGTACATGCCGAAATCTCAGTCACACCGTAGGAGTCCTGTACCACGGGACAATTCTTTCCCAGCCGCACAAACTCTCGCTTGAGTTGGTTGGTGAAAGGCTCACCACCGAGACAGGCGTGCCGCCATCCAGCGTAATGATTGAGATATTCACGACCATTCTGAAGCATGACGAGGTATTCCGACGGAGTGGCTAGTGTGAACGTTACTTTGTGGTCACGAATAATTCTTGCAATTTCAATCGAATCCCCACGTACGTCTTGGGGTACAATGACAAGCTTCCCTCCGTTCATGATGGCATTGAAAGTTTGTGCAAGCCCCATATCGAAGCCCAGTGAGCTCTGTTGTAGGACGACCGTCGAGCTATCAAGACCGAGCTCTTTTCTCTTGGCGGCGAGGTAGTTGATGAAACCGCTCTCAGGCAGACGGACGCCCTTAGGCTGGCCTGTCGAGCCGCTTGTGTACAGCAAAATCGAGAAACAATCACCATTTGCACCGTTTGTGAACTCTATGGACGGAGCTTGACTGTCTGGAAGATCGGAGACGTTGATAATGGTTGATATCCCTAATTCTGACGCTTTCTCAGACGTAGAAGAGAGACAAAGTAATGCCGTAACGGGGGAAGCCATGACCATAGCTTTGTGTCTTGCAGTAGGGAGGCTCAGGTCGAGGGGCACATACACCGCACCGATGCGGAAAATTGCTAACATGCTCGCCACCGAATTCATAGATGGGGGGCACAAGACTGCGATTGTATCTCCAGATCGAATTCCTCTTTGGAGAAGAGCTTCCCCAATACGGGTGCTCTGAGCGTACAGTTGCCGATAGGTGAAATCACCAGTTTGATCCGTCACGGCGATCTTATCTCCATATTGATCAGTGATATCCTGGAACCTTTCTGCCAACGTCGACGGCCAGCCATGAGACACCCGCTGGCCACGTTGAACCGAGAGGCCATCCTCATTGATGGGAGAAAAAGTGGCAAGACTGCCCCGAACGGAAAGCGAAGGGTCGGAAGACATGATATCAAGGAGCCTGATATATTCATCCATGATTGATGCTGTGGCTGTGGGCGAGTACAAATAGTCCCGACAGGTCACCTCCACAATACAGGTGCCGTTCGCACATGGAGTGACATGGAAAGAGACATCGTACGGCGCATTGCCCATCACACTCCGATCATAATTGAGGTCAAAGTCGTCCACTGACATCCTGGTGATCTCCCCCACGCGGTAGTTTATAGCAACCTGGAAGAGAGGTGTTACATTCAACACGCGCGGGATATTCAGCGCATCCACAACCAGGTTGGAGGGAACTGAAGAGTGCGACAAGGCGGTCAGAACTTTCGAAGATGTCTTTTGGAATATATTCGCAAAGCTGTCCGATTGTTGGACGTGAAACCTCAGAGGCAACATGTTCAGAAAATAGCCGACTGTCCCGATGAACTGCTGGTGTTTGCGATTTGCGTCGCTCATTCCGATGCATAGATTTTCGATATTCAGTAGTTCGGCGAGGAGGACCTGTAACGTTGCTAGGTAGAAATGAAAGGGTGTGCCTCGAAGACTGCGACTGGCTTTCTTGATCCTGTCTGTGACTCCAACACTAACATACCGCGTCGCTGTGTGGACCTTGAAATTATCTGTTGCTGTACGGGTCTTCTCCTTGGCGAGAGGGAGAACAGGCATTACTTCTGGCGGTGGTGAAAGCTCGGACTTCCAATACTCTAGCTCTTTTGCGAAAGCTCCATTATCAATGTCACGATTCAGCATTAGAGAATAGTCCACGTATTGCGCAACCTCATCTGGTGGGCTCTGCTCATAAAAACACTTCACATCATGTAGAAATGTAGACCAACTAGCCCCGTCCATAACAATGTGATGGTAGGCAAATATGACTGTGTGCTGGTCCTGTCCAATAGACACCACCGTAACTCGGATGACTTCACCGTGTTCTAGCTGCCATTGGTACGAGGCCAGCCTGTCAAACTCCTGTGTCACAGAGGCGGCGCTTGCAGTCGTGATATGTTCAAAGAATGGTGGTGGGCTTTTCAGGACACCCTGAACAAGGTCACCATTATTAGGATCTGAAAAGAAGGCGGTCCGTAACGACTCGTGCCGGGAGATAGCCTCTTCCAAGGCTCGTTTGAATTTGTCGACCATAAAACTACCCTGAACTTTGTACGAAATAACGACGTTGTACTGGGTAGGGTCCTTCATCCAGTGGCCCGCGAACCAGATCTGGGATTGGTGTGGAGACATTCTCTCAACTCGTGTGAACCTTGGTTCTGAGACGTCCCGTTCCTGTTCAAATCCGGAGTCAGAAGGGCATAGGGCACAAGACGACTCCGAAGTACTGGCGTCAAGTGGCAGGTCTTGGACTGAGGTGCCGTGTTCCGAGCTTGATGCGGTTGTGACCAGGTCTATGCAATCAACATCTTTGGCATGTAAGTCTTCCTCCTGCGACACTGGGCCTGGACTGCCAGGCTGGAAGGAGGCTTTCTCGCATAGCTTTGCGACAGTGTCCAGCAGTACATCCATGGGAGTAATGTCAACATCGAACTCTTTGGCAAACCAGACCTGAAGATCCACTGCCAAAAGGGAATCACAGCCTAGGTCCAGTAGTGGGGTGTGCAGATCCAATGTTTGATCGGTAAGCCGAAGAATTGACTTGACCTTGCGCGATAAACGCGCCAGCAACATGTCATATGCATTTCGTCTTGGCTCCAATTCCTCCAACTGTTGGCTAGAAGGAGGGAGTGATGACGAATCCACCTGTTCAATGTCTTGCCTCGGTTTGGCTTCAGAGTGTTTAGCAGTGAAGTGAGAAAGCAGGTGGTTTGAGATGCATGGGAATTCTCCGGTCTCATCAACCTGGGAATCTATCATTTGTAGACCAAAGAATATCTCTGCACTCCCTTCGGATTCAGGTTCTCCAGCAGCTACCGCTTCACCAAAGGCATGATGTAGATCTGATTCAGATAGAGGCGCGTATCCATGGTGCATCATGCGCTGGATCACCTCCCTGCCTTGCTCAGCAAAGTACCCAGCATCGACAACCATACCCAGGGCCAACACGGACCCTACTAGGCCTTTCCGCCTACGCTGGTGAATGAGACCTGCCATAAACTGTGATGAGGCGTGATATGCGACTTGCTTTGGGGTACCGAGGACAGAGACAAGGGATGTCAAAATCATAAAGAAGTTCAGTGTTGGTGTGGGGAATAGCTCATCGAGATAGCTTGCGGCATTAATCGTAGCATTCGCGACAAGACCACCCTCATCATGGGCAGTATACTCTAGTCCTGTGTTGGATAAAGCCAAGGGAGCATAGCAGACACCTGCAATAGGTGGTAAAGTCTCCTTTATGTGGGTGAATGCTGACAAAATGGACTTTTTGTTCAGAGTATCCATCTTCAAGGGCTTCACAGTGGCTCCTAGACGAGACAGTTCCTCTACCCAAGCCTCGTGCACGTGTGGATTTCTGCTCGAGAGAACAAATGTCCGTGCCCCATTCCTCGCCATCCATCTCAAAATTGATAATCCAAGTGGTGTTGTCATGTCAATCAACCAGTAGGTTCCGCTTGGGGAGAACAGGTTTGCGGTCCGTGGGCTCTCACCCTGGCTCGATGTCGGAGGAGAGATTGTCCAGTCCACCACCTGTGGATACGTGACCAGTGGATTGTTTGGTGATACTTTTGTTGAAGAGGTAACTACCAGAGCCACCCGTGGAAGAGTCGACAAGCTGGTACATGCTTGAGCATAGGTATCCGCGATAAATTGGCCAGGGTTCGCAAGAAACGCACGACGATATAGTTCCCCGGCCCGGATATGATTTTCAGAATATATTCTGCGAAGCATGGCCGCTACATGGCTATCGAAAGAAGCAAAATCGACAAAAGTCGAAACATCTGGCGGCAACACGCGCTCAACCATTCGCCGCGATGCGTGAGGGTGGACTGCTATCCACCCTTTTGCGATATCCTTGGACTTCGAAGTGATACAATAGATGGTGTGCTCAGGCCCGCGCGCTTGCTCTACAGCCGCAGCAAGTAAATCATCAGGCTCATACAGGAGAATTGGCCCATGTAGAAAGTTCAAAAGCAGGTGTGCTAGGATGAAGCTAGCAGTAGCTCGCAATGTATCTGGGCTTAAGTCATCTCCATCGACAAGACTGTGAACATGTTCAGGCCTTGCTTGGACGACAGATGAAATCTGATCAGAAATGCCGATTACATTTCCCTTTCCATCGAGGCGTGTACCAAACCAAAGATAGGCATCCGTACAAACGAGGCAGGAATATTTGACTTGAACAGCTACCGAGCCTTCCAGTAACCCTCTCGGGAGAATCACCGATGCCTGCGAGTGACGCGCCTTTGGACGAGGTTCTTGGTGTTCGGAATTGTACCTCTGATTTCGTTTTTGGTCCCAAATCAGTCGCGGAATGCGCAGCGCGCATCCATCCCAGTGTAGCTCGGGTTCGTTTGTCCAAAGCATTTGCCCGTCCGTCAACATGGGGACACTAGACCATGTGAGGCGCAGAAAAACCTCCACTACAGTGGAAGGCGAAACGTTCTCCGTGGTAGACAAGTGTAGGAATTGAAGGTTGATGTCATTTCCCTTTTCCAATCTCATTGCTCTCCCAATGGCGACAGTTATGCTTGGCATATTTAAAGATGTCAACCAGAGGACGTTCTTCGACCTTGCCACAAGCTCTTTGAAATTGAGGACCCTCTCGCGGAAGTTTCGTTCGGCGAACAAAGGCTCATCAAGCTCCACCAGGGAGATGATGGCATGTTTCTTGGTGAGACCATTCAGGTCCAGCTGGTCAAAGTCTTCCACTATGGCTGTTGCAGTACCCGATGCAGCGAAAATCCTTCGAATACTCTGCAGGAGGCGTGCTACTAAGAGTGTCTTGCCCCCAACGAAGACCACGGTCTCCGTCAGTGGCGCCAGCCCGGTCGAATTCATCGGCTCTCGAAGCGTCAGGACTGCATCGTTAACTGCCTGAGTGACAATTACTGAAAGACCATCCTCGCAGGGATGAAATGAGCCATGGAAGATGTGATCAATACCGGAGAAACCTTTAGAGAGGAGTTGCGCGTTACATTCAACGGTTGACATGTCCGACCAAGTCCGGGCATCGTCATCATATCCTCGCCACCACTGGGGAAGCAACCCACAGATACACAGCAACCACAGTGGTATTCGCCCGGTCAGTCTACCCAATATAAGGTAACCACCGGGCTTTAGCATTGCGCGGCAACCTTCCAAGAGACTGGCAGATACGTCCGTTGCTTGGAAGAGATTAGCAACAATGACCATGTCATACTTGTCGCTGTCATGTTTACCATCATTCCCCGTGGTAAGATCAATGGCCTTAAAATGTAGATTGCGGTGCTGAGTTGAGAGCCTGGTCACCGTCTGTTTTAGCTGTATTGGAGTCGCGCTGCCCAGGCAATAGGAAGTATACCTATCATCAAGAGCTTCCAACATCTGCTGAGTGATCGCACCAGTGCCAACATCAAGCTCCAGGACATCCATGTGGGGATGCTTGTGTACGATACGCTTGACGATGCAACAAAGGTCTTTCATCCATGGAGAAAGCATCCCCGCAACGTGGAATAAACTCTCGGGGGTGCTACCACCGTTCAATATGCCAAGAGGGTTGCTTTCACCTCGCAGGATTGCTGGTAAGGCCATACCCAGTGAATGCAATGATTGAAGATCGACAACCCCCGCATATCTTTCGATCATTGCCAGTATAGTCTCTTCCGACATCTGGGCATCATGTGGCTGAATAAGGTAGTCTTTAGAGCCCGTTCCATCATCCGTAATGCGGCTAATCTCACGATACAAAAGTTGGTGGTGAGGGAGAAACCCTGCAGACTCGAGTGGATCAATCTCATCTACCAGCTTTCGGAAATGATACAAGGAGACGATATCCGCTGCGTCTCTCCACGCCATCACCTCATCTTGGGTATTATATGAGGTCATTAACGAATATCCAAAAGGGTCGCTCTCCCACACCACGTGTGAGTACAGGTTATGGCCGGTTGAAGCATGGGGTAGATGGGCACCTTCCATGACTAAGCCCTCAATCTGCACCATGGTGTTTCCATCCGGGTCGTACAGAGATACATCGCCTTCTACCCCTCGACTGTCCACTGCAGTCACAAAGGCGTCGATTTGGCATGACAGACTCTTCAGAGCAAAGTGAGGCTGAATGAGAGCTCGACGAATCTCCTTTGCATGCAAGGACGTGCGCAGTCTCTTGCTCAATGGTGAGGCAAAGGCACACATCATTGCCTGGAACGATGCCTCCGGTATAGCCGGATGAAGTACAGAACCCGAAAAACGAATATCGGCTGGGCAAACCGCAGAAGCGGTGGCTTCATCGAGAGATCGCCGCATTGAGGTTATGCTCCGAAAAGGTCCGGAATAGCTAGTGCCAGCCTGTTCAAATGACTCATAGAGATCATCGACATCTACAGGCACGAGTAGGGGATTACACTGTGCCCTTGGGGGTAACTGGTCACAATCAGGACGGCTGGCTTGGCTGACATAGAGTGTTAGGCGTGCAGTGCATATCTTCGTTAATATTGATCCGCCGCTAAGGCCCGCATAAAAGGAAGCTTCGGCATCGAGTCTGGCGTTCGAAGGTGTCTCGAGATGTTCTTCACAGATTCGTAGTGTCGTGATATATTCTATACCATCGCCATGCTCTTCCAAAGTCAGAGCTTCTATGGCAACGAAATTCTTGACCTCAACTAACACAAGGCATTGGCACATAGCCGCAGAGCTAGCAGCTGCTAATAGAGAAGATAGGTAAAAGGCAGTCGAAAGCACCTCCTGGCCCTTTTTGCTGTGCCTCTGAGCCCATGGCATCTCCTTTAGGTGCAGAATATTCCTCCAAGACATCTCGTTGGGGAATTCACTGGCAGACCGCCGGCCCAATAGCGGGTGCAGTTGTGTACCTTCGAGACGGTATCTTCGCGATACGCGAGATTCTCTCCAGTATCTCCTCGTATGGTCCCAGGGGTAGGCTGGTAATCCCTTTATTAGCTGCAAGGGTTGGTTATTAATGTTTTGGAGGAACCGCCCCATGTCCAAACGTTCAGCCGTACGTTCCCAGAGGGAGCCAACTGCACATGATGCAGCGTCGAGATCATTTTGTCCTCGGTGAAGCAATGAAATATACAGAGCACTCGAACACCCTTTTGATTTTAAAGTATCCAGCACCGGACCACGGAGAGCTGGATGAGGTCCGATCTCGATACACACACCGATGTTATGGCCGCTACACATTGACCTCTCCACAGCTTGCGAAAAGAGGACAGGTTTGACCATATTCTCAACCCAGTAAGTCGCGGAGAACGCTTGAATATTCCCTTCTGTTGGTGCACTGCTTCCTGTGACGCTGGAGATCCATGTGCAGCCACTCCTGGGTATTCTCACTTGGATATTACACTCCTTCAACGATGCGAGATATGCAGTAGCACATGGCACCATGTGATGTGAGTGGTACGCAACGTCGACTTGCAATGTTCTTGCGAATATCTTCCTACGGTCAAGGAGTGCCTTGGCCTCTAGTATCGCATCATAGTCGCCGGATAAAGTTGTGCTCACGGGCCCATTGCTCGCTGCCACCGCGATCCTACCCGAAAAAGACGACTGAGAGCACAATTTGCTCGCGTCAGGAAAGGAAAGACCAACGGCTAGCATGCCGCCTAACTTCATTGGCTTGCTGTGCATTCCACGATAATAGGCTATCTTCATGGAATCCTCTGCCGAAATGATATTGAGGGCATACGCAGCCACTATTTCGCCGGATGAGTGGCCCACGACAACATCGACATCGATTCCACACGCACACAGGAGATCATAGACAGCTATCTCAATTGCAGTTGTTACCGGCTGACTGACTGCTGGATCAGAGAAGCTTGACAGAGGTTTGTCTGCCAGAAGTTCTTCTTGCAGGGACCAGGAGGGACTGTCAGGAAGATTTGCTAGAGCACGCTCACACTGCTCGATCGACTGGCGGAAGACGGGAGACGCACGTAACAGTTCACGCCCCATTCCAACCCATTGTGCGCCCTGTCCTGTGAAAATGGCCATAATCCTTTGTGGTTCGGGTGATTGCCTCCATGGCAAGTGACTTTGTTCACCCCGTTTGCCGCCTTTGTACTCCTGGATGATATTTTCTATCCTACCGAGAAGATCCTCTCGGCCTAACGCTGTGAGCGAGACCTTGAAAGGAAAGGCGGTTCTTTTGGCCAAGGTCCAGGCCAAATTACTCAGATTCAATGCTTCATTCCGACTCACATATTGGGCTACTTGCTCAACGTGCGAATATAGGGAATCTTGAGTCTGGGCTGAGAACACGAATGGCCCCACAGGTACATACTTCTTAAGCGTCCCCTCTTTGCAGTAACTGACTTGGCTTTTCAACTGGTGGGGTATGTAGCTCTCAATAATTGCATGAGCATTGGTCCCCCCGAAACCAAACGAGTTCACACTCGCCCTCAAGGGACAGTCAGGAGCTACAGATGGCCATGGTACAGTGCTTGTTGGGACTTCCAGATGGTCGTAGAATGGAGTGATTTTAGGATTGAGATCGTCAAAAAGCATGTTTGGCGTGATGATGCGGTTCTTGAGGCACAATATAGCCTTCATCACTCCGGCGAGACCAGCACAGCCTTCCAGGTGACCGATAAGAGTTTTGATACTCCCCACATAGAGCTTGTCGTTTGGACTGAAAACGACGGCCTTCGGGTAGAACGTCTGCTGGATTGCCTGTGCCTCGACGGGATCTCCAGCCTGGGTACCAGTCCCGTGGCATTCGAAATATTGGCAACGATCCCGAACAGGATCCAGACCACTGCGTTCATAGGTCTGGCGTATTAACGTGGCCTGGGCCTCCGGATTGGGCATCGTAATTCCCGCAGATCTGCCGTCCGAGTTGACCGCAGTCTCCCGAATGATGCACTCTATATCGTCGCCATCTTGCAGCGCCTGATCCAGGGTCTTGATGACGATTGAGGCGCACCCCTCGCCTCGGGCGTAGCCGTCAGCATCCCTGTCCCACATACGACACCTTGACGTTGGGGACAGCATATGTAGGTTGGAATGACTAATATAGACCTCAGGGTCAAGCAAGAGATTGACGCCGCCTACAATAGCGGTTGTGCAATCGCCATTTCGCAGACTCTCGACCGCTTGGTGCAATGCCACCAGTGAACTGGAGCATGCCGTGTTGATGGTCATTGATGGCCCTCTCAGGTCAAAGAAGTACGAGACGCGATTTGAGAGAATACTGGGTGATGTGCCTGTTGCATGCCATCGGCTGATTGTGTCCAAATCCCGAGCTTGAATGTCATGATAGTCTGAGGTCATCGCGCCAATAAAGACGGATGTGTCTGAGCCGCGCATCTGGTTCAACGTATATCCCGCGGTTTCGAGTGCTTCATAGGTCGTCTCGAGTAAGAGCCGTTGTTGTGGATCCATTGCCTCTGCCTCCGCTGTACTGATTTTGAAGAAGGAAGAATCGAAGCAATAGACATCGTCTTCCAGTAGGTAGGACTTATTCGGGACATCGGTAGCCCCATGATGCTCTCCATTGTGATGATGGAAGCTGGAGAGGTTTAATCGCTTGGGATTTACATCTTTCAGGACATCCTTTGGGTTAGACAATAGCTCCCACAGTTGCGAAGGCGATGCCACATCGCCCGGAAATCGGCACGCGGTCCCAACAACAGCAATTGGCGTTTTCATGACAGCAATATAAGGCTTAACATTGAAAAAAGAAAGCTATCCAGCGAGGAGATGTGACAGGGGCGGGCTTCGCAACGGAAATGCCTGGACGACGACAGCAAGAGTAAGTACTCTTCTTACATGGAACCTACGGGCTTTATCCTAGCATCACGACATTCAGCCCAATGCAACAGCACTTGTTCCTACCCTGCCCTTGAAGGGCTGATCCATCGTGTGCCCCTGGCCTACTGACCGTAACTGTCCTCAGTGCGTGGCATTTTCAATTGCCTGCGGGAAAGCTCGTATTGTGGCCACCATTCAGCTGAGCCAATTTCCTATTTAGTCATAGGAGGGTCAACTTCGCCTCAGCCCGTTCGATCGCCATGCATGTCGATCTCCCATTTCATCTCAATCGGTTGGACAACGGCCATTGCAGGATGTTTCATCATGCAGATGGCCACTCGGTAAATATGATTCCACGTCTTGGCGATCAATATCTGACTGCTTGGCATTGCGAAAACCTTACCCTAAGTTTCTCACCTGCACCTTGACATACTGCATGAGATAATAATAAACTCTACGTTTTGCTTCTGTTATAAGAAAATCCCCTTACTTGTATCAAGGGTCCAAGAGAATCGCCCGCGGTCCTCAGTGCAGGTCTCAGTGGGTTTACGAGAAATATGGCTATATCAGCCTGCCAGTCGGACCTTGGCACTGCATTCCTCGAGTACCAGCTCGTATAGCCTGCGTCATGCAGTCACCATCACAAACACACAGAGAGGGCGATGCCCCCCCCCCTAGAGAACCATGAATATCATACTATGACCGGAACAGAAAAGGCAGGGTAGTATTCCATCGGCTCACCACGCCGTTTGACTCTGAATCCATACTGCAAACCAGCAACTAGAACGCTGCACAATGGAAATTTCCAGGAAATCACCAATACAGCTGCCAAAGCCCTTCCGCGTACTCAGCCAAGCCCTGAACCTCTCGAACAGTGACCACGCGAAATGGTGGTATAGCACTGCCCCAATGTTTGCCGCCATGATGGCGGGGGCCAGCTATGACGTTCACGCACAGTACAAGTTTCTCTGCATCCACCGCGAGGTCATCATCCCGGCGTTGGGTCCGTATCCTGAGAAAGGTCAACCCATGCACTGGAAGAGTCATCTAACGCGCTTCGGACTTCCGTTCGAATTAAGCTTCAACTATTCAAAATCGCTCCTGCGGTTTGCCTTCGAGCCCCTCGGTCCCCTAACGGGCACGCTGGAGGATCCGTTCAACACCAAAGCCATCAGGCCTGTTCTCCAGGACCTCAAGGCCATGGTTTCAGGCCTTGATCTGGAATGGTTTGATCATTTTACCAAAACACTGGTCGTTTCCGACAAGGAGGCTCAAACTCTGTGTGATGGAAATATCCCAGTCCCCGTCTTCAAGACGCAAAACAAGTTGGCAGCCGATCTGGAGCCGTCTGGCGATATTGTCTTGAAGACCTACATATACCCCCGGGTCAAGGCTATCGCGACCGGCACGCCGAAAGAGAAGCTCATGTTTGACGCAATCAAGGCCGCGGACCAGGGTGGTAAAATTGCCAGCCCACTGGCCACTCTCGAGCAGTTTTTGGCTGAGCGGGCTCCCACCCTCCTCGGCCACTTTCTGTCCTGTGATTTAGTGCAACCATCTGAGTCCCGGATCAAAGTCTACTGTATGGAACGTCAGCTGAGCCTGGCTTCCATTGAAGGGATCTGGACTCTGAACGGGCGACGGAACGATCCAGAGACTCTGGAAGGCCTGGCTGCCCTCCGAGAGCTGTGGCAGCTATTGCCCGTCACGGAGGGTCTATGTCCACTCCCGGACTGCTTTTACGAGCCTGGTACCTCCCCGCAGGAACAACTTCCTTTCATTATCAACTTCACGTTGTCTCCAAAAAGCCCACTTCCCGAGCCCCAGATCTATTTCCCTGCGTTTGGTCAGAACGATCAAACCATCGCGCAAGGACTGGCCGCCTTCTTTGAGAGTCGAGGGTGGGGTGGCATGGCTGGAAGCTATCCGTCCGATTTGGCATCGTACTAGTAAGTCTTGACCTGTATATCCCGAATGAAATGAATAGAGTGGGGCTGACCTTCGCCGGCAGTCCAGATGTGGATCTGCATACCGCAAATCATCTGCAAGCGTGGATCTCGTTCTCGTATAAGGGAAAGAAACCCTACATGAGTGTGTACCTTCACACCTTCGAGGCTTGCGGAGTTGCTGCGCAAGGGGTGACGATGTGCCGTGAGGGGCAGAACCTTTGAGGTCAGCTTCCCTCTTCGTTTCCATGCATACATTCCACGTTTCACTCGCTCGTGTTCGTGTCGGGCGAATATTCCATCCTGGGCATGAGGGTTGGAAATCCAGCGAAATGTCCGCGTATGTCCGTATAAGCAGCGATCAGAGCCCTTGTTGCCACGCTGACTCCCCATCAAAAGTTTCCCCCTTTCTAGTTGCCCATTCTACACCGAAATTCAATATGTGTTCCGCATAAAGTTTCGCATTCCTATTGCCTAAATGATTGAATTTAACAGTTGTAGCTCAGTATTAATATTTCATTGAAATGATATTGTGATGCAATCTCATTAGATGTCGGAATGCACTAAGCGGTAGCACCATGTACATGATACTATCAATAGAAATTGCTGCCTCCGGTACCAGTTCTACGTCAGGAGTTGGGATATCTTGATGGTTTTCTAAACGTCAAGCACATACGAAGCTTTCGATGTAAAACGGTTGTAACTATCTGGTATCGATACACTTTACACGTGTAATCTGCGAAGCAAATGTCAGTCATTAATGTGTAGGTCGAGATAAATAAGACTGAACCCACAAACCCTAGACAACTATCAGGGTGCGGCCGCCATTCTACGAGTGCACAAAATCAAGGGGCCACACACCCAGAACAGCGACTAAGACGCCACCATCTCATCGAGAACTTCATCCGGATAGCCCCAAAGCAAGATCGAATAATCCGACGCCCAAGTGAGGTCCTCTTGTACCGGTTCGGGGATTCGGTACACGCCCTCATCCAAGAACCCAAACTGGGAGATAGCATCGACCCATTTCGCGAATGCTTCCCGGTCCTAGAGCTGGCCTGGAGGATATTCAGTCTTTTGCCCTGTGTTCAAGGTCACGTAATCTTCGTGCGCAGGAGCAGGGTTGCGGCGCCCATAGGGCACCTGAAGTCGTCCAAGGTAGTTCCGAGTCACAGTCGTGTTGAAGAATCCCTCCACATCGTAATTCATTGGCGTATTATCTTCGGTATAGTAGGTTTCGCCGGGACCGCTCAACTAGTCATTGCGTTTAACGACAGTGACGGTCTTGCCTTAGTCTTCGAGACAAAGCGCGGCGTAGGTCCCTGAACTGCCACCACCCAGGCTGATTACATCGCGAGAGATGGTGTCATGGGCGACGATGCCATTCGCCAGACTAAGACAGGCGACACTGGAATGACCAAGGAAGCTCGCAACCTTAGCAGCGATCTTCGAGAATACCAGAACGGAAAGTCGAGGGATGACGGGGAGACAGTCCAATGAGCAAATCCACCGATTTAAAAGTAGACTCGCAGGCTTTGCTTCATCGTGATTTCCCGCCCACGATGTCCTAGGAATCGAGGGCAGCGCCTTCACACGCTGATCACTAACTCTGAAGATCATATTGCACCGACGAAGCGGTTGCCTTGCTTCAATGCATTCTTGATCTCAGAACAAATCTCGAAGCTCAAGGTCTGTGCTTGGTCAGCTGTATCAAACAGTTATTCAAGCTGAGAAACAGGGCGTTGATTCAGCCCTGGCTCACGAAATGACTGGTCATGACCGTCTGGGCCTGCAATAACCTTCAATAAGTGGAATCAGACATCCATCTAGTGAAGCCATGCCGGTACTCGTGCCCGGATATGGCATGTGCGTGTCGATAGTATTGCATTTCTGAATTGCCGGGTGCCACATTTGCCAGTCTCGCACGCCTGTACGGATCCTGCACACTGTCATACTCACCTGCCAGTAGCCTTGCATCTGAGGGAGAAAGTTTTAGCAAAAATGATTGACATGCAAGGACATCGATGCTTCCCTCGTGAGGTCTGATTGAGCCAGCCACGAATAACACCTTGCGTCTGCATGCATTGATTCTGGCTACGTTCAGCCCATGAGCGCTTGGGTTCCTAACGATCTCGCCATGTGATGCCTGAAGCATTCCCATGCTATAAATCTTCAGCACGTATCATGGAGACCCAGCAATTTGCAAGTGGGTTCTCCTTCAATCCACTCGCGTTGCAGGGATATTTCCATGCGCTTCCTGCACCCTTTCGGGAGTCGGTTGAGTGTAACCAAGGATATCGAAAAGTAGAGGATTGTGTAATATATCGAGCGACCGTAGCAACAGCTATGAAAAATTGCAGGAGCCACAACGAGAAAGCAACGGAGTCTGACTACGGAGAAAAGCTTATCTGCACAAACGGTCAGAGTGTCTTCACCTCTATCCTATGGAACGGCCCCCGTTATATGATCACCCAACCCTTGGGTAATCACCGAGCTACTTCATTGGTATGCCTACTTTCTCGTTTGTTCGTATTAGTTCTCGCCCTAGTGTCGAATAAGCTTACTCCAGAGGGTCCAGGCTACTTCAAGCAAATCGGGGGAGTGTGGCGCCATGTGCCTCGTAAAATCATATTATCCGTCTTGCTTGCTCTGCCTTCTTTGCTTACTTGTTCTTCTATGTCTTTCATTCGCTGGCCAGTGGTGATCCCAGCAGGCTAAGCAAGGGGCCCTGGGGAAGGCGCGCACTACCGGGGCGAAATAAGGCAGCTCCTAAGTTAGCCTGTTGTACCAGTATAACTCGGTGAGCACAACCCATCTTCCTCTCTAAAGTGCCTTCATACCAATCAGAATCGCTGACACCCTCATCGCAAGGTCATATATAGGAACATGGGTCACCAGGAAGAGCCGCCAGAGATTTGCAGAACACACAGTGGCCATGAATGGGGAGGCGAGTCTGCAGAAAAGGTATCCCATCCTTCGACCCAGGAGGTGGCCTGGGATGAGCCAGCCGATCCTGCGCGACCGGTGAGCTGGTCGAGAACCAAGAAATGGTGGAATATGGGAATCATCTCATATCTCACCTTTCTCACACCCTTGACCTCGTCCATCGTCGCACCAGCACAGGGGCTCGTGATGAAAGAATTCGGTTCCACCAACCGGACTCTAGCTTCCTTCGTCGTCTCCATCTACCTCGTCGGCTTCGCCGTCGGACCGCTGTTTCTGGCGCCGCTCTCGGAAATCTATGGTCGGCTGCGCGTCTACCAGGTGGGCACGTTAATCTTTACGGTCTGGAATATCGCAGGCGCTCTCTCCCCGAACGTCGGTGCGCTTCTCGTCTTTCGCCTATTCGCTGGAATTTCCGGCAGCAGTCCGGTCACCCTGGGCGCGGGCTCGGTCGCGGACATGTTTGCTCGAGAGGAGCGTGGAGTCGCCATGTCCATCTATGGGCTGGGCCCGCTCCTGGGGCCCGTCATTGGGCCGATCGCAGGTGGCTACCTTTCCGAAGCACAAGGCTGGCGATGGGTTTCTGGTTGCTAGCCATTGTGGTCAGTGGCGTCTTCGATCCGTTCACTCGTGGTCCAAACTCACTCGTTCATCGATATAGTCAGGAGTCGCCGTTATTCTGGTTATTTTTGTGCTATCCGAATCCTACGAGCCGGTTCTCCTGCGGCAAAAAGCGAATCGAGTCAGAAACGAAACCGGATCGGGGGCAGTGAACGCTGGACGGGTCCTGAAGCTGGACTCTAAGAAGGTTTCATCCAAGCAATAACCAGACCAACTAAATTACTCTTTCTTACTCCAAATGTTGCCTTGTTCTCTCTATACACAGGTGAGTCGCTCCAGATCGCGGACGCGGCACGAAGCGTAACCATTGCATGCCCATAGGTGTGGTTTTCGGCTACCTCTACCTGCTCTTCACCACGGTCACGGAAGTATACGAAACCACCTACCATTTCAGCCAGGGCGCCACCGGACTTGTGTACATCGGCATTGGTGTCGGAGCCCTCATTGGTATCTCCAGCTTCGGCGCCGTTTCCGACCGGATCCAAAATCGCCTCATCGCCCGAAACAATGGCCAACCAGAGCCAGAATTCCGACTCCCGCCGCTCATCCCAGGGAGCTTCCTGATACCCATCGGTCTCTTCTGGTACGGCTGGTCCGCCCAGATGCATGTCCACTGGATCATGCCCATTATCGGGCTGAGCTGGGTCGGCTGCAGGATGATCGCCACCCTGCTTCCCATCCAAGCGTATCTGGTGGACGCGTTTGGCGAATATGCTGCCTCCGCCATAGCGGCTAACACGGTCGTACGGTCCATTGTCGGAGCCTTCCTGCCGCTTGCCGGACCCTCGATGTATGCGAAGCTGGGGCTGGGATGGGGGAACTCCTTACTGGGGTTTGTCACCTTGTGTTTGCTGCCGGTGCCGGTGGTGTTCTACTTTTATGGCAAGAAGATCCGCATGAACTCACGGTATCAGGTCTCGGCGTGATCAATGATTGGGTCATCGTTGGGTGTTGACGAGATTTAGACCACTTGCTATCGGCTCATCTGCTCTGTTTCTCCTTATATATATCATACGTGTAGTACCGGACACATTGAAAATGCTTTTTCGAACTTATTTAAGGGTTGGCACTGAAGGCGAGCATGTCGGCTGAACCGACTCACAGCTCCCAGATATTCCGTGTTCTGTCCATAATATATCACGAATGAAAAGCGCGCCTAGCACAGTTGTTCTCAAGCTGTCCTCTCTTTCTCGCAGTGTGGGTATCTATATCTGTGAATGATACGTAATAGAATGTTAGTCATATCCAAAGAAAAGGAACCAAGCAAGACAGACGTCTTGATAGTACTCGTGGGAGATATGGAGAGGTCGTCTGTTGCCGATGTTGGAACGGTGGGAATACGCTTAACCCGATCAGTCCGTCGATCACGTGCGTCCATTTCCAGCTGCCGCGTGCAATTTGTTCCCTTTGGCCACTGAGGACGAGGAATAACACAGACAACACGGACAACACGGACAACAATGACTCCTGCAGCAAATGCCGACAAGGTTTTCCCCATCACCACGTTTATATCAGACCTGCCCAGCAGTCTCACTCCGCAACTCGTATCGTCCGCGGAAAATGACCAGGGATCTGCTACTCGACGATTAGTCATCGTGGGTGATGTACATGGCATGAAAAGATCTCTGGAGGCACTTCTAGAAAAGGTCGGCTTCGATAAGGACAAAGGGGACCATCTGATACTAGTTGGTGATCTGATCAACAAAGGGCCGGACAGCCCTGGTGTGATCGATCTGGTCATGGAGTTGGGCGCCACCGCCGTGAGAGGCAACCATGACAATGCCGTCCTCGATGCTGCCGTGGAAGTCAACACAAGAGGAGACAGCTCAATGCATGCTGGAAGCGTATCCAGCGGTACCGCACAGGTACCTGGGACCTCGGGAGCTGATTCACCTAGCGAGACTCTCGCATCCGACGGCCCTGAAAAAGGCGCACCTCCCGAAGGTAGTCTTCACACACGACACAGCGAAACAACGTACAGCACAGCCCGCGCGCTTTCGGCGCCCCAGCTCGACTGGCTCGCTGCTCTGCCATTGATCTTGCGCATCAAGCTGCCGTACCACCCAGCATCTTCCCTAAATGAAACTCTTATTGTCGTACATGCTGGTCTCACCCCTGGTGTCCCGCTGGAAAAGCAGGATCCCCATGCTGTAATGCACATGCGCAGCGTCACTCACCCGCCAGGCGATGAAGGCACCTTCGTGCCGGCGGAAGCATCGGGAGAGGAAGGCTGGGCTACTCACTGGGATCAGTGGCAGGACCAACTGACTACCCGAACTACTGTGATATTTGGGCACGATGCGAAACGTGGTCTGCAGCTGGGCAGCCATTCAATCGGACTGGATTCCGCGTGTCTATATGGTTACAGTCTTAGCGCGCTGATCGTGGAGTCAACCGATACGGGATTTCAGCATCGAGTAGTGCAGGTCAAATGTGCTGACACGCCTGTTGCCCCAACAGCATAAGCAGTGGCCATATCACTGGATTGGAACCCAGTGTGACTTGCAGCTATGCCGACCTAAGACAATGCGTGTCTTGTGTTACTTCAGGTCAAATCAAGTGAATCGATGGCCGCCCTGATATCAGAACGATTCGGCGCCTCCTATATCTTCTCGGTCGCTCAACTTTTAGCAACCACAAAAGACGCACTGACTTTCTTTCGTTATTTCCAGTATGCGTAGATTTGCAACTACTGAGGACGGGTGAGGGTCCGTCTACCACTTTCCTCGTTACACAATTTGGCTGCTCATGGCTTCTTACTAGACTCAGTGAGTTTAGGCCTTCTGCGCTTGGAGGCGTCGGCTGGAGAACGGGCTCCGCGGATACACCGGGGCCAAGTGTAAATATGGCTTCTTTAGCCGATGGGTAAGCGATTCCAATAGACACTGGCGGATCATAGAAAGTATTTAAAATCAACGTCTGGGCAACTACCAAAACAACACGCTGGGGGGTGACGGCCAACTTCTGCTATGCTCTTGAGCTGTTGGGTCCTGTACAAGCAGAAGAGGGCACTTGCTTAGATTTATTAGGTTGTCAATCCACTGGGATGTATCAATCCGCGGGCGCCTTCGAGGACTCTTAATTGCTGCATTCTGAAGTACTCGGCGATTCATATGCAAGACAAAGCAACAGGCGAAGCGCTGCAGCTTGAGCATGTACAACCCATCGACCTGTTTTCGCTGCCCAGCGGTCGAACCGTGGGCAACACTGAGGATGTCCTGGCGCGGGCTAGACGCGATGTTATAAACCCATAAGCCGGGCGAGATTGACCCCCGCTTCTGCTTTCAGGACCCGCCTCACGGTTCACAGAGTTCTTTGGGTCCTGCAGCACTTGACAGATGTGTGCTCTGATTTTTAGAAAGTTATATCTGAAAGCATTCGCGCCGAAGCCTGAGCGAGTTCGCTCTGGACAGGCTCTGGGATACACCGAGTGGTTTACAACGACTAATTAAGGAGAGGATCAGACTCATACTCTGGTCGCCAAGAAGAGACTTTTGCCCTCTCCGGAGTAGTACACGAGCACCCCCACGAGTCATGGCTGCGACAAGTGGATCACATCTGGGTGGTGAACCTGGAGGTGTGAATTTACGGGGTGCCCAGGCTGGGTGGGCCAGGAGATACGTGCCAGAGATATTCGCCCCCCGGGTCATTATCGGAGAAACCTGGGAGGACCGGCAAATGAGCCCTGAGCGCGCTCACTGTGCCGACTCTTGGCAGCGGGGACTGAAGTTTGGGACAGGCTTGGGTTTGTAAAGGGGAGATACGCATCTCCCCAAGTCTCAACGAAGCTGAGACGACATACCGACAATATTTCAAGTACCCTGCTCTATCAGACGAGGACGAAGCTTTTCCTAGTCTCGATCCGCCGTTCGGCTGGAGAATCACTTTCATTTATACGGTTTGCCGTGCTCGGCGGAATCCCGTACGGTGCTGGGCATGGCTTGGCGTAGTAACTCGGGACTCTCAACCCTGCTGCTGTGCCGGCCCGGTGTCTTGTACTCCGCTTGTTGGATGACTATTTCCCAGTTGCTCTTCGGAAAAAATGGGCCTACGTTCGTGAAATTCGGGAATCCTGCCCGATCCACGGGGTGGGGGTCTTCCATCATCCCATGATAGGAAAGATCGGCATGTGGGTTGCACTTAGGTCTCCATGAAAAGAGCAATCCGGGATGTCTTGGCCTATACATTGACTGGAGCTAAGAGCCCCGAAGTCGTGCGAAGTGGGGGAAATTTGGTATCTCCAACGCCCTGACGCAGGATGTGTGTCTGCGAACCCCGTGGAGGTTTACCCCGGCCATGTTAAACTTTTCACCCCAGCGAGAGGAGGTATAAAGGGTGCCACCTGAGCCCCGATCATTGCTGCTAATCATTTCTGGCCTGTATATCTCTTGGCTCTACTGTCGAGCTCTCTTGGTCCCAGGCCTCCCGACTCTACAGTACATTCTGGTCTTGCCGAACATGGCAGGCCTTCAACTCAACATCGACTGGAAGTCGAATCGACGGGCCATCGCCTTCTGTCTGGTGGCTGCCATTGGGGCCCTTTGCTATGGATATGATACAATCTACTATACCGGTGTTCAGGGTATGACATGGTTCGCTAAGGACTACGGAGAGGAAGGCTCAGATGGCTCCTTCTCGCTTGGAACAACGTTCCTGTCCTTGTCTGCTAGTATCATCTATGTGGGAGAACTCGCCGGTGCACTTGCCGCCGCCCCCATCAATGACTTTTTCGGTCGCCGTGCCGTGTTCCTATCTGCCTCGATCTGTATCGTTGTCGGAGCCGTCGTCCAAGCCTGCTCATTTGGCTCGCACCCGGTCTTCTACGTCAGCCGTGTCCTGATCGGTCTCGGTGTCGGGCAGTTCACTGCCACCTGCCTAATCTACATCGGAGAGGTGGCACCATCCGCTATCAGAGGCCCAGCTCTCATGTCTTTTCAATTCATGCAGTCCATCTCTCAACTAGTCGGAGCCTGCGTCAACCAAGGCACACAAGGCATCCAAAGCTCCCAGTCCTACCGCATCCCCATGTGCCTCCTCGTCGTGCTCCCCGGCATCATGCTCCTTTGCCTCCCATTCACCCCGGAAAGCCCAGTCTGGTACATGTCCAAGGGCAAGCGTGAGCAAGCGATCAAGTCCCTCCACAAGATTAACCGCAGCATGCCGGACTACGACCCGTCCGCGGATATCCAAGCCATCGAGGACGCAGTCCAACAAGAACAGGAAATGGCCAAGGACGCCACCTGGGCCTCCCTCATTACCGATCCTGTCGAGCGCCGCAAGCTGTTCTACGCCTGTGGTGTCATGTTCGTCCAACAAATCAATGGTATCCAGTTTTGGTACACCTACGGCGTCGTCTTCGCACAGTCTATCGGTGTGGCGGACCCCTTCACTATCAACACAATCATTTACGTCCTGCAGATCATCACGGTCGGTGTCTCCGTCGTCCTTGGGAACCGGATCAAGCGTCGTACGAACCTCCTCGTGTGCTCCTGCGGGATGTTCATCTCACTACTCACCGTTGGCGGTCTGGGAACTACCAAGGCCGATGATGGCACGCTCAGCCGTGGCATTGGCATTGGCATCGTTGTCCTGGCATACGTCAACATCATCTTCTACAATTTTTCCATCGGAACCCTCTCCTACTCCATCGCCTCGGAAATGTCCGTCGGCCGGAACAGAAACAAGATCACCTCGTGCGCGATGGGCGTGTTCTTCGTCACCGTCTGGCTCATGGTCTTCACCAGCCCCTATATGTATTATACGGCGAACCTAGGCCCGATGATTGGATTCGTATACGGAGGGACATCGCTGTTCTTACTGGCGTACTCGTGGTTCTGCGTTGGTGAGACTGCAGGGCGGAGTAATGCAGATATTGAGAGGCTCTTCCAGGATAGGGTTCCAGTTCGCGAGTGGGCGACGTATGTTATTCCTTCGGACGATGGGGGTGATTTGAAGAAGAAGGGCACCCAGGATGAGCAGATTGAGACGGTATGACTTATGAGAGCAGCTACCTGGCCTAATAGGAACGGTGGTGTGACGACGAATGATATATTCTAACCTTTATTATATTGCATTGATCTTGGAACTATATTTTGAATTATTTTCTCTATCTATGTATTGCTTTCTTTCTCTTTGTCTATATCTACGCGTGGGTTTGATGGTACGAAGCCAGCGGAAAAGAAACTCCTACTTTGTGCCTATAGAAAAAACCCCGAATCAGCCCAAGAGGCGATAGACACTAAACCTAAGGGCGCTGATGTTGTAAATCCGTTCGGCTGGCTGTTGATCCCCTATCCTAACTCAGAATTCTCGGTCCAACAAACGTCTAACTGGCTTCATATGACATGGCTAATTTTGGTGCACAGACACCAGAAAAATTGATAAAAAGTCGAGCAATGATTCAAATGGGCCTGGGTCTCTGTTCGATATAGAATTGGAATATTCTAAATCTAACTCTGCCTCGGCCCCTAGTCTCCATTTCCATCTTGCCTCTTATTCCTCCGCGAGGTTTCCTTTCGCCGTCATTCATATGTTTCATTTTCCTATGCGATTGCAAATATTAAATCGTGTATATTGTTTTGCCAACGTGATTGCAGGCTCCACAACAATTTTGTTGGAATGCCCAGACTTATATATTCTCACACAGAGGATATTTACAGGGTACCATCGCGGATGGAAGGAACTAAAGTTTTTTGATCACTACGGGCAGGGATTTTGAAGGCTGCCTCCTCACTATGCATACTTTTGGATCATTTGAATCCCCAATGTTGGCCTGGGGATGCCTTCCTGCATGCTCTGCCTGTGGATAAGTGTAATAAAATGAATCAATGATTGATATTCATCCTGCCAGGCTAGCGCTTACTGTCTATTAATGACTCGGACGGCTCGAAGGACTTTGGGATGCATCTATTGGGCGCTCACGGTGGGTTTGTGACGACTTCATTATCGATACCCCTTTCAATCGGGCTATAATGACATTCCGGAGACCGGTGATGAGGCGGTACTCACATCCTGCGCAACTGAGCATGGTCGAAGCATTGCCTGGCTGATACATGGATTGCTGACATGGCGAATATTTGCCAACTGTTCCGATGTTACATCCGTCTATCAGTCCACCGGGAAATAGATGAATCCTTTCCGGTCAACCATGATGATCACCACGGAGGCGGGTGACTACTAAAGTCCGATATCCCAAGTTATCCAGCGAAAGTTTTCGCACTCCGCTGCTAGAATCTATGCTTCCGCACGCATGGAGAACCACGTGGCTTGCTACTATGCTCCTTCGGCCTCAGAATGATGAATCTAGGACCCCCTTCCGCAGGTTTGGCCCAGTTGCAGTTGACGTGAAATGCGGAGATTAGCTTTAGAGTGCTTGGCAGGGCTTGTTAGAACCTTATTTGCATCCTTCGGTTATCAGCAAGCAAGGTCAAGTATTGAACTGGCTTCCGCTCCTACGTATAAATTGCCCACCGGGGGCGATGTTGTACACCAGGCAAACGAGCTGCCACCGTACTTTCCTTTCTGTCACCTTATCATTTCCCACTTACTTCTACTTCAATATGCGTCTTTTTACACTTCTTGCAGTGGTGACCCCCCTTGTCGTTGCTCTGCCGGCAGAAAAGAGGGAGTCCGGTTGTGTTGCCCTGAACAATTGCCCCGGTAAGAGGGAAATTCTCGAGGGCATCTCTGAGAAGGAAGCAGGCTGCATCATCCTGAACAACTGCCCGGAAAAGAGGGAAGCGCTTATGGGACTCTCTGAGAGGGAAGCAGGGTGTATCATTCTGGGTACTTGCCCTGAAAAGAGAGAGTCTGGCTGTGTAGCGCTGAACAACTGCCCTGGTAAGCGAGGAGAGGCTGCAGGTCTGTCGGAAAGAGAGGCGGGCTGCATCATTCTTGGAACATGTCCTGAAAAGCGGGAGCTTTTCAATGGCCTCTCCGAGCGAGAGGCAGGTTGTATCGTCTTGAACACCTGCCCCGAAAAGAGAGCAGCTTTGGTTACAAGAGAGTCTGGCTGTGTGGCCCTTAACAACTGTCCCCCAAAGAACTAGGAGGAGTACGTGCTATCTCCTATAAGCCAATGCAACATTCGCTGACTATTTGTTGTAGCCATTACTTGCCAGCTCTTCCCTACGCGTCACGGATGCCACATAGCAACCTCTGTAGCCTGACGCTACACGGCAAGATTATGACTATGGAAGGAGAAGTGATAAGACGAGGAATATGGCAGTCTGGGCTTGATTTTGTCAGATTCAAACAATCTGTCTGCACATGTTGATATCTGGTCTCTTACTAGGCTGCACCTAGCTTGCTGGTTGTATGTCTCGAATATGATTAGAAATAGCAATTGCTGTGCGCTATATCTCGTTTCTCAACACCACGATACACCTTTTGTAACATGGATCGACATCCATTATCTTATCGGACTAGCGCCACTCTCTATACATAATCCAACTGACTGGTGGGCTGTGGGTCAGTTCCCGGAATGGCCCTGGAATTTTGTACGTAATACTGTAGGGCTGTAGCGCGGGGAAATGATGGAGAGCGCCCAGTTGCTCCTTTCTACTACCATTATCTTTGCTCAGTGAGTCCATATCGCTCCTCGCCGGATTTTTATTAAAGCTCACTATAATTGCCACGGATTTAGGATCACGTATCTCTAGGTTTAATACCCAAGAGTTCCCAACCATGGCAAGCTCTTCTTTCTGAGAACCATGCAACTTCTTCATATTTATGATGACATGTGCATTTATCGATATGCCCAATATCTCTGTTCTAGGTCAGACAGGGCCATGGCCCATGGGTGCCTAAAGTTTGGGCGAAATTGATTCATGCATGATTGTCACCAGGCGCTTTGCATAATATCTAACCATCTCAAGTTACCAATGCTATCAGCCGGCCTGTACTCTCGCAAGCAAAATCCTAGTCGAACTACTAATGGATTACAAAATTGGAGTTTCCCCGCGCGAACAACCGAGAATACCCTCGTGAAGACCCAAAAAAGTGGAATTCCTAGCATTGGATCGGCCGTCTGCAAGCACTTGGCCGGGCCCACCGGACAGTAGCCTGTTCGCCGAGCTTTCCATCAGGGTACGCACACGCACTCCACTGCTAAGGCCGAGTCCTTCACCATGGCAGGGATCAGTACCGGCTCCTAATAACTCAGTCGTGCCCTTCTTTCGATCAATGAACCGTGCCACAGCCCCCAAATCGACGCTTTCCGGTCTGTCTTTGCGTTCGGAGGATCATATCCATGGATGATAACTCTCAAGTACTGTCATCCCCTCAGCCAATGGCATCGGAGACTGGTACTATCAAAACCTCTCCCACCCATGTCCACCATGGGAAAGAATTCGACCTCCGGGAGTGCGATGAGCAGACCCCAAACAGTGAGAACGCAGGTTCCAGCAGCGTAGCAGGCTTGAACGAAGTCTTTTATCGTACTGGTCTGACCGGTCACCTATTCCTGGTGGTTATTATCATCTCTCTCGGTCTCACCATGTTTGTCTATGCCATGGATGAGGGGGTCACCCAACAGTTTACGCTGATTGCGGCCTCCTCCTTCAGCATGCACGCCCAGCTGGGCGCGGTGAACACCGCCAGTACGGTGATTAATGGTATCACCAAGCCAGTAATCGGCAAGCTGGCCGACGTCCTGTCCCGTCCGACCAGCTACATTATCTCTCTCCTGTTCTATGTGATCGGATATGTGGTGGCGGCCAGCTGCACGAACTTTGTCGCCTACACCGTTGGCGTGGCCCTCACGGCGGTTGGCAAGGCTGGCCTCAACATCCTCTGCCAAATCATTGTGGGCGACCTGACGACCCTGCAGTGGCGCGGCTTCTGGACCAGCATGATCATCGCTCCCTACCTCGTGACGACCTTCACCAATGGCTTCATTATTGATGCCTTTGTGCCCGAACAGTGGAGATGGGGTCTGGGCATGTTCGCTATTATGATCCCGGTTCTGCTCATCCCCGCGATCATCGCATTATACGGGACGCAGCAGAGAGCTCGCCATATCAGAAGAATGGGGAGTGGTGCGCCAGAGAAAGAAAAGGAGAGCACGTTACATACAGCCTGGCAATGTTTGATTGCGATCGATATTCCCGGCCTCGTGCTGCTCGGTTTCTCCTTCTCGCTCATTCTTCTTCCTCTGTCACTTGCTGAGGCTGCTGAGAATGGCTGGAAAAACCGCAGCATGATTGCCATGGAAGCTGTTGGCTTCGTCATTCTCGCGCTATTTGTTGCATTTGAGATGTACATCGCGCCGAAGCCTATCATGACGAAGCGGATCATCGCCAACAAGGTCTTCCTGGCTGCCCTGGGCGCCAACCTTTTCGACCAAATGACAACCACACTGGGAAGCAACTACTTCTCGTCGTATATCTATATCATCAAAGACTGGGACAACTACACCTGGACCGTCTTTACCGGTGCCCGGAACCTTGCCATCACTGTCTTTAGCATGGCTGGCGGTTTCCTCCAGGTCCGATACCACGGTTATCGCACCCAGATGATTATCGGGGCCGTGCTGAAGGTCGTGGGCTACGCGGCGTGCCTCACGAGCGACCAGCGCAGCACACAAAGCACGGCTGCGCTGGCCATCTCACAGGTGCTCCTGGGAACCAGCGCTTTGACTGCCCTTGGGTCCCGCATTGGAGCCATGGCCTCGGTGCCTCACGAAGATATGGCCTCCATCATCGCCGCTTATTTCCTTTGGACGTATCTGGGCAGTGCTGCTGGGTATGCCATTGCTTCCGCGATCTGGACGGATCGTATGCTGGGGTTCATGCGCCAGGAGCTTCCAGACGCCCCGGACAGTACACTCCAGGAGATCTATAGTTCCGTGAGTATTCTTCACACCGAGTATGACTTGCATGACCCCATCCGTGAGGGGGCTATCCGAGCTTATGCGCGCACCAACGGCATCATTTTCATCGTCGCCGCCGCCATCTCCACGCTATCTATCTTCTGCTCTTTTATGATGCCTGGTAATTGTCCTCTCGGTCTTCTATAGTTCCCTGACGGTATACATGCTTACATCTTTCAATTCCATAGATTATTACCTTGGCAAGCAGCAGAACGCCGTGACCAATTTAGGCCTCGATGGCAAACCAGTCGAACTCCCGACGGGTGGCAAGAGGGAGCAGAGCTTCTGGGCTCGGATGAAGTCTAGGTACTTTAAGGAGACGTAATTAAGGTTCACTGACTATAGTTGTATTGAGTGACGGAGCCAACAGGAGTGGTGATAAGAGTTATAACTGCATTTCCATATGGTCTGTGTGCATATATATATCTCTAGGGTGTGACGGCGGTGTAAATGAACATCCAGGGTAGAAATACTTAGCAACAAACAATACAAACGATGAATATAACAAAACAGACCACCATGCAGAGCGACCGAACGAGCTGTCAAACAGCGTCTAATGCAAAGCAATGACCAACGAGAATCACACTCAAAGGCCGATAAGAAACGTTCCCCGCATGAGATATCGGCGAAATCCCGCGACTTTGGATCCACTCGCGGCTGCGACCGTCGGCCTGACCCGCGATCGGTCAACGCCGGACAGTCGCTGTATTTAAGAAGGACACCCCTTCCCCTACGCTGACATTCGTCGCATTGCCTGTCTGGAGATTGGATCTACAAGTCTACCGGGTCATTTACAGCGAACAATTCCGCAACCATGGGCAACGACAACAACATCCGTGCATATTATGCACCCACCGGCGGACTGCCGCCGCAGACGCAGCTGCTCACCGACCGTGCCATGTTCACTGAGGCCTATACCGTCATTCCCAAAGGCACCTTCAGCGACATCGTCACCAGTTTCCTGCCCTTCTGGGAGCAGACGCGGCTGTGGGTGATCGCCCGTCCGCTCTCGGGCTTCGCCGAGACCTTCTCCCAATACATCATGGAAGTGCAGCCGGGGGGTGGCAGTGACCGCGCCGAACTCGACGAGACCGCCGAGGGGGTGCTGTTTGTTGTGGAAGGCCAAGTCAGCATCACCCTGGCCGGCGAGACGCACACACTGACCGAGGGGGGATATGCGTATCTGCCTCCGAAAAGCGGGTGGACCCTGCGCAACACGGGCGTGGCGACTGCGCGGTTCCATTGGATCCGCAAGGCGTATGAAGCGGTGGCCGGCCTCGACATGCCCGACCCACTGTTCCTCAATGAGAAGGACATCGTGCCCACGCCGATGCCCAACACCAACAACGCCTGGGCCACCACGCGCTTTGTCGACCCCAACGACCTGCGCCACGACATGCACGTCACCATCGTCACCTTCGAGCCCGGCGGTTCCATCCCCTTCGCCGAAACCCACGTCATGGAACACGGCCTGTATGTCCTCGAGGGCAAAGCCGTCTACCGGCTCAACCAGGACTGGGTCGAGGTCGAAGCCGGCGACTTTATGTGGTTGCGCGCCTTCTGTCCCCAGGCCTGCTACGCCGGTGGCCCAAGCAAGTTCCGCTATCTGCTCTACAAGGACGTCAACCGCCACATGAAGCTGTCGCGATAGACTCGCAAAGGCCGTGCACGAACGGGGCCGGACCGGAATAACGACCTTCCGGGCCGGAAGAGGGCAATGCGGGCAGCCGAGGTTGCAAACAACCAATCAGCCAGCCGGAAATCCAATCATGAATTGTAATGCCACCACACTTTTCTTTTCTCAGCCACAGGATGTGAGGGATACACGAACAGTGATGATTGATGTAAATAATCAGATACCACAAACCATATAGAAAAATGCCAAACAGAGAAGACCGCTATGACGGAAACAACCAGACAGCCGCCTCCCCCCGAGCAGAACGCAGTGCAGTTATTTGCTAAATCGACGTCAGGGTGAAAGAGATGGAGGAAAAGTAAGGGAGTACAGAACTATGTATAGCATTGAGTTGTACAATATGATTAAGAGTCCCCATTGAAATACATTAGAAGATACGGATAGGAGTAGTGCCTTTCAACCACATGTCTTCTCATTATTCTGAAATTGCCATGTTTGGTTGTGATGATATTCAACATGATCTGATGATCCAATGTCTTACGAAATACGATTTTTAGGTGACAGTTCACACATAGTGCACTCTGGATTTAGAAGTAATTGTTGGAACGGTCAGGCACGTTCTAACTCGAGAGCCCCGTCGGCGTTGCGGGCATGCTTTTGTATAAACTCGGCCTTCACGCGAGGAATAATCTGCTGCGCCTCGCTGAACTCTTCATGGCTTACCAGTCCCGACGCGTAAAAGAACTTTTTCCTTACCATCGCTTGAGCCCCTTGCATTAGCTCAAGACCGAAGTGTGCGCCCGTATGGTCTACGTCGATCCTATGTAGCATGTCCGCCGAGAAACATATAAGGGAGTTTTTATCACCGTCCTTTAATCGTGGAATATCTCTCCAGCTCTGTCGCTGCTGATCTGCCAACAGTGCTAAATAAGTTGCTTCGCCATTGAGTAGAAGGTATCGCGCGAACAGAAGCAATTCAAAACACATGTTTTCACGAAACTCAAGCGCCTTGAACAGTTGCGGGATCCGCTTGTGGATCAGGTGTCCGTATAAAGAGACAAGTGATATGTTGGTGAATAACGAGATAGTCTTATAGTTGGCGATGGACTCCAGCTTATCATAAAAGAGTGCGCGAATATCCACCAGTTTGGCTCGGTCAAACAACCCATCCAGCGGTGGACCATCATAATCAAGAATATAGGGTTCAACAGTATGATCATGTAACGTGCTAATTCAGTCGATTGCCAGTTAATAATTCGATAGATATCCGACGGATCTATAGGATTGACAAAGATATCCTCTGCATGAAGATCATCCTGCCAGATATGGGAGGTTTGCATAGACTCCTCGGGGAACAGGAACTTCAGTAATTTGAGGTAACGTTCCACCGCGAGGATCTTCTGGTTTCTGGACGGTTGGTACGTCCCGGAATAATAGATGTGAATCGGGGAGGTCGGGAGCTGTCATACGTTTCTGATGCAATGTAATTCGCGGAAACCCGTGGCATGTTCATAGTCTTCTGCGGTATTCCCTATAAAAAAGTGAGTGTGGGATAGAAATGGCGGAGGTCACAGCACGTACAAGGGGCTTTATCAAAGTCCATTTCAATCCTGCTGGCATCGCTACTTTGTCTGTTTACTAATAGACTAATTACAAAGCAATTGTCAACTATAGTCCTGCCATAATAATCAGTATATTCAGCACAGGGGGCCGAATCCGCGAGGACTGGTTTATAGTATAAACTCTTGTAGTGCGAAGAATAGGTACATACCCACGTTTCTTAGTATAATATAACCCTTTCCAGCACCTTCATCTTAATTTTCACATCAAGTTAATTCCATAGCATACTCAATTAGACACCGCGTATGTTCACGGTAAGAGTATACTCCACCCCCACCAAATTGTCCGTCGTGGAGCTCCAAGAGAATACCTTTAGAAGCGGTATTCCCATTATATACCTCGTCTAGCCTAGGACCATTATCTGGCTCGTGTATCCACATCAGGGCGTAGGTTATAATACAAAATCCATTGTGGCAACCTCGGAGACGGTCATGAAATGCGGCTTACCAACATTTAGATTATGTACTTTACCCACCGCTTGAAAACCATTATCCATCGTGAACCGTACAGCCTTATTGTATATCCCATCGGCCAATTTCTCAACATTTACGCATCGCCGGATCTCAGTACTAACAAGCTGGGCGGCCCGGACAGCTACTCACTCGAGCTCGTCAATATTAAATTGAACGTAACTTTAGGCCAGGTAACGTGGCTGGTCACGAAGAAATCGGCCGCGAGTGAAACGAAAGAACTCGTCATTGTTGTTCCAACTGCTCAGGTTTGTTGAAATATTTCGAAGTCAGCTTGACGGAGGGGGTGTGATTGACATCTGTCCCATAGCTCAAAATGGAGTTCGTCGGTGCAGCCTAAATCAAGGAGCTACTTTCAGCAAGTGATTGCCAATGTCCTCTTCTGTGACTGGAGAACAATACCAAAACATCTGCATAGGATGGAACTCAACCTGTATAGTGAGTACCTGCAACACATAAGGGGTATGAGACCGCTTGGCTTTGGCAAGGTCATTTGCGTCTACGTATGAAAAGCCTTGTTGCACTTGGGGCAAGTTGATAGATGAGTATGAGCCACGTATCCCTGTCTCAGCCACATCAACTGGCAGCCACAGTTGGGCACCTTTATTTAGACCTTTGCGTTTAGGCCTCGAATATTCAATGAAAATAATATAATCAACCAACTGTCATAGCAAAATCTTACCTTGGTACAAACATGATAAGGTACTATAAGGGCTACAAATTATAACGTGGGGATACAAGTGAGATATCTGTTGTAAGCACATATATTCTATTTTTCAGTGATCATTATCACGGACTCCTAGTCCTGTGCTCTATATACTTCACATGCTTGGTGCACCCAGGTTTCCAGAGGTTTTCTGCTCAGGGCAATTATCGCTGGAAGACTAGCTATCTAGATAGTGTGGTGAGGTGTGATCTCGTGGTTGTTGCTACACGTTGGGAGGGTCAATGGTAGCTGACAATGTCCAACGTGCTAAAGTCGTTGAGATTCCGAAAGTTGAAAATACGGTCAATCTTTGCTCGGAATTGCTCGGTGAGAGCCATGTTGTTGAACTATATAACTGCTAGATGCCCGTGACAGATGTCTAGCGCGGCCTACCTCGTTTCTATACCGGATGACTAGTAAATTGGATAGGATGAGCCCAATGCCCAGGACAGCCGAGACTGGAGACCTCACGAAGGCTGCCAGAAACTATTCAGTTGGCCCTAATGACACGCAAGCATAACTCTAATCGCCGTGGGTGATTCATAGGGACAGTGTCCTCACTTGAGAGATCTCGGCCAAAGCTTCAGTGCCACCTCGCTAGACTACAGAGGTACGCTATAAAAGCTGGTTCTTGAAACCAACTGACAAGTATTGAATTTGGCATACTATATCGAGAAATGTGATATACACAGAACAACGTAGTTACTGTTCCTCTCAGCTGCATGTTGACAATGACGTTCGTCTCCCTAGAGTCCCTTCCCACTATGTCCAATGTCGATGTTAGAACAGAGGAAATGTGACACGGTTTTCATAGTCCACGTTGCCCTTGTGACCTTCAATACGTTCACGGCACGTGCCGAAAACGCGATCCCAGACGCGAGTCTGCTTGCCGTAGTTGTGGCTGTTCCTCCATCCATATCGGTGATGTAGGTCATGGTCTTCGATCACCAGGTCTGCATCAAAGGCCTCGAGCAACCAGTTGAGAGTAGAGGGCGCGCCGCCGTGAACCCGGAGCCCGCTATGTCCGATGATTTCAGAGAAGGCGACATATTGATAGCAGACATACCATTCGTAAAATGACATCGGTAGTCCCATTAGTTTCAGAGTGGCGTACGCAAGCAGCGGGATGCCCATCATATCCATAAACTCCTGCTCATGGTCCGCATAAGCACCAAGTAGCGGGTGGGGGTGTTTCGTTAGATGGTGCGTGCGATGGAATTTCCACAAGATAGGCACCGAGTGCATCAGGCGGTGGTACCAGTAGAAGAAAAAGTCCACCGTGATGCTGTAGAGTGCGATCTCCAACGCGAGCCAACCCCAGTTAAAAGACAATGGGAGCTCCTCCGGTCGATAAGAGAGGTAGACAGACATGGCCAGCCGAAGTACTGGGACCGACAACAGTTCGGCCGCTACTCGGTCCACGCCAACATCAGGGATGTCATCTCGTGCATGTTTGTCCCCGTCCAAGAAGCCGTAGACCCCACCGAGGCGGCGAATGGTTTGCGTAAGATGGATGCCGGTCCCATAGAATGCCGTGTTATACCAGAAGAAGACGGCGACAGGGTGGAGGGTACGGCCAGTATAGGCTATGTATGTTTGGTGAAGAGCGAGCGGAATCAGGGCGTGTAGCAGAATCCACAGATGGACCGTCCACTCTCGCACGGACGGGACCTTTTCTGTCTTGGCATGGACTGGCACCTTTCCATCGCGGGGAATGAGGCGTGTGCCCAGCAGGTCAAGTAGCCGGTGGGAGGCTGTCCATTGTGATCGGTCGCCATCGCGCCAGGTCGACACCATGGAATCGCGGGGATTGCCTTTCGAAGTCGTCTGAGTCTCCATCGCTCACTGTGGTGTTCCGCTTTGGGGGAAGAGACG
The DNA here is from genome assembly GCF_009193645.1 of Aspergillus pseudonomiae. Classification (NCBI taxonomy): domain Eukaryota; kingdom Fungi; phylum Ascomycota; class Eurotiomycetes; order Eurotiales; family Aspergillaceae; genus Aspergillus; species Aspergillus pseudonomiae. The sequence goes on from NW_022475995.1 coordinate 82,535, forward strand.
AGGGTTAGGGCGCCAGATCTACATAGCCTGCTGTCTTATATGCCTGGCGTAGGCCCAAGTCGCTCGGCACCATGTGTGGTCGGTATATCATGTGAGATCGACGGTCATTAGCCCCTCCACCCGACCAGTTGCAGGTGTTTGGTCATCCAACGGCTTCTACTCCATTGATCCGCCCCCAGGATGTCATTCAGGGTCCTGTTGGGGAAGAGCAAGTGTCCGTAATTGGCTCCGTGTGGTGGGCATCTTGCCTCGGTCCGGTTGCGTTTGGCGATCTCCAGAGCGGGGAAATCCTGTTCCATTGTTGGACCTCTAATATCAAGAGCAACATTCGGAATACGATTGTTGCAACATACGATTACACATATCTGGGTGGACCCTGCTTTGGTAGGCTTCCTACTGCATCGGCATGGATTCTATTGGCCTCTCCTAGGGCAAACCTCGCACTTAGTCTGGTCTAGCTTCTCGGGTTCAGTGGTCTCGCATCGAATTCCCAAAATGATTTGTATTGCGTAGGTCCATCAGTATGCATCTCAACTGCTTTTGTTTCAGATGCAAGCGTTTGGCTTGGCAAACGAGCTGTTGACTTGTGCACCGCAAAGGCACGCTACCTTTCTTGGTCGAGGATAGGTCTTCCTTTCCTGTCCGCATGACTGGATGACATGCTTAACGCCTGTGATCCTCAGAGAGGACCCAGAAACTGGAACATAGTGCATGCTCTCACGTGCCGTCCTTTGAAATCCCTTCGTGTAGCTCACCTCGAGTGGTAGAAGGCCGACACCATTCATAGGACCACTGCACGACAGCAAGTGGCATTGGGCGAGAACTGGACCAATGGTTGTTATCCCCCCGACATAAGAGTGCCTCTATGATAGCCTCGCATCCGCGGCACGCTCCGGATTGAGAAACAGCATGTGCCGCGAATTGGCAGTGTCGAACGTGAACGTACATGGCCGGATCTTGGAGAAAAGTCGGAGTATAGTCATTATCAGGCCAACATTAGGAGGACTTGGAGCCGGCTGATAACCCCTTCGGACCACATGACTCTATCCTGGGTCATGGCTTCAACAAGTCTTTTGAAGACCTCGGATAGGTTGGCTTTCCAGAGAGCAATAGTTGACGTCCTGATTGGGTTTGTAGCATCTCCTTTGAGGAGGTAGTTTCAGATGCGATTATCTCACTTATGTCCACCGAAGGTGACGGTCGAGAGCCTCCAACGTATACTGATGCTGGCAGTTGGTGGTTGACAGCACTTCACCCCATCCCTCTTCCGGCAGAAGTATCTGATTCGGACACGAGGGTCGCCAAGGGTGGACTGTAGATATGGAGAATATAGAAACGACTTTCAGTGTTTGATCTTGGTTCAATCGTTCCTGTCATATGGTCGCGTCCATATCTTAAACGTGATTGTTGCCGCGTAAGAGGCCTGCGAGATTGGATGTGTAAAGATTACCCGGAGCCGTTTCGGTCGGCCGTATAGCCCCGCATGAATACATTGAGTGTTGGCCATTGGAAAGCGTTAGAAGACCTCGCCACCTGTCGGGAAGGTATACTCTAATACAAAAGGGCGTGCGACTGAGGGAGCAGAGACGCCCGGCCGCAACCCGCAATAGCCGGGTAGAGCTGTTTCCATTCTCAAAAAGCAGTGGAAACCGGCCTACTTCTATTATTGACGTATTGTTCGAAGCAACTTAGGAGGCGGTGCTATCCAGGCACTTGGCCGTTGCCATAGCATGATCTTTGCGGATGATCCTTCGTGAAGATGTAGCCGGCGAAGTGTGGACTGCGTCCAGCTCCTCTGAAGAAGCTGAACCGTGGATACTAGGCTTGGGGATCGGAAATCTTCCTGTATTTCTTCTTTTGGACCCGATTTGCATAGATTATAGAATTGAGAACTCAAAATAAAGATCCACACGCATTTCCCAACCCAAGCTATGTCTCACATGCTTCTTTTGTTTTTCTTCCCCTGCGCTATGCGTTGCTTCTCCGTCTCGATCTGCAGTCAGACCCGCATTTGCATCTCTAACTCCACTGCCGATTATACAATAATGAAAACAACTCTCGCCAAAGGCAGAAATGACAGCACATCGATTGTTCAGGGCGTTATGATTCATGGGAGCTCCGGCGGTTGAGTGGGAAGGTTCATGTTCGACTAGATTTACGCGGTGAAGACTTGGACGGGTTTACGGTTATCACATTAATGGATTCCAGCAGCTAGAACTCATAGATCAAATCCAGACACCGATATATTAATCGGTCATTGCATTACTGGTGTGTGCGGGTAGACAAACTTGATACGCGATGGTCCACGAAAGTCTTTATAGTGGAGCTCTAAAAAGCCATCCAGAAAGTTGGACGATATGCTGTGATCGATGATGCTGGGACAATGGCTCGCAGGAAGGTAGGATTTGTAATTGAACGCAGCAAGGGGTGAGCCCTGAATACAAGAGAGAAGTGCTCGAGCTATAGAGGAAATCCGGTGCGTATGTATCACAGATATTTACTTCGTCTCCCCCTTGGCTAGAATTTGGGACCTCTCCAGTTGAAATAATTTAAAGTATCATGTGAGTACAGGCAAAAACTAATATGATTGCATAAAGACCTCGACTTATGCATTGCGTCGAAGCCCGAGTTCGCTTTCGAGTCTTGAACCAATAAACAACAGATGTTGGCAAAGAAGCCTGTACAGGAACACACGGAAGACTATCAGTATATCTTCAGCTACCCAATCAATATCTTGCACCCAGAAAATAGGAGCATATAAAGGGATGTCAACAATATAGTAAGATCATTACGAGAGGTTGAGAAGTGTTGATTACGCTTTTCTTTGTGGACATTGCTGCTCTTTCAGCGTGGTACAAGTGACAATATACCATAACGCAAATCCTGCAATCATCTATCTATTATGCAGCGTAAACTGGGAATACGCAAATAAGACACCGATTGAGTCATTTACGTATAGAATAAAGGACACTAACCCCAAATTGCATAAATGAAGGCCAGGTATGTACAAACATTAACGGAGCAGGAGTCTTGGTATGCCTGCTATACACTGTTTCATAGGCCGCAACCCATCGCATGGCATATCTCAAAGTATCTCCCATGGTCCAAGCTGATGCTTCCCGGTTATCCATCTGACCTCGCTGGGGATAATATAGGGAGTCATTGATATTACTTGCAGCCGGCTCCGCAGCAGACCCCAACACAGATCGCATAAGCAGCTGGGCCATTAAGCCAAGCAACTGCGCACTGCGCCGCACAGTTGCTGCAACAACTACTGGCCTGCACCGGAGGTTCCGTTCCTGTCTGCTGCGCCATGGCAGTTACTGCAGTCATGGCCAGAGCAACAAGTGAGAGTTTCATGGTGATAATATCTAATTCGTTAGCCGAACGTCTTGTGAGAGGATTACTTGACGTACCCTTATCGGGCTATTCTCCTGGTGTAGAACTGAGGAGGATGTATACGGAGATTGGTATTTCCTTATGGAGGACAAAATCGCAGTGGTATGGTTTGTAAAAGCTAGCAACAGTGGAATGAGTTGCAGGAAGAATGGGTATGGTCAGAATGAAGATTGAGTGCAGTTCAAGTAGGCGTTAAGGCATTCTGGTCCAGCTTGAAGACCTGTATTTATAGCGGGCATCCTACTGCGGGGAAGCGCTGGGGACGGAGATATCCATGATTTCTTCCCCTCATACGTGTGGAACGGAACTTTCAGCTGGCATTGGAGTTTCTTGATCGTCGGTTTACACTGCATATCTAGCTTTAGGTCCTTTCTTGACCGTCCCACGTATCTTGGAACTGCGCCAAATCATGGCGTTAGTGAGTCGAGGTTACTGTACTTGCCCGCTTTCAAGGCAGGTGGACCGGTGGGCCGTGACGACATTCAGTGTGTCATATAACCAGTTATACGCAGCTTACCCTGTGGGTATGAGAAGATCGACACGTAAAACCGGCGCAAGAACATCAGATACGAGGCTAAGTTCAATGGTTGCTTGTCCAGGTTACAGAAGTAGAACAACTCTTCAGGTGTGATGGACCATGACACCAAATACTACCATCCCCTCTATAACCTTAAATCCCAAATGCCTCGACAATCAATAAACCTTACGGAACTTCAGTGCCAGTAGGGCTTTCGCTTTGCCAACTAGGGGCAGGGACTAATGATAGAGAGGCGGGCGTTATCAAACAGGCTGTACTAGCAGAGAATGTCACATTCGACCCGCTTAGATCTGAAGCTTGGGCCTGCGATCCGTAGTCGAGTAAGTTTCCCGCATATCATACTACATCCCTTCCCGTTCCATCAAGGAACGGGTGGGTATTAGCCTCAAGTACAGATGATGTCAAAGTTCGATCTGCACAAAGGTAGCACAATTATTCGGGGGCTGTTTGTGCTTATCAGCAGGTGGGCAAGCATTAGTAAAAATGAACTGGGGCCCGTACTTTGCTCGGACAGCACCAATTCCTCCTCAACATGACGGTAGGTAGGCCACTCGAGCTAACCGATCAAGCTGAAAAACGGAAACATATGGAGAATAAGGGCTTCTACCCAAGATTACATCAAGGATAGAGACGTATGTCAGGGATCATCCACTGTTTTCCGATCGACAGTTGTCTAGACATTGGCCAAGACTGAAATGTCAACCATATACAGTGGTCGATCGTGACGGTCGACAGATTAGAGTTTGACACATGTTCGTCCTTTTCTATTCTAGAGATGCTGTGCCTACTACAAACTGCGCCAGGTAAAGGATGTCTATATCCAATTTCAAACCTAAAGTACCTGCCAATCCTGTCAGGCCTGCATTGTATTGGACGCCATGACCCACTCCCTTCGTCATAGCATGATCGGCAGTGTGCGAGCTTATGCAACCACCTGTATATATATTACTAAAACACCAATCAATGCTCACCACGTAACCCAACATTCGCCGGCTGTTATCACAGTGGAGACGAACTATCCGCTACCCGAAGCGGCGCTGTAGAGGACGTTATTGGTAGATGACAGGCCATTGTGAAGAGTGAAGAACCACAGATCTGCATCCTCCATGAGGGGGGAATGGATCGTCCGCGGTTCTTTTGGGGCGAGATGCAAGCCTCCGCCATGAACCTGCGGGGAGCGCACCATAGTATCTGACGTTGATTACTGCTCCACGAAAGATAGTTGGAGACCTGCATGCTCTTCCTTGATTTCTGCTACGACGCATTACAACTTCTCCGGCGAAGGGCATGAGCTCAGCGAGAGTATGTGGTGACCTATTTATATCTCGACCGTATTTCTTAATATGGGCAATTTTTCCAACGGGAGGGAGACTGATGATCGTCGAATAAATCTTGGTCGGTGGAGCTGCACTTCCTTGCTCCTTTAAGACTCCGTTTCCTTGTTAGAACAACACAGACGTGAGGAGAAAACCACTGGCTATGGCCATGCGACCAAAGTGACGCCCAGAAATACTCTGAAACCATGACGATAACACTCCACTAAAGGCTGGCAGCCGCCTTACCCGTGTAGTAATCTTGCGGTCCATCAGTAGAACTCCTAACAGAAATTTCCCCAAACCGTCTTTGACGGTATATAAAGCAGACCACATTCCCACACGTCACTATTCAACCGGATCCTTTTGGATGGGAATAACATGTTGTGTTGTCAGCAGCTTATACGTACGTCTCAGATGCGATCAGGTAGTGACTGGATACAGACTTTGAACAACAATCTATATACATCCACGAAACAATCAGACGTCAACATACGGCAGGCCAGTCGCATATCCAAACCCCAATTCTAGCCATAGCTGTGAAAATCAGTCTTTACCATCACAGATATACCCCTCAGCGGCCAATGCCTCGCGTCGATAACGCATACCCTGCCCCTCCCCCCATACCAGACACTCAGAGCCCAAGCCTGGCCAATCGCTCCTGTCCCCGATCTGTGAATAACAGAAGCCCATTGAAGTACCCAACCACCCAAATCATTGGGTAACGCCAATGGAACCACAGTGGATGTTCAGTCGCGCCGAACCAGCCAAAATGTCGATCGAGGTTGTAGCACAGATAGTTGCAACTGCTAAGTATAAGTAGCGACAGAATCCCCGTGAAATGTGCCGCTTTTTTACCGTAGTAGTGGTCGACAATGAAGCAGTTGATCAGACCTCCCATCGCGCCGCCCATTCCAAGTGGACAGAAGACCAGAGTCCATAAGATCTTGTAAAGAAGGTCCCGGGTACCCGTCATAATGAAAACACCGACCGCCAAGAAGATAATCTCCGCGAAAAGAGAATTGAGCCAGAAGAGGAGGAACGGTCGGAGATAGACATTTCGTCGTTTGTGAGCAGTCTTGGTGTCCTGCTCTCCGGTAATCAACACTTGGTAGTTCATCGGTGGCATTGTGATCGAATGGGTCTCGTGTGGCTTGATGGTATGCAGTGATAATGTCCTGTAACTCAGTACCCATGAAGGGGTTTAAAAAGGTTTGCTATTTCGACCCTGGAGTGCCGTAAGTTAATTTCGATGTCATTCCTATAGACAACACCGAGGTTTCGGTATGTGCGTTGCTTTGTATTTCTAGTGATTAGCTACTCACCGAGGTTATGTAGGATTGTTATCATGATTCGTCCTACCCGAGGATTAGTGATCCACCGGGGAAATCCCCAAATTGCTCGCGAGTAGTTGCTCGGAGTTGTATTAAAACCCAAGTGATAACTTCGCCAGGGGTTTTACCGACGCGCATCGGGGCGTTAGGATTAGTGATCTTTCCGATCCACCAGACATGCGCTCCGAAGACATTGACACGTATTGAATATCTCCCTTCCGAGCTGATATCGCTGCAAACCCCATGGTGGAATTGAGAAGCCCCCTTGATATGACAGCCAGCATTAAGCAATTTTTGACTGCACTGCCCTGAGCAAGCCTACACTTCTCTGAACACCGTACAGAAGCACTACATTCCGTACACAACTAGACATTGCGACCTGAGGGGGTACCTCAAGAAGAAACGCCATCCTGTTATTCGTACGGGTGTTCAAATCTGGCCGTCCGCCAAGACATCACTTGGTTGCCAGAAAGCTTGCCAGACCCTAATCTGGGTTATGTCCCGTATCCAGACTGTTAGGAATCGAGAGGGACATGGTTCTATCATCGCCGTTCCATGCTCTCAAAGGCGTAGGTATAACGTAGTATCTATGGCTATTATATTGCTTCAGCCTTTCAAATACAAGACTTTCAACAACTATACAATCTATTGGTCAACGGCTTGATAGCCACGATGCGCCCAGTCGCTTTGTCTCCATCGTTTCTTGTAGTCTTCCATCTCGATTGGCTTGGACGTAGTCGGCGGACCTTCGGCGAGGCCACGCTCGAGACGACCTTTTCGACGTTGCCGGACGCACCACATTGCGAATGCTGCCACGATAAGCACTCCAGCAGCAGCAGCCCCGCAATACATGCCGATATGGGCCGCCTTGCCCAAGTCATCCCATTTTTGAGCGAGAGTTTTGGTCGGCTTCTTGTTGATCTCCGTTTTCGCGGTTGAGTTGCCACTGCAGCGTCGATCAGTCATCTTAACCCACAGACAGCACGTAAGCACAGGGATCGTACCTGACGACATTGATACTTTCGTATGAGCCCGAGTGTCCGGAATATGTATACTCTTTACCCGAATGAAAGTCCTGAACGCGAATCCTCTGCACCGTCATTGTGAAGGGGAGATTGGTCCAGTTCACCAGACCGCCGCCCCACTCGATATTTCCAATCGACTGGGACGCAATGCCCACCGGCCAATTACTGACTTTGACTCGACACGGAGTTTGTGGATAGTTCTTGCCGTAGACGGTCAAGGGTTCCGAGTAGTTGACCGTGCGCACCAATTCGTTATCAATCCACCATTCCAGGCGGTCTTTGTCCCAGTAGGAGGTGTAGTTATGGAACTCCGTATCGGCGTTGGCCACGGCATGGAACCCCCCGCGGTCACTCGTGGTCGTATTGCCCTTACCAAAGAAGTCGGACTGCACTGAGCTGGTATTGTATCCGACCCATTCCCAGTCGATCTCGTCCAAGTCGTCCGACTGGAGAATCACACTGCTGATGATGCCGGCGCCCTTGGCCATCTTCACGTGCGCCTCCATGACACCGAAGAAAATGTAGAAGTTGGACTGTAACAAAGTCGACCCGTTTTCTGTCTTGATCGGAAACTCCGCCCCTTCCGAAGTATATGTCGGGACCCCGGTGGTCATATTCCACAGCTTCTCATCCAGTGTGGAGTTGAACCACCAGGTGTGCTCGGTGCCCAACGCCGGGTCGGCGGGACATGTATTGTTTAACGGGTTGCATTCGGTTTGGTCGTCGGCAATCGCAATCCTGGCAAGGGCGCTCAGGATGCCGACATACCGAAAGGGGCGCATGAAAACGTTGCTGTCGTGGTGGCGCGGCTGGCCGTTCCCTCCGTAGGCGAATCTGGGAACACGGCCTGGTCCAAATGTGGTGGTACGGCACAAGTCCTGTCAGCAGAGTAGGAGTTATGCGAAATGGTTCATGGTGTATGACGAGCAGGCGGCCATGCTGGGGTTATACGCCAGGAGAAAAATATGGTAACGGCGCACTATGCCCTGAGGAACCGCAAAAGGGGGGGAAGAAGAAACCCATCGCCAATCAGGCTAGGTGCACTTCCCCGGCACATATTAGTGGGAGCCGAACTATCGGCTTTTCACGCGTGGAGCCCACGAGGCTATTTATAACGAGATGGGAGAACTCGCACAACTTGAAGCTCCCAGTCGCGCGGAACGACGAGAGATCTCATTGGCGAGGCTCCCTCCCCACGTCGCTGGCGATCAGAATGCTTTCAACATGTTCACAACGGGGATGTCTCTTTCCTCTCCACGGCACGTTGTGAAGGAAGTCAAGTCTTCTCCGTGGGCTGCTGCCTGGTCGAAATCCACCCAATTTCCATGCTACAAAAACAAGTGGATCAGGTGTACGACGCCGCTAGTCCCGGCTGGGCCTAGTGACCAAAAGCTTGTCAGGTCTCGGAGAAAGTCCGTCTAGCCTGTTCCGGTAAGGTACGGCATCACGAATCCCGTGAGCTCGGAGTTAAGATCCAAAAGAATTTCTACACAGGCAACACACTACGCATCCAGCAAATGTGCGAACCAATGGACTTTCATATTACCCGTCTCTAAATATATCCCTGTGCCTACACTTCCGTTGGGAAGGGTCATCTTATATCCTCCTTTATTACTGTGATCCCATCCTGCCTCCACTATAGCATTCATCACGACTGAGCGCTCAACGAGTGGTCGAGAAAGATTATGCCGCCCGGATACCCACAGATCCCTCTGCAGCCGCGATAATTGGCGGTGGCTTCTCGATATTCTGACGGAAAATGTGCCGCTTGATGAAATAAGGAAGCCACACGGTCAACTCGTGGTGAATAAAGTCCTTGGTTGGGACCGAGAAGACCTCTGGAAACGAAAGAAAGTCAGCTAAGGCTACAGAAAGCCGAGCGGGGGGGTCACCTACGATCCAGCTCCTCTAGTGTCAGCTGCTTTGTCTCCCGGACGAAGCAGAAGATCATAAACCATGCGAGAAGGTTGAGTCCCGCGTAGAACCCGACTGGAGCGAAGAGTCAGCGGACGGCGTATCGCCAGAATCCGGGAATGTTCACTTACAAGCGCCGGTGGGAGTCATGACGGTCTGCATGCGAGGGAAGGTGAGACTGAGGACGCCCGCTATGCATGTCTGGTTAGCAGGACTGCGGTCATATGGAGGCTGGAAACACTCACCAAAGGTGTTGTTGATGCACACGGCCCAGGCCATGCCTTGCTCTCGTTGAATGGTGGGGAACACCTCAGCAGAGTACTGGAAAGCGACGGGTCCTTCACCTAGGGAGTAGCAGATCGTGAACAGGTAGATAAACCTAGTCGAGTCGTGTCAGCCAAAATGCACCTCGGAAAACATAGTGTACAAACGTACAGGACAACGGGTCCGATTTGGGCCCCTCTGCTACCGGTATCATTCAGAAGCGACAGACCACCGGCTAAGAGGAAGATGCACATGAGTGGGAAGGTCTTCATGGGTAGGACAGTCAGCTATGGTCTGGAACCAGGGTGGGGATCACTCACAGCCAATGTCAGGGTTCGTCGACCTTTGGTGTCGATGAGGAAGAGAGTAGGGATAGTGGATACGACCTGAATGGCACCGTAGCCAAGAGACGCGTATAAGGCCTGCTCAGGGGTGTAGCCGACCTTTTCGAAGATCGTGGAGCTGTAGAAAGAGATGACTGCCAAGGGTTAGGGCGAACCAGAAGGTAGACCAACCACACAAACAGTGACTTACTGTTGATTCCGCACATTTGTTGCGCGATCATGACGGTCGAGGCACCATAGTTCGCGCGCCGAATCCGGGGCACGGCAAAACAGTCCCACATACGGGCGAAGTAACCGGCACCGCGAGCCTCCTTGAGCTCCTCTTCGTAGATAATCCACGAATAGTAGTAGTCCCGGGCGGCAATGATGGGATGGGCTCGCAAGCGCGACATGGATCGGTATCCGGCCGCAAGTTTCCCATGCTTCATCAGCCAACGAGGGGACTCGGGGCAGAAATAGATACCGGCGCCGAGGATGAAAGATGGGATGAATGCCGAGCCAAGTTGGAGACGCCAAGAGATATCTCCCGTGTCTTTCACAATCACGTTGGCGCAGAAGCCCAAGAAAATACCTGTTGTGACCATTAGCCATGTTGTGAGAGACAAGCGACCGAACATCACTCACCCGCTACCACCCACAGCTGCCAGAACATGACGAGCGCGCCTCGAACGCGCGCCGGGGCCATCTCGGCGGAGTAGATGGGCACCGTAGCATTCTTGGCACCGATGCCAATACCCATGACGAATCGTGCTGCGAAAAGCCCTTGCCATGATTTGGCGAAGGCGGACCCGATGGGGGTGGCCGTGAGACAGCAAGCCGTGACGAAAATCTCGCCGCGTCGGCCCAAGTAGTGGTTCAGGGGATCAACGATGAAAGCGCCACTATATCCCAGGTCAATCAGAAAGCCAAACGTATCATCGTTTCTACCACACTCACATGAGACCTGCCGTCAAGAAAATGATGGCATTGATAACTCCCACGATCCATTCATCTCTCCCTTCGCCAGTCAGACCAAATTCCTGTGGAAAAGACAGGTTGGCACCGTTGGATCCCGTCTGATCCCATCCTTGGGTGGCGGCTCCGACGGCGCACAAGGCAATTGAGTACCAGAGCATGAAAGGGCCGTGCCATTTATGATCGCGCTCGTAGATGAGGGCGGCGCGCTCCTCCTCATTAAGCTCGGTAATCATCTCGAAGCGTTGGGGGTCCCGCGCGACCAAAGCCGCGCGACCAAACAGATCTGCGTGTTCCGCCATCTGGTGCGACTCGGCAAATGCTCGGGCATCGAGCACAACTTGCTCCGGAGAGCTGCGCTATGAGGGTAAGCCAAGTCAGCATCATCACCGATCGATCCGACCATCGTCAAATGGCCAATCTCACCGTCAGCGGGTTCTCAACGAGATTGAGAGCGAAGGACTCGCGGCGGTCAGCGGGGTCCGCCAGTCCTGGCTTGGTGGCCTGAGCCAGGGTCTCATTGTGAGCGGTCACACCCATGGCTGTCTTTTCGTCCATGGTGGTGGTTGGGGTTCTGGTAGAGCTTTGAGAGCGATTCTGAGTCTTCCCTCCGGACGCCTTCCTGGGTTTTATCTCGCGGGGTCGACGAGCTCCTCCCTTCCCCCCGTGGGGATGACCTTAAATCTTTAAATCCTGCATCCGGCCATGGCGCGATACCGTCAACGCCCCGTGGGGAGAGATCCTAGCGTCGTGGCTCGGCGGGTCATCCAGACAGCAAATTAGGGCACGCCGCGGCTGGTGACTGGTCGCGTGGTTGCAAGCTCGACCCACCGGGAAGGCGGTCAAAGCGGAGGTTGAAAGAAAACAAGCCCTAGAATCAAGACTCACATAAGACTTGTGGGGTTTCCTGGCAACGTCTTGTCATGGTCTTGGTTCGTCAATCGTGCCCTCCACAAACCAAATGGCTCCTTCGCAGTCGAAACATGGTTAGAGCGCTGGAAATCTGCCTTTTCATTCTCACGGGAATCGTGATACGAGCGGCAGCACCGAATCCGACAGCCGGCCGCCACCAGCCGCCCTGAATGCAACCTTTGTGATCAATGTGGCTTCGAGGGGAACCTATGAAAAGTCAGATCCCGAGTCAGACCATGCCTCTCTTGATCTTAGGTGAGAGACGGTCCTTCCACTAATCATAAATGTGATTCCCCGGGCATTTCCCTGATGCGGGAGACTAGCGCAGCCACCAACGCGGCTTTGTTCTCTACTGGAGTCTTCGGGATGCCCTCAGCGACTTTTGATTAGCTGCTTGGCAACCTTGCTCCACTTGGGTCTGCCCAACCTAAATGCCACGCGAACCTCGCCAGCGTCAGAGAGTCTTCGAACCTACCAGAAAAATCGGATACGGTGCTTTTCTCCCATGTTCTTTGTGGTTAACAGGGCACGCTTTCAGACAACCTTTTTCTTTTGTCTGTTTCCTTTGTCTATGGAATACTGTTTCTCATGGGAAGAATCATGCATGACAAGCCGATCATTGTCGCAACCAGCCTTTATCAAGCTCACCCATGGATCCAAACAGGCCGCCTTGTCGGAGGCTAGTGGATGTGTCAGTGCTACCCTTGTTGGGTTTCTTCCGTCAGCCTGCTGGTGTTTCGCCGAGGGTCACACCTTGTTTACCCAAGGTTTGCTTTTGCCGATCAGTATCCTTAATGGCCTTAGTCAGTTCGGAATTAGCCAAAGGAAACTGGGGTGCGGTGGTTGATAACACCACTCGCCCGGACATGCACCGAGTACGGAGTAGTTTTGATCCTAATCCTTCGCACCGTTGTTAGGCCTTTTCCGGATTCTGGCCTCTCTGCCTTGTCACGGTGAGTCAGGCCGATGTGAAAAAGACTTCCGGTCCCTACATCCCGGTGAAGCATAGAAAAATTCAAACCACCCTTAGACAAACAAAAATGGGGCGCAGCGATCCAGACGCCATGGCTTTCACGGCGGGTACTTTCTCGTTTTTTTCCTTTTTTTTTTTTGTTGTTCTTTGTCCGTAGTCTGGATTTTCTATCCGACAGGAATCGTTTAGTCCCTCGTTCGCGCTCGGGAAGACAGCATGGAAAGCGCTGCTTTTCCCCAGGTCATCGGGCGTTGACTGACCAGCCCACACGACATTTACTCTTTTTGCACAATGACCAGCGAGCTCGACAGAATCGTTGACTTGCTTATGCGCTCTCGTGCGATTACGATGCAGATATGCGGGCACAAGGCTTCCAAAAATACTATCAATAGCATGTTATGATTGCTAGAAGCGAGGCCTCGTATTAGAATGCCATGTCGCGACTCAAGTTCGCCCAGCCTGCCGCAGTACGGACCACGCGCCATGAAATAAAACGTCGCTGACTCGACTGGTGGCAAACAGATCTCGAAATCCCTCATAATCCAGTTGCCCTTGTCGCTTACACCTCTCGAGTAGTTGCCGCAGATTTCCTTGCATTTGCATTTGCATTTGCTCGGTAATTCGACTTTCGCTATTTGTACAAGCGCTCGAGATGCTGGACAAAGTCGTGGAACGAATCACTGCGAATGTAGGCAATTCTGCCTTTATATATGCGCGTAACAAGTATTGCATAGTGGATCGGAATACATGCCATGTCAGGATGCCTGTAACGTCAAATAGATATGCCTTTCAGTGACCTCGCAGACTAACAAATACGGCGCCGTAGAGTACTCGGGGGTTCACAGCGGGGGAGACGCCAAGCGATTCACTGTATATATCGTGGATTATCATTTCAATGAGTTTTCCGAGCTATGATATATCCAAAATTAATCAAATTAAGTAATGAAATAAGGAAATGATGATGTGTACAAGTGAACGTTGGAGTGCGCCTTGCTTCTTGCGCAATCGCGATCACATCATGTGAAAATGTGTGCCTCAGGCTGCCATCGCCAGGATTATCAGATGTCGGATCTCGTTGCCCCGACAATTATCGAAACTTCCCGAGAACAAATGCAACCAAAGATGTCACTAGCAATAGTATCATTCGAGGCAAGGCATAATTTTCCGGCCGAAATGAAGCATCCGTGGCTACTTAAATATATCAGCTACTTCCGTTTGTTATACTCACGTTCCTTTTCTCATCCATATTGTACTAACGTAACCCACAAGCGAGCGGGCCACACAACCGGGCGGGCCACCACGCCGCTATACTAAAATTGAAATCGGTCAAATATCATCAATTTATATTCATATAGAAAAATGAGTAGTTCTATCGATTCGGGCAGTTCGTAATTTTATGGCCCTGTATATTACATCCAGAACATCTAGGAGGTGCGCGTCTAGACCCCGATTCAGTACGCTGAGTTCCATCTGCCTGAATAGCTTCATCTGCCTGAGCTCTGCGCTCTATATAGATTCGGGCGTCAAATACTGACGTACCCCCTTTAAAAGCAATCTGCTTAGTAGAGCGCTTTCGCTTTTTAAGTTGCTTTTTATATAAAGCCTCATATCGCTCAAGCTGATACTTAAATAGCATCATATCGTTTATAGCTCGTTCAGCGCCTTTAATCATTTGATTTAGACAAACCTTAGTAGGTTAATCGGGGCTGCGAGATCGATTTTTAAGCAGCTTTTTAAACATAGTTTCGGACTTTTTCAACTGCTTGACTGTATGAGATATTTTAGGCGCTGAACTGCCTCGGCTGCTTGGTCTACTACCCGGAGGTGTAGGGGTATTGAGTTGAACTACCAGCTAAGATAAAACGTATTCAGGATTCAGAGGAACTAGGCCGGTAGCTCTAAAAGCGCTATAAATATTACTTCCAGTAAACGCCTGCGTACGAGCTTCAGGATAGGCGTCTAAAAAGTCAAATTTATCGATATGATAAAGCCCACAGCGCATCTTAGATTTAACGAGGCCACCGTACGCGCGTTTTAAAGGTGAGAAAACAGCAACATCAAGCGGTTAAAGCCTATGAAAAGCGTGCGCAGGCATACAGATCGGTATAATATCATTTTCCAAGCATATCTGATCAAATTGAGGCGTTAGATGACTATCGTGGCCATCTAAAATAAGTAATCGATATCGTCCGATAGATCGGCCTGCAGTGGCCGGTATAAAATGATTCTGCAACCAACGTAGACCTATTTCATTACTCGTCCAGCCGTTAGGACTGACCTCGATCCTCCAATCAGATAGAATCTTTCGATCCTCATACCAGGCCTCCATATGCACTTTGCCTTTAAATATAATACAAGGAGGTAGAGCCCATCCATTAGAACTAATACATTCTATAGAAGTGACCCATTCCCGGTTACCCGGCTGCAATAAAAACGGCTTGCCTGGCATACTAGACCTAGTAATCACTTTGGCAGTAGCGATTAGGCCCATTGCAAACCCGGTTTCATCGAAATTGTAGATATCGGATAAGGCTATACCGTACTTTTGAATAGCCTCATTTACTTGCTGAAACCAGGCATTTAAAATCTTCGGATCTTCTGTTTTAGTACGTTGATAGTTATAACGGCGTGCAAAGCAGGTCTTAAGCTCAGGCGTACGCCTGGTAAAGTTAGATACCCAATTTATCCCTACAGTAGTAGGGGGAGATGTAGTATCACGCTTTGAAAGTAAAATATTGGCCATTTCTTCCACGTATGCAGGCCGAGGAGGTACTCCACGTAGATCTAGTGATAGAATCCACTCCTTAAGCGATTCCTCTTCACTAGCAGTCAATTTATGACTGTTTGCGCGTAAATCTGATCGAAATATATACCCTGCTAGGCGTCTTTGCAATGTTATACGGGGTATATTAAAAACGCGTGCGGCTTCACGAATATTGCTAATATCATTATTTTTAATGGCTGATATAGCTAATAAGACTCTTCCCTCTTGTTCTACCTTATCTTTTGATGATTTAGGCATTTTTGGTGGTATGGCTGGTGGTTGAATAGCTTCAAAAAAACAGACGCGTAGAAATGACGCGTGGTGGCCCGCCCGGTTGTGTGGCCCGCTCGCTTGTGGGTTACGTTATAGGTGCACAGCGTCTATGTGTGCTGTAGTCATGGAGACAGCCGTTGCAAGATATATTTTGGCCATCGCTCAAGTCAGCGCTACAGAACGTTTTATTATTGCAACGTCCTAACACGACTTACTTTGTTAATGTTTTCAACCACTGCCAATGCTTGGCTATCTAGTCCGTGCCATGTTATCTTTCGACTGAATACAGGGTAATAAATCTTTGGGTGCTGGCCGGGTGGATGGTTGAGAGGATGAGGAATTGTGGAGAATTTATTCCACAATCAATCTGGATCGTGCCAAGGTCGAGAGAGCATTATTTTCGACGAGAGATCATTACCAGATTAGGTTGCTGAAGCCGACCCTGTTTTAATCTCCGAGATCGCTCATCGTCTGAGAAGGTGACAGGATGTATCCCAACATGAGTGGTGTTGAACACGAATGACCATCAATTGTGACAGCAGTCCCTGATTCTTACCCAGCGGAAACATGCGTTACTTCTTTCCTCTAGCCATTCCTGCTATAATAGCAGCTCAAGCCGTAGCTCTTGAAACCAAACAACTATTCAATTTCTCCACCGCAGTTGCTATCGAGAATAGCGCCCTCCGGCCTGATGGCAGCCTTCTTCTCACCACTTTCGACCAAGGTCGTCTCTACACTCTCAATCCATCCCTACCCAATCCCCAAGCGGAACTAGTCGCGGCACTCCCCGGAGCCACTGCTCTCTGCGGCATTGCAGCGATCGACACCGACAAGTTTGCCGTCATAGATGGCATTCGGGGCAACTACAGCTACACCAATGAGACGATATACACCGTGGATTTTAGCGCCAACCCCATCAATCCGACTATACAAGTAGTTTCTCAGCTCCCCAATGCCATTATGTTGAACGGCATGGCCGCCTTACCAGTACATCCGCATGTGGTCCTGGCCGGGGACGCACGACTCGGGGCTGTATTCCGCGTCAACACAGACACAGGGGCCGCAGAAATTGCCTTCACAGACCCCTGGCTTACTGCACCTTCAAATGCATCCACCCCGATTGGGGTGAACGGGCTGAAGATTGCGGGCGGTTATATGTACTTTACAAATACCGCAAGGGAGATCTTTGCGCGGGTACCCATTGATGGCTTTGGAGAGAAGACCGGTGACATCGAAGTGATCGCAACGCTGGACGATGCAGATTCGTATCATTGGGACGATTTCGTGGTTCTGGAAGATCTGGGTGTCGCCTTCCTGGCCCAGCCGGATACTGCCATAGCCCAAATTTCACTAGACGGCGAGCAAAATATTATTGTGGGAGGAGGGGACGATCGTACGACGGTGGTAGGACCGACATCGCTGGCCATTGCACAGGATGGCAAGGCCCTCTATGTCACAACTCGAGGGGGCACGGTGAATGGATCTGTGTATGGTGGGCAGGTGGTTCGGATTCAGCTCTAAAGGAGGAATACGACATGCATGGCTTGTGGGCTGAATGGTTGTTGAGTGGATGCTAAGTGCATCTTGAAAACAGGCGTCGCAGGACCAGGCCGAGAATGCTGATGTCTGTAGTCTTCAGCGCCAGAACGCACCCTAATGGCTTTCTGGTTTTCTATTTAATATAAGGATATTGTTGGATATGGCATTTCTCAATGAAGTATACTCCGCAAGGAATTGCCACCAACCACCGGCGTAAAAGCCTTACGCCGAATACTGTGACGGTAAAAGTATCCACTTCTAGCTATGGCGGGGGGTGTGAAAAAAAAAAAAAAAAAAAAAAAAAAAAAAAAAAAAAAAAAAAAAAAAACCTTAAAAAAAAAAAAAAAAAAAAGAGAAAATTAAGAAAGAAGGGAAAATTTAGAAAGTTTGGAAACGAACACTTTAGTGTGACTGATCTCCCCGTGCTCCTTTGCAACCCTTCACATGGCTTCCTTGCAGCCGCTCTCGGCTTATTGATCTCGTGCTTGTCGCATCCTGGAATGTTGACAGTGGTTAGTCTGCATCGGAGCTGAAGTCCTTCGCACCGCTTAGCATCCCTGACCATCCAGGCTATTTCGAGCATTCTAGAGGGACAGGATAACCAGGGCGACCGCGACTCGTTTGAAGAAGCTTCACGGCTTTTGGCTGAGCTGAAAGACGCCGGGAATTGTGTCGCCCCGGAATATTGCCACCACGTTGAGGTCATTGAAGCTGCCCTGACAGCAAATGCAAAGCGCATGATGCTGTCAGAGAACTCTGGTGGACCCGGAAATGGGGCACTGTCAACATCCCAGCTGGCCCCGACTATGCCGCGCGGGGGCCTCCTATGGACCGATTCATCGCTTCAACAGCTTCTTTCCCAGCCGGCTCTTGATGTGCAGTTTCTCGAAGACGCTGTCAGAGACAGTTGGTCGCCGGGGCGCTACGGGCCTGGCTTCGGCAATGTAGGTTGATATACGAGTGTCTTAATGTCACTGAAGAAACTTTTGGATTTCTGTAAACCATACGCAGACTCTACGGAACACGATCTTTTTTACTCCGACCATTGGTCAGTGCAGTCTATTGTGCCACGGCCGCCGTATGATGTGGAGGTAGTCGTCCTACCACCCATATCACGGAGCACTTGTTGCACCAGTGTATGTAGATGATCTAAAAATATGCTGTCAATATGTAGTTTACCGGTTGAGCCCCATATAAAGGAGTGGTAATTTCACAGATCATAAGTCAATCTTATGACAGTATACTTCCCTGTTTGGGCTCGGTCGCTAAGCTTTTCGCCGAATCCATTTTATTTTTTATCTCATTTGGCTTCCAAGGATTCTTTCTCCTTTCTCCTTTCTTTCCCCTGACTTGCACACACACCAAGTCTCTATTACCCTTGACAACAGAAGCATCTCACTATTTGGCGGTCATGTCTGCCCGAGCACCACTGCGCCTAATGCCACTGGGCGGATCGGTGACCAAGGGAGTTGGCTCATCCCACGGCACGGGGTATAGAACAGCACTACTTGAGCTTCTTCAAGCGCCGAACTTTGAAGTCCGTATGGTCGGGTCGCGCAGGACAGGCTCAATGCCCAATAACGACCATGAGGGATGGCGCGGAAACAGAATCGACGAGATCACAAACAAGGCTATGAAGTCGGTCGAACGTTTGATGCCCAATTTGTTAACCGTCAACGCGGGCTCCAATGACTGTATTCAAGCGTTTAGAGTCGACAAGGCGGGGCAAAGAATGAACGATCTGTTGGAGTATATCTGGCATGCGGCGCCGAACTCGACCGTCCTTCTCTCTACTCTCCTGGTCAACTCGGATGAGCAGGTGAACGAGCGAGTCATGCACGTCAATGACCAGTTCCGTGCTCTGGCCGAGAAAAAGGCGGCCTTGCAGAGGAGGATTGCTCTTGTGGACCTTTATAATGATGGACCTCATGTTGATGATCTGGTGGATGGCATACACCCCAATGATGAGGGATACGACCAAGTGGCAGTTCTTTGGTTTAATGGTATCCAGAGGGCCCTGGAGGAGGGCTTGATAGTGGGACCGAATGACGCTGGAATGTAGTTCACTAGAGCACTTTCGTGACTCGATTACTTGTATCAAGTCCTACTTAGGTGGATCAGTGACGATTGTCTTGTGTACAGTGCGGACCATCTGGCCGAGTGCACGACAAAATCGTTCCATATTAAAGTAATTAATCGAGGAACGGACATTATAACCGTTTCCACCACATGAAAATAAAAGGTTTCCTATCAGGAATCTATAGTCAGAGTTCAGGGACAAACTACAAATTCACCTTCGAGGTGTTGCAATATGTGACCAAACAGCGGGCGCCTGGAGACCTCTGAGCTGATCTCGTGTTAGATATGGTGGAGGAATGTCAGAATCGTCAAACCTATACACACGACCTTGCTATTCCGATCAACCCGACAAGCAATACCATACATGACTCTCATCCCAATTCAACTACTTCCGACCGTCACGCATTTCCCTTTGTCATGCCTCCTGTGAGTTCTCAACTTCCCGAGTAGCTTCCATAAACCTTTCGATCATATTATCAAGATCGGCTGTCGTTATGAGGTTTTTCCTCTTTTCCCACCCGAGCTCGACGGGAAGCCGTTCTTTTTCTACACCGAAATTACATTAGACATGAACAATATTCTGAATGAAGTTGAATACACACCGAAAAGATACTCGATCCAAGATGTGTTGACAGTCGCCGAGACCTTGTCGCCGAATACAAGGAGGTACGTGGCTGTCTGTGCATAGCTAAAGCGAAGGCGTGACCCGGAGAGGTCAAATGTAGGGTTGGTAGCCTTGGACGTGTTGATCCGTGCGAGACGGGCTCTCGCTCCTGCGTGGAGATCGATTAAGGGTTCGGTCCAGTATGACTTCGCTTGGTCGAAGAGGGTCTGGTTGAAGGAATGGTTGTCTCCGAAGTAGAAGTCTCCACGGCTAAGATCATCAGATGGTTAGATTTCCAGATCAGGTTGGGGAATAATGTTCACAAAGGGTCTTCACTTACCTCAGACTGCCATCATGCTCGATGATGTTGTGATGATCCAAATCGTCAAGAGAAAATGTGGTGGCATTGGGTGTTAGGTTAGTCTTCAACGCTGCTGCGAAGAGTATGTCGGAAAGCCCTTTATCTACATGCAACGCGTCCATGGCGCGAAATGTATCTTGCTGCGTGATATCTTTCCCATCGTGTTGGAGGATGTTATGATTGGCAAGTGCATTCAGCACGGGGCACGGACTGCGCACTGGTGGTCTTTAGCTTGGTATTTGAACCGTCTACAACACTTCATCTTACCATCATCAGGTCCAGGGGGTGACCAAGGTATTTCTTGTGATAGTGCGCTCGCAAGCGCAGCAGATACCGCTAGTAGAGTCAACCTCATCTTGATGTTATGTTTGGTGTTCAGCTCCAGTGTTTAGGCGGATTTTGGGGGTAAATATCCTCCCAGGTTCAGAACGAGAAATAGGAGCAGTTGACCTATTCAAACTATTTCATTGGCCTATGTATCCAGTAAGGAGGGAGAGCGCATTCCTGTAATATGCAATAATCCTGCACCTGAGATCTGTCACATGGACAAAAACAAAAGCAAGAGTCCAGACCCACGCAGATGCAATATCGATGCTGGCGAGCTCAATGCACATATGATACAAAGTACTGCAGGACATGCTGTCATAAGGTGATTCACAACGAGAACTCGGAGACCTACGATGTTTTCACTATTCCTGAATTGGACAGCTCGGGAAGGAGCACATCTCATGGATATGGTTTGCTCCAGACTCTGCATTAATCTTGATATTCCCCAGTTCAGGTCCTGTGATGCGGGGTGCCCTAAGAGGATGCCAAGCCCTGCCTCATCTACCGAGGTTGATGAGATCGACAAAGCCATTCAAAGAACAAGGTGCTTGTTCGCACTTTGTATTGCTTGTTTTTTTTTTTTTTTTTTTTGCTTTTTTTTGGGTCTTTTTTTCTTCTTTTTTTTTTTTTTTTTTTTTTTTTGTTGCCTTTGTCAGCCTTGTATGATATCTCTTGGTCTACAGGGGTAATCTCTGACAATCCCCCAGGCTACAGGCTACAGTGGCATCCACCTTACCAGACTGCGACTAGTTTCTGCGCTATGAAGCCGCTAGCGTCATGAAGATATACGAGATGGGGCTAATATTATCAGCACAGACGATACGAAAGAAAACCGAGGTAGACCGAGTCCGCACAAGCCATCGTGGTAAAGGACAACGCCGACCTCCTCCACTTCCCCGACCGGAACGTTCCCACAGCTTCCCACAAAACCATGACAGATTCATCCGCTCAACCAGCAACGCCTGCGGTCCACCATCCCGCACGGGCCGCGGTTGCCTGTACGCAATGTAGACAAAAACGTCTGAAATGCAATTCGGGCTATCCTCAGTGCTCGCGGTGCTTGTCTGCGGGGTCTAACTGCACGTACATCCCCTCGCGGCGTGGGCAACGCCCGCCCAAAAACCGACCCGAGCTGGACTCGGTCTCTCAGCATATCTCAACCTTCGCCATCCAGACCCCGCGATCCTCCTTTCTCCCGGCCACCCCGAATACGACACTGCCTCTCTCCCTCGCGGACACCCCGGCACCAGGGGAGGTGTCGCAGCCGGTGAACCTCGCTCCTGGTCCGGCCTCGGCGACCTCCCCAATGACCAGCTTCACCACCACGGCCACCACGTCATCTCGCCTCCATTACAATGAACGCCTAGTCAACTACTACTTCAGCAACTTTCACCCCGCGCATCCCATCCTCCTCCCGCACTCCCTGTACGCCACGCAGGGCTACCCGGACTACCTGCAGGCGGTGGTGCAGTTCGTCGGCAGCCACTATGCATCGTCCCCGGTCGATTGGCAGACGCGAGAGGAAACCGTCCAGGCCATCATGAGCAGCAATAGCCCGCAGACGCCGGAGATGGTCCAGGCCCGGTTGATCTGCGCCCTGGCGATCCACGCGCGCTACGAACTCATGGACTCGTTCACGATCTTCCAAGCGGCAACCGACCTGGCCATTCAACTCGGCATGGACTGCGCGAGCTTCGCCGTGCAGCATGGGAACCAGAACCACATGCTCGAGGAGAGCCTGCGACGGACCTGGTGGGAGCTAGTCTTCAGCGAAGGCATTCTCTCCGGTCTCTACCGCCACCAGCGATTCACCCGCGCGACATACTTCTCCGACGTCCTCCTCCCCTGCGAGGAGACCGACTATGAGAACCTCACCATCCCCGATCCCTCTAACCTCGTGTCGCTGACCCAATTTGACAAGAGGATCTTCAACCCCAACAGTATCGAGTTCTCCTCGTACTCCTATCGCATCGAGGCCGTTCGCATCTTCGTGAACGTTCTCACCCTGACCGAGCCGGACTCCAACATGCGCCCGTCGCAGGTTCACGCCGTGGACCACGCCATCGCCGGCTGGATCCACCATCTCCCAGATGTGAAGGGAGATATCCTGCAACCGGACGGCAAAGGCGACGAGATGCTCTTCCAAGCGTACATGATCGTGCAGTACGCCAGCATGTTCCTGCATTTCCCGCGCAGCGATCTCATCTCCATGCTCCCGAATCCGGACATCGCGTGTGCGCAGAACGAACCTCATGTGTCGCCGACGACGTCCCAGCGTCTGCACGGGCTGAAAGCGATTGTCGCGTCCAAGTGGATCTTCAACCTGGCAGCCTTGCGGCTCCCGGTGATCAAGCACACGCCGCTGTTTATTTGCGCGCTGCTGAGTGCAGCGATCGTACAGTTGTCTGCATTATCCAAGAGGAGTCAAGACGAGAATATCGACATCATGGAGTGCTATGACTCGATGTACTTGGCGATCGGGGTGTTGAAGTCGTTCAGTAAACATTGGCCCTTAGGGCAATCCGCGGTGCAGGAGCTGCAGAAGGTGGCCAGCGAGGTCTTGAAGGTGCAAACGACGACACAGACCTTACCGGAAGAAGATGGCTGGACGTGTAATATCGACTTTGAAGGGGTTCAAGGGTTTTTACATGGGAATCGCGATATGGCGGGTTGACGCAAGAGTGCTAGAGAGACTTTAGCGCCAGTGGGGATGTCTTCGTTAGCGTGCTGGAGAACTATGCAGATTAGGTAAGAAAAATAGACGTAAGAAATTCGAATTCAAATGCAATCCGATCGAGCGATCCCAGAACGAATCAACGCAATCTTCAGCCCTCAGAAAATCACTCGGATCGTGCTATACTGTGCCCGTACTTTTGTTGATGACCGATGTCGGGGATGTTACCCGTTGAAGCGATCAACACGGCGTCGCGTAAATTAGTCGGTTTGGCAACTTTAGCAGCCTAGCCAGATCTTTTGCCCCTTCCCCAACCTCAACAATCCTGCGAGTCGAAGACGTGATCAAAGCCACATTTGAATGGACAGCCAAGCTCTGAGTCACTTCAACGAGAGCATATAAAGCCAACGCGACCGAAGTAGCCGAGTGATTTAAGGGGGAAAACAGTGACCGGGGAAAACGTGGCATGGGAACGAGCTAAACGAATAAATAAGAACAGAACCACACCATGGGTGGCTTCTCCAGCGCAGCGAGCAAACTGCACCGCACTCTGAAGCTCAGCGGCGATACCGATCAGTGGAGAAATCGAGATCTGATACCCTTGCCTAGAGGTAGGATTTAATGTGGGGATGCGAACAGGGGTCGTGACGGTGCTAACCCTCGAGCATAGATCGTACGATCTGGTCCAGCTGGGACTTCCTCTATCTATGGAGCACCGTCTTCTTCACGACATTCGGCTGGCAAATCACTTCGTCGCTCCTCGGCCTCGGTCTAAATGTCTGGCAATCCATCCTCTGCAACATCATTACGAAATTCCTCCAGACCGCCGTGGTGTTCTGTGTCGGATGGCCCGGTGGAGTCTGGCACATTGGCTTCACCGTCAACTCCCGCTCCGTGTTTGGAATGTGGGGATCGTATGTGCCAGTCATTCTGCGCATTTTCCTCTGCATTATTTGGTATGGCGTCCAGGCGTTTACGGGCGGCCAACTGGTGGCGATTATCCTGTCGACGATCTTTTCCGGCTACCATCATATGGAGAACACACTGCCGGAGTCGGCGCATATGACCACCAAGCAGTTCGTCGGATATGTCATCTTTAATATCAGTGAGTGTGCCTTCCGCTTATTTGCGCCCGCAACATGGGATCTGACGCGGTACAGTCTCGCTCGGACTCTTGTGGGTGC
This sequence comes from Aspergillus pseudonomiae, assembly GCF_009193645.1. Classification (NCBI taxonomy): domain Eukaryota; kingdom Fungi; phylum Ascomycota; class Eurotiomycetes; order Eurotiales; family Aspergillaceae; genus Aspergillus; species Aspergillus pseudonomiae. The sequence goes on from NW_022475995.1 coordinate 107,310, forward strand.
CCCCGGACAAGCTGAAGAAGCCCTTTAAGTTTATCGCCGGTATTAACCTGCTCGTCATTCTGGGACTGGCGATCGGCCTCATCGCTGGTGCCCGAGGTGGCTCCCTGGGGACCCTCCAAACATCCCAGCGAACAGACAACCTGGAATGGACCTTTATCCACGGTTTCGCGGTCGTTTTCTCTGGCAACGCGGTCGGCATGGCGAGTCACAGCGATTTCTCACGTTTCGCCCGACGACCGGGGGCTCAGGTCAAAGGTCAGCTCTTCTCGTTCCTGATCTCCGGGAACGTCGTGCCCATCCTGGGGATTTTTGGCACCGCCGCCGCCGCGAAGATGTATGGCGACGTGAACGAACTGGGTCTGTGGAACCCACCCAATATTCTGCAAATGTGGCTGGACAACCAGTACCATAACCCGGCCATGCGAGCTGCGGCATTCTTCGTCGCGTTCGGGTTGACATCGAGTATCATGGCCATGAACTCCATCGAGAACGGTGTCTCGGGCGGCATGGACATCGCCGGACTGTACCCCCGGTACTTCAACATCCGTCGTGGATCGTATCTGCTGGCTGCGATTTCCGTGGTGATCAACCCGTGGCAGATCATCGCCAACGGCGCCATTTTCACCAACACTCTGAATAGCTTCGGAGGTGAGTTTTCTCGGGCGTGATACACCCCCTACTCAATCCCACACTAACCGCGCCAGTCATCCTGTTCCCACTCATGGGCACCATGGTTGCCGACTACTACGTCGTTCGCAAGCAAAAACTGAAGCTATCCGATCTCTACCGCGCCGATGCGAGCAGCATCTATTGGTTCGAGGGTGGTTTCAACTGGCGTGCGTTCACGGCCTGGTTGGTTGGATTTGCGCCCAGTATCCCCGGTCTCGCCGCATTAAATCCAAACAACACAGGAATTCCCATTGGCTTGACGTATACATTCTACCTGTGGCCCATCGCGGGATTCTTTGCGTCGTTCGTGCTACATGCTGGCCTCTGCTATCTCAGTCCCCCGGCGGGTATTGGGGCGGTGGATGAGCAGGAGTTTGACCCGATGTATACCGAGCGGTCGGACGAAATACAGAGCCAGACCATTACCGCGCTGGAGAAGGGCGGACATCCATAGACTGGCGCTGGTCCTCCCATAGCGAACGATGTGAGTTGAACGGGGTGACCTTGGTTGTCCCGACCTTGTACCGGATGGGCGCTGTCTCCGTGTTCCAAGAAAAAAAAAAAAATTCCATTCTATGTAGTAATAATAGAACTCGCCTAATACATGTCACAATGTGATTTGACACCCGGTGTCCTTCCTTTTCGCAGAACATCCCCGACCGTGTAGTACGTATACATCTGGCAACCCGACGGCAGGAACGGCAGAGATGTACAAGTTGATGGTTAGGCTAACTTCCCGACTTCGCCGAGATGGGTCCACCACTGCTTCGGTTGGGATTCTAGCGCTTCTTAGTGGGTCCTGGGACCTGTTGCTGGGATTAAGACCAAGCAGATTGACCAGGATATGCGAGAAGATCTTGGATAGGGTCAGACTAGGGCAACTTGCCATTGGCGATGGTGGTGCAACGGTCGAAGGGTCTCCACATATAAAACCAGTCCGACCGGGCGAACCCCTGTCATCGATCTAGATATCACGATCAACCACCACAGCAGCCATCATGATTGCAGAAATCCACTCTCTTGCTGAGTACGAGGCCGAGCTGGCGAAGCCAGGCCTTGTGGTCTTGGACTTTTACGCTCCTCATTGTGGTCCTTGTCATGTAAGAACCTCCGACTTCTGATTGTTCAGGATACTAATCGGTCGGGAAGGTAATCGCACCTTTATACAGCAAGATCGCCGAAGACCAAAGCAGCGTACGCTTCTACAAGGTATACCACCGCGACCGTACTATGTCTGCCATGTCTAATGCACAGTATCCAGGTCAACGGCGTCGACGAAGCGGGATCCGAAGTGCAGAAGAAAGCAGAGGTCACCTGGTGGCCAACGTTGGTCGTGTACAAAGATGGCAAAGAAATCTGGCGAGACCGAGTGCCAAATCCTCCTTCTAGAAAGCCGTTGGAGTCGTTGGAGTATTACCTGAAGACGGTGGTGGCTTGATTTTAATGTGGTTCATGTAATCGATCAGGTTGTCAGCATTGTATTGAATTTAGTGCATTTTTCTTTGAAATTCCAATGTGATGCATGCCAGATTAAATCTGACAGGGATTATTTCTGCATGTAATCGAAGGCCCCTCCTCTTAGGGGCTTGTCGTGTTTGCTTTTCCTTGGACACAGAAGAATTCAATTGTCGGGATTGTGGGATGTTTTAGCGCGACTGTCCCGGTTGTCGGCGACATTGCCTTTCGGGGACTTTGAGGATAGTGACAAAGCCGAAGTTGCGCGATCAACGCATTACAATCGGCATCCCAAGCTGACTAACGATATAATAGGTGGCAAGACTGCGAGAGGGCGCTGCAGTCGGAGCTTAGCTAGTGATCTACTCAATCGCTAGAGAGCTAAGCTACCGTATTGGATAGACTTTGTAGCATGGCGCAGTCAGTGCGGATCGGCGTGGACGTCGGCGGTAAGACAACAGCTTCGTACATTGCCTTGTATATCCATGCAGGATCCGCTCACGCCCCTTAGGAACAAACACCGACGCGGTGTTAATCGACCTGGGACAGCGAGACGCACCGTCTCGGGGCATTCGCTCATCTCACAAAGCCCCAACGTCCCCGGATGTCACCACGGGCATCCAAGAAGCTATCAACACAGTCCTCCGGGACTCCAGGGTCGCTCCAGAAAATGTGGCGTCCGTTACTATTGGCACAACTGCCTTCCTGAACTCCGTGCTGGAGCAAGACCCCCGCCGTCTAAGCAAGGTTGCGATTATCCGATTGTCGAAATCGTTCCTGCGCGATGTGAAGCCGTTTTCCGAGTGGCCAGCTGGACTGGCCAGTCTCATCAATGGATATGTCGGGTACATCGATGGCGGCCTCCATATTGATGGGTCTCAGGAGGCGCCGGTGGTCGAATCGCAGGTCGTTCGGGAGTGCGAGAACATCAAGGCGCTGGGTTTAACGACTGTCGTCGTGGCAGGTGTTTACTCGCCCATTGATGAGGTGTTCCGACAGGAGGAAACAGTGCGGGAGATCATTGCCCGCGAGATTCCGGGGGCGGACGTCGTATGTTCGAAGGAGATTGCCAATATAGGTATGTTGGATACTCTGCCCCGTCACAAATCGGGTCGGCGAGGGTAATGCTAACGAGCACGGTGGTAGGTTTCCTGGAACGGGAAAATGCTGCTATCCTCAACGGCGCCATCTTGAGATACGCGCGTCAAACAATCCGACGCTTCCGGGGTGCGATGAAATCCCTTCATCTGCAGTGTCCGCTGTTTCTCACACAGAATGATGGCACCATCATAGATGCGACTAATGCAGCTAAGACACCTATCCGGACGTTCAACTCCGGTGCTACAAATTCCATGCGCGGCGCCGCATATCTAGCTGGAGAGGATCTGGCTAATAAGTCTACGATCGTCGTTGATATCGGTGGAACCACGACTGATGTTGGGGTTCTGCTTCCCTCCGGGCTGCCACGTCAAGCTTCGGCTTATGTCAAAGCCGCGGGAATCAAGGTCAATTATTCCATGCCCCATTTGTACTCTGTCGGACTCGGTGGAGGATCCATTGTCCGCGATGCACAAAGCGACGCAAAGACCGGGGCTGTCACCGTTGGTCCAGATTCCGTTGGGCATAGACTGCTCACAGAGGGTCTTGTGTTTGGCGGAGAGACTCTGACTGCAACGGATATTGCTGTTGCCGGTGGTCAGTGTGTCGTAGGTAATGCGGAGTCCGTTAAACATCTAGCTCCTGAATTGGTATCTGCGTCACAGACACGGATCAAACAGGTCTTGGAGCGCTCAATTGACCTCATGAAGACCTCACCAGAGCCACTGCCAGTGCTCCTTGTCGGAGGAGGTGCCGTTCTGGCCCCTGCAGAGCTAGTGGGTGCCTCCAAACTCATCAACCCGCCATTCTTCGATGTAGCGAACGCGGTGGGCGCCGCCTGCGCCAAGGTCGGTGGAACAGTAGATAAAATAACCAGCATCGCAAATCAGTCGATCACGGACGCTGTGGAAGACGCTAAGAAAGCTGCCATTGAACGAGCTATTCAAGCCGGCGCCGTTCCAAATAGTGTTTTTATTGCTGAGGTTGAGTCCATGCCGATTCCATATATTTCCAATCAGTTGAGAACTGTCGTCAAGGCGATTGGAGATTTGGATACTGAGAGGTCAATGAACATGTTTGTTGACAACGATGAGGGCGCCGTGGAGGAGGAGACAATAGCTGACAGCCCCAGGACGGTGGAACACCTTCAAGTGCCGGACGTGATTCCCGTTGATCATCTTACCTACAGGCCGAAGGTTCTCTTCAACGAGAAGGCTGGCTGGCACGAATGGCTCCTGACAGAAACCGACCTGGACTACATCGCAGACGGAGCGTATGTCCTCGGCTGCGGCGGTGGCGGAAGTCCAGACGCTGGCCGCATTCAACTACAAGAGATGATCCGTCAAGGGTACAAAATCCGGTGCATCGATCATTCCGTCCTGCCGGACGATGCACTCGTCTACTGGGGAGGACGCATGGGATCACCGGCAACCACTGTGGAGCGACTCCAAGCCCACGAAACGGTGGATGCGATCGGCCAGCTCATGCACTACATGGGTCACAAATCCTTCGATGCCGTGATGGGCCTCGAAATCGGTGGGTCCAATGGTCTCGAAGCCTTTCAATGGGGGTCGGATCGATTCTACGATTGCCCCGTTATTGACGCGGACTTCATGGGCCGTGCCAATCCCATGATCTGGCAGACTACAATGGCCGTGTATCGGCCGGGGGAGCTCGCTCCTTGTGCAATTGACTCCGGCGATGGAAGGTCTGTCATCATGCCCCGAGCGGGCGATGATGAGATGGTCGACCGGGTGCTCCGTGCTGCTTTGACTGAAATGGGCTCTTTAGTTGGCTTATCAGCTCGCCCGACAAATGGTGCGGCTGTGAGGGCAATCGCCATTTTGAATACGGTGTCACTATCATGGAGAATCGGGAGAGCCATTGCCCAAGCTGCTCAATATAGTACACTTCTCACCGTGCCAGAAGCCATCATTGCTGAAGTCGGAGGCCCCCAGTCCGCCAAGGTCCTATTCCGAGGCAAGATCTCTGGAATCGAGCAAACAGTATACAAAGGACATTCATACGGCGAGCTCATCATCACCGAAGTCCCCGCCGAAGATGACGACCAGGCCAATAATCAGAATTGCTCTCCTGCGGTTGCGCAAGGTGGGCAGCTCCGCATCCCGTTCAAAAATGAGAATATCTACGCAGAGCATCATGCTGCCGACGGCTCGAGGAAGATCATTGCCAGCGTACCGGACCTCATTTGCATCTTGGACAAGGAATCAGGCAAGCCAATCGGGGTGCCAGAGTACCGCTATGGCTACCAGGTGGTGGTGCTGGGATTAGCCTGCTCTCCACACTGGTCCAAGACGAAACGAGGCCTCGAGATCGGTGGACCAAAGGGCTATGGATATGATTTCGCATATGAGCCGTTGGGCGAGTATGTTGAGCCTAGGAGTGTGATTGATGAGTTCAAGGAGGGTAATTAGGCCGCACGCAGCAGATCATCCTATAAAATTGTTAATACTAGCGTTAATGAATACTTTCCACCTCGTGTAAGCCAAATTCCCCACTTAAAGACGACAGGGACCATAGATGTGAGAAGGAGAGAATCCACTTGACAAGATCGAAGTGGAGAATCAACAGAATTAATTACATACGCCGTATTCTCCACTGGGTTTATCCGCTCGGGTGGATGTTGATCCGATGATTTCGGGGGCATGACAAACATGACAAACATTCCATTCGAGCACAAGACCAATATTGGAGCCCAAGGCACGCTTTAAACGACACAAAAAGAGAACCCAAAGGAAAAGACTGCTGAACTAAATACGAGGCTGAGTAGTAACGGCTCTTTCGGATTTTCGGTAGATATTTACAGCTTGGGGTAAGGTCCGTGGAGATGATTCCAGATGTCTGCGGTCTTGCCCTCTCGAGATATATATTTAAAGAAGTCCTGTGTCACGGTCTCAAATTGTCATGAAGTGACTCCAAGCTCTAGACACAGATTGACCTGTTCTACCTAAACGTTCTATGTCTTATCAAGAGCTATATACTCGGTCTACGGTGTATGCCTTGGCTCACGAACGGGAGTAGTGGACACATTGCAGATCTCTCGTATTCAACCCAATACAGGCAGCAATAATCATCCTTTATAACAGTCATCTTGACGCTCCAGACTACGTTTCTTTTATACAGGTGTACTACGCCTATCGGTCTGCAGTGTGCAAGTTATTACACGAATAGATGCACTATGAGTTGTAGGTTCCCTGAAGTCCCAGGTGCACTATATTGCATGCTGATGGCCAGTCCCCGAAGCTATTGTTGACTGGGTTATGTGGCCCTTCAGAACCCTGGAATTCAGAGTAAATTTGGTCGGTGACTATGACTGTGGCAAGACTACTCTACTTTATCAGATGAAGCTGGGGGAATTAGTCACTACCATTCCGACAATCGGCTTCAATGTTGAGACCGTCGAATACCCGAACAAGTATAACTGGACAATCTGGGATATGTCCAGTGAGTGAGCCCACAATGACAGTGTGCCTGTTCTGCATTGTACTATTATGTCATTTCGTATTTCTGCCCTTCATATTTACTGGCGTATCAATGACAAGTTACAGTATCTAGAAGGTCGCGCGAGCAATTGACCCACAGCTACTTTCGGGAGACTGACATTGTTCTATTTATCCACAACTGCGATCCGCAGCAGCCCGAACCCATCTATGATTTTCAATACTTTGTCGACTTTGTGCAACAGCATGATTGTAGACATCTATGGATTCTCCTCAACAAACAAGACACGCTTCCCCCAGAAAGCGCTGCAGAAATTGTCGATGGCCTGCGAAAGAAGTATCAGAAGGAAATGGCCAAGTGGGGGGATCAACTCTCATGGAGGATTTTAGATCACAGGCTTAGTGCCAAAACGGGAGAAGGGGTGCTGGAAATCCTCCGCCAACTTCATTCATCTGCAAACCTTCTTTTGCGGACTCGACCAAAACCCCAGCCTCAACCGAGTGCTGATTCCAAGAGGGAGCCTGAGATAGTGTTTACTCTAGACGAGCCAGAGGACACAGTATCCAGTCCGAGTCAGAGCGAGCCTATTGACAAACGAGCATCACACGATCCTGTTAATCCCCAGGCCTTTTGGGACTCATTCGTTACTGGAGATATACCAGTGTGGGATCATCATGCCCACCTGAAGGTCACCTACATTGTAGTTTTGGAATATGTGAAACGAAGACAAAGTACGTTTGCTATGGCTGATGTCATAATCGCCCACCTAAGGCGATTACAAAACAGTCTGCCAGAGAAGTTCAGAAATAGGGTACATCGGTAAGCCCTGTCCAGTTCAGAAGTTCCTTTAGTTTATACCCTGGCAACGCCAATAGACTAAGAATTTATTCATAGTACGATAACTATTTTCTGGATTTTACAGTTACAGATCGCCATCAGAAATTACAGGATCGCCAACAGACTTGGTGGAGACCCGTTATGGATCGACTTTTACAAGGTTTTGTTCCATACACCATCTGTGATGGACCCCCGTCTCTGGACTTCGTATTATAGCACAAAATATCTTTTTCATCCACGGGCATGGGATTCATGGACCCCTCCTGATCGTCAGCCATTGCCAGTCGTGACATCCCTTCTTGACAAGCCTGCTAGTTTCTCGACAAAACAAGGAGATCCAGCTAGACTGATACGATTCGCGTTTGTGTTCACCAGTCAGTGTGAACAGATCTCGGAATCGTACGACGAAGATGCCATGAAACAGGCACTTGTCACACTCCAATCAACGACTATCCGTCTACGGGCTATACACACGGTGACACCACCATATTCCGAAACGCAAGCCCGGTTCTGGCTGCACATGGTCCGCGCATGTCTACAGTCATTGGAGATCCCCCAGGGAGACAGTAGAGAAATTAAACCGTCACAATTGACCTTTGACGGTTTCGTGGCCCTTTTCGGTCTTACACCAACGTCATGGAAGAGATACTATACCCAAAAAACATGGGATGGTCTCGCTGCTCGAGTTCAGTATGTTGCCCCAGACAGACGCACGTTGCCAAATGTTATCAACATATCGGCCCATAATAGTGAGGTAAAGGCGATAATGAGAGGGATAGAAAAGGAGGCACTACATTCGGACTCAGAATCATTGGAGGATGTATTGTTGGCTACATACACGGAAAGTGCAGAATCGTCTGGGACAAAAGAGCAGAGAGTCGACATTGAGGCTTTTCTTTCATGTTGCGATGATGGTCTAAACCATGAAAAGGGTAGCTTTGATGATTAGAAGGCATGACGAATATCTGACTGAGCAATATGACGAACGCGTACGCTGCATAAGGGAGACATAAGAAGATCTGGCCTAGAATCATTCATAGCATATGGCTGTTGTAGATCGAGAACATAATACTGTACCAGAGTGACATAGGGTTTTTGTTATCACACGGCCTTTCGGAAACAACGCCAAGCATACATGCTGTAAATCAAGCCGACGAAGCCAAAGTTCAAGGCTCTTCGGAGACAATAGCCGAGGCTTGGACTCATATCAAGATTCAACATGGCAAAGCACATACGGCTTTACTAATAGGAACTGACCAGGGAAATGGCAAGTAAAACTGGGAGCTTGAGCGACCAACATCTGGCGGAAGCACAATAAGCATCACCTGAGTCATCTGCAGCAGACAAGCTCTGGGTAATATAACATCGCGCTTCAATACAAGTTTAGGTTGCTTAGCCACTCTGACCTATTGATGATAGCATGATTAGCCCACTCCACCAGAAGTGTGAGCAACTAAATAGAAAAACAACTCATATTTCACGAAATTTCCTAGTTGCTGCTTGTGTGAGTATGAATGTTTCCAGAGTTGTGGGAGATCGCCAGATTATTGGAATGCGTGATGAGATCCTCTAGAAGTGAACGCTACTGCGTTAGTGAAGTGGCGGACCAATATGTTACCTATGAATGGACCCGAGCGTACGGTGAATCTAGTCACATTGTCCCGGTAGGGATGATTCTACCTAAATGATAATCAGAGGGGAAGATATAGCCATAGTAAGTTGAATTTATCGGCATAAGAATGTTAAACTGGCGATGCTCAACGGAGTAGCTTAACGATTTCTGTGAAATGATTGGGATAATAGTGCAAATCGGTTTATCGCACTATTTCTGTAGTATTAGGGCCCATAACCCAAATATTACTGGTATAGAAATTATTATAAGCGATGATATTCACAAATAACGGGTCTGGCAAAGCACTAACATGATGTGCGCCCTGCACATTCCCAATATTATGGGCACCCTAAACAGTTTAGTGAATATCTGTACCGGTGACGAGGATTTTTTAATCATTATAGTCGGACTCGTCATCACTCCTCTTTCTCTTGTAATCTGTAGAGTATGGTAGATTTGGGTAAACTTCGTATCAATGAGATTCTTGTCATCGAAATACAAACGGCGTAGTGTGGCTAGTTGATTGATCGTAGTCAGGTCAAGTGTATAGCAACGGGCGCTTTCTAAGATAGCGATCCCTCTTCAAACGGCAGCCATTGAATGCCCCTGCCATACCTTAGGGGTAGCAAGGGTCTCAAGAATGCTGATGGAGAGCAAAAAGTCTTTCAAAAAGTACCCCCGATATAGTCTTCTGACCGTGTTGTGTGACAGTAGGCCTTGGGAGGCAAGGTGTTTCCAGTTGTCATGCATCTGGTATTCCAAGGCCGTATACCAAGAATACCATCGCCAATCAACAGTTACAGATGGGCGTGCACAGATGGTCTTGGTGCAGCTTACCCATATAGGCAAGGAGTTCGATTTCACCAAGGGGACGTTGAGTCCTAGTTTTTGGCCAGATTTGAAGTATCAAATGTCCAATAGAGACACTGCCAAAGTTCTCTGTACCTGATCACGGTGTCCACTTCACGAAGGGAGCCGCCTTGGTGTCTCTCAGCTCGTACCTCGGAAGGTAGATCGAGAGTCGACCATTCCAAATCAGTTTTCTGCGTTTATTTTCTGTAGTAATGAACGGATGATGGAAACTATGAAAAGGAGGGTTACTCTGGGTAATTCCTAGTCAAGAAGATGGGTTAAGGATATCAGGAGGAAGGAGTATCGAACTAGAAACTACGTTATGGTTGAAGACATACATGTGAATTTGGAACACCGCTTTCAGATTCTGCCGCGTCCGAGGAACAGTCACAAGTATAACACAGGCATTGGTTTTAAAGGTCCTCTTACTGGGGTTAAGTTACGCCATTTTCTCCACTGTTCTGTTGGCGTTGGACGGTTACGGCTAATGCCAGCTGTCTGATACAAGCGCACGCCACCGTCTCCACTGTCTTTTGTCGGTTGGAGGGGTTGTCGTTTTAGCTTGCTTGGCCTGACAGTACGTAAAACCAATAAATATTGCAATAATCCCGGTATTGAGCACTATGTGGAGTTGAAACCGATATCTCCCTCGTGGCATATGATTATGGTTGATAAGATGCCTAATAAATATAATGGGGCCCCTCTCGTTGCTACCTAGAACCCAACCTTTTCATTCTGTTCATACTTTTGAAACAAAATCCTTCGTTGTATACTCTGGCTTCCCCCCATAATGTCTGTTCCCAACCACAACGAGATATGGCGTCGAGGGGCAGAGGAATTCAGAGGCCAGAGACTGCTGCCTCACGTCGTTGACTATCATGCCCATGAAAATCCCAATCGCGTGTTCAATTCCATGCCAAGAACCCAAAATGTGGCGGATGGGTTTCGAGATTTCGACATGAAGACAATGGCAACCGCGGTCGATTTCATGGCCTGGTGGCTAGATAACCATTCTAAGAATGCCCCTAAGGAAAAGAAAGTCCTGGCGTATGTCGGAGTACCAGATATCCGATACCCTGTTCTCCTCTTTGCAGCAATCAAAGCCGGATGGACGGTAGAGAATCCGAAATTCCTCCCGAGGCCTGGCATTTCAGCTGATATCGTGATTTGCTAGACATTTTGGATATCGCCACGGAATCCGCCTGATCACAACCTGTATTTGCTGCGTGAGGGGAAAGTGAACCTTCTTCTCTACGCGGATGTAATGGAGCCAGTGGTTAAAGGCATTCAGCAGCTTGACTCTGCCTCTCTGATATCCTACCTGCCAGTACCATCCCTGGAGGAAGTACTGAATGGCCAGTCCCGTCCATACCCTTTTGATGTCATGTTTGCGGACGTCAAGGATGAAAAATGTCTTGCTATGCACACGTCTGGATCCACGGGTACGATCAGCGCCCTGCACAGCCTTCTAGATGGTTTCTGACTCGAGTCATAATTCCAGGACTTCCAAAGATTGTGTATTATACACATGCTGCATTCTCTTGTACGGACTCCGACCGAAATATCCCAGTCCCAGAAGGGCGTCGGCCACAGAATGCTAACCAGTTTGATTTCTCTCCACCCGGGCGATTCTACTGCTGCTTCCCGCCGTTTCATGTAAGAAGTCTCCCCTGGATCTTGATTCCTTTTGGTTATCAAATAACTAATGAAGCGAAGCTGGGGGGTACAATGGCATTCATGGTGATACCCGCGTTCTCCACGACTGCTACTGCTGTTTGGGGTCCTTCAACGATGCCCCCCAGCGGTCGCCTCGTGAGCGCTATCATGAACCACACGACAGTCCGAGCCCTGTATATTCCTCCGTCGACTATCGAGCAGTGGTGGACATGCGACCCGGATGCGACCAAAAAGGCAGAAGGTCTCGACTTTGTACTCTTTGGCGGAGGGCCTCTAGCACCCAGTGTTGGGCAGAAGCTCAGCGAATTGACGGACCTGTGTCAAATGTACGGCTCTATTGAGAGCGGTCAGATCCAGATGCTTATCCCCCAGCCCGGAGAATGGCAGTATCTCGAGCCCAATCCTGCCGAAGAGTGCGATATGCAGGAGGTAGAGGAAGGCTCCGGCCTTTACGAGCTGGTGCTCCATCAGGATGAGAAATTCCGCGGGCGACGTACTCTTTCACATACATTCCCGGAGGTGAAGGTATGGCGTACAAAGGATCTCTTCACTCCTCATCCGACAAAGGCAGGGTTATGGCAATTCCATTCTCGCACTGACGATCTCATCGCGCTCGGCACTAGCGCAAAGGTGTTCCCCGTTCCCATGGAGACGGCTCTACAAGGAGATCCTAATGTCGCGGGCGCGCTGGTCGTCGGAAATGCCCGCCCGGCGGTTGTCCTGGTAATTGAGCCCTCGCAGCCCTTGAATGGTGTGAGCAAAGACGAATTTATTGACAAGATCTGGTCCTCGATTGAAGAAGCAAATGCCGCTGCACCGACTCAAGGCAAGATTTCACGATGTCGTATCCTCCTGACAGATCCTGCTGTGGGGTTTGCAAGAACTCCGAAAGGCACCATTGCACGCAAGCGCTCCGAGGCTCTTTACACGGCAGCGATCGATGCGGTGTTCAGAGATGGCATTGTGGACGAGACTAACTCGACTAGTGCGTTTTGAAACCTTTTTAGGTCGATGAAACGAAGAAATTTATGCAGCCAGATAGTCATGCCATGAGAAGCTTTCAAAGGTGGCTACCGCTATTACGGCGGGCAGTTGTAGACTAGAAATGCTAGCACTGCAATTTTGTAGCAGTATAAAGTGTTTAGTCTATATAGCTGAACTCCTGACCGGTCGTAGTAGCGGAAGTTGGCCATACGAATCCTTACTACCAGGAAGCAAATCCTACGAGACCCACACATACTAACGTAAATTCTTACTAGAGTGTTTTCCCTAGTCCGACCGGTCACTCCCTTGGACGGTTCTCGCCACAGTGGATGTACTATTAGCAGATATGATCGTGAGCATGTGCGTGGCTTATACTCCAATGATGTGGAGTGACCTTTGCTGGTTAGCAGGGCCAACCTCCTTTCGAAAGAGATTGATGTCCCATTTCGGCCCACAAGTGAGCTTCGGGTCAAATGCATCACTAGTAACGATCCTCGGAATACGTAAGCTCCACTGAATCCTCCCATCTTTGCCCGAGAGTCCACTGGGTCGGGGTAGTGGAGTCATAGTATCGTTGACGCCCCAGTGATCTTGCCCTGTGAGGATGCAGATCTTCCCACGGGCCTCTGCTCAGCCTTGTAAGCCCTGCAGATCTTAAGAAATAAAGGTACTTCTACTTCCGTCTTTAAGGCACCGTCGGCGTTCGCCTGTGCGTAGTACCAATTGCACGGTGTGAGGATTCATGATGTCTGTGATGGGTAGATCAGTGGCTGCTTTGCATCTTTCTATACATGTGAAGCCTATATTAATGATTAGTGACTTGTATTTAGTTCTCGCCTTCTTGACTTAGAAATAGAAAACATCAATAGTATGCTTTTTATATAATATTTTACACTCAAGCCGTCGCTCTCATCTCAGCTACAGACTCCTGTTTCCCAATCGCCAACCGTTCAGCCGCCTCGCGACTGTAGGTAGGCCCCTTATAAGTCCGCATACCCTGGAACAACCACCAGATGCCGACAAGGGTCATAAGCCCGACGGTAATAACACTGGTGTAGTTCATATTCTGCACAGTCACCGGCAAGGTGAAGGGGAAGCAGAAGAACACCACCGTGACGGCGATGTAGAGGACCGCGAGGATATTAACCACATACCCAATTTTGTGGGGCATCGCAAAGGGCCCGGGGACAATACTTCGGCGCCGGGAGAGCACATGCGGGACAATAGCACCAGCATAGGACAGCGTGCTCAGAACAATAAATGACGAGATCAACGCCTGGAATGCCGTGGTGCTGCCCACGTAAACACAACCGAGACAGGAAACCATCACTGCCATGGCTACTGTGGCATTGACCGGACAGTCCAGCGTGGGGTGAACCTGGCCAAAGAACGAGGGAAAAGGGGTGGCATTGTCGCGCGCAAGCGACCACCACATCCGGCCACCGGTTGTGAGGGTTCCCACCAGTGTGGGAAAAGTGGCTAGGAAAAGCAGGGCGATAAGGCCTACTGCCCCAGCTGTAGAACCTGTTGCCTGCAGGTAGATCTCGGCGACGGGAAAATAATTGACGTTGGTGTTGAGAACGGCGTCAATATCATTGATACCATAGAACAGCGCAATGAGATAGACGAACGCGGTGAGAAAGGCTGTTAGAAGCTGCAGCATAATGCCCTGTGGCACCTTTCTCTCTGGTTGGGGAACTGAAGGTCGGGCATCGTTAGTATGTACAAGCTGGGGTCAGAGAGGCAAACGTGAAGGAACCGTATGGAGGGGAAGAAACCAGGACATATCTACATACCCTCTTCGGAAAGGTGGCTAATACAGTCCGGAGTACCGACCGCAAAGGCAGCATTCAGCAGCCCAGAAAGAAAGCAAATACCGTCGGACCAGCCACCAGTTTCGTTGTAGTAGGTTCTCCAGACTTGCGCATTGCTCGCGCGTCGACCACGCGGCATCGCGGCCAGCACAACGATGGTTATAAACAAACCACCCATGGACAGTACCAGCGAGATCCGATTGATGAGCGGAAGGTACCGATTTCCCAAACACACAATAGCACAGCACATCCATAGTACAATTAAGAAGACAATGAAGGGCTGCCAGCTATGCCATTCTACCCCCGGATGCCGTAGGAGATACATGGCAACCGCCTCATTCCCCAGAATTGAGCTCATCGAAGCTGCAGATAGCAACCAGGCGCAGGCATTGAGGTAGCCAGTGAAAAAGCCTGCAGCACGACCATACTTGCCTGCCACCACGGACGACCAATGATAGACACCACCTGCCGAGGGAATTGCAGAGGCCAGCTCAGAGAGGGATGCGGAGATGAATGCGTAAAAGACAGTGACCAGGATAAGTCCATATAAGACGGCCATAGGACCGCCATTATACAGTGCAGTCACAATCGTTCCTCCAGTAGCCGCCCAGGAACTATTAGCAATTAGTTATCTTGGTTAGGATCGGCGACTTCAGGAAGACAAGTAGGGGGCGACAGGGAACCCAGTGCAGACACATACTTGGCAATAATAATTCCCAGGCTGGTCAAGCTAAACAATCCGAAACCACGAACCAATTCCTGTTTATGGCCCAAGGCCGCTTCAAGGCGTGCTTCATCGACCTGGATGTTCCCCTTACTGGTGCGACTAGCGCTGTCTGGAGCCTGCTCCATTTTTAGGCCACCGAGCTGGAATCAATACAGAAATGGCGAGTCAGCAATGGAAAGTTCCAACCGCAGCAGGTAAGCAGAACAAAACAAAGGAAAAAGAAAAAAGGGCAGCCCGGAATTGGAGAAAGTAAACAGCGAGGCCGGGAAAGAATAGAAAGACATTGCGTAAGTTTCCGATAGTTGCTGCACGGGCGGGACGATATGCATCTCTATCAAATCGGTGCAGATACGCGAGGCGCACGCCGCAGCTCGCTTGACCCCCACCGCGCTAAGCATCGTGGTCAAGTCTTGCTGTCACTCTTCATTCGGTCGCATGAAGATTTAGCGTGTCGGGCCTGCTTTCCTTCAGCATTCTGAGCAGGGATATGAATCCTGGAAACATGCCAATCTGCAGACCGGGATTCGTGTACGGCATTAATATGTCCAACGGAGAAGCCCCATGTCTGGAACATGAGTCCTCGCCTGTTGATTGGAGTACCGAAGCGTCCCGGTCTAGCAAAATATGAACCTGTACGAAATTTTTAGCTTATCTTATAGACCTAGGGAGCGCCACTAACCCGCTGCCGTTGAAGAACTCGTGCATTTCGGATCGCTACTGGCACCTCGACACATACGTAGAGATCGCATCCGATCTACTATGGGAGATGCTTCACCCACTCCCCACCAGCTCATGGTAGAAGCAGTTGTCTTCTGGAGTATAGCTGTGGTGATCTGGATAGGGAGACTGTAGGGCGATCGTGTCTGCCCCTTGTCAAACACATCAGGAGCTAAGAATAAACAGCATCGCTCGAAGCATATCCAATGGAGGCATCCGAAACCTTCAAGGTGCGTATTGGGCCTCCAATCCACAGGATGCCGCAGGTATTCGGACCTTTGAGTACTATTTACGCAAAATACTAATAACAGAGTAGTCGATGACTACATTATGAGTGTCACCTTCGTACGTGTTCCATCATTTTTCTGATTATCGACGACTCGTATACAACCCCAACGGGCTCACACGACTCGGCTGACTCGTTAGGGTATCTACACGACACTCCTGGTCCTCATCAATATTTCTTCCAGTTACAACACCAACCTTTTCCCCACCGAGCAACTCCCACAGATACTGGCGGACCCCAAGGACGTGGCGAATCGAGTATATGGCAGCAAGATCGTGATTGGCCTGGAACAATGCATGCTTCTGTCGACATGGGGTGTCAAAACATGTCTCGTTGCCATGTATTGGAAGCTAACGAAGATGCTGAGCTGGCATCTCTTCGTTAAGCTCCTCGCCGGGTATGTCCTCCTCGGCTTCATTGTGATTGAGGTTACCTACTTCGCCGTGTATTGCCGACCGTTTCATGAATACTGGGCTGTTCCACCACAGAACGCACAGTGTGCAACATACCAACATTATTCCATCACGCAGGCGGTATTCAACCTTTCGTCAGATGCGTGCATGTTGATCATCCCGATTCCCCTACTGAAAGGGACGCAGATGTCGCTTCGCAAGAAGATTCTCCTCGTCAGTGTGCTCGGACTGGGAGTTTTCGTGATGATTGCCGCCATCCTCAACAAATATTTTAATTTCCACTCACCGCTCACCACGATCTACCAGATCTGGTATATTCGCGAAGCCAGCACCGCCATCTACGTGGCCAACCTCATGTGCTGGTGGCCCCTCCTACGAAAGCTTTTCGGCAATGTCTTGACACAATATCATAGTCGATACGCTACGAAGCAAGGGCATGCATCACATCCCTCCGGGGTCCTTTCCGGGGGTACCAGCTCCACAAAGCCTCCGGCCGATCGGAAATACGTGAATCCCAAACGATGGTGGCAGCCCAAGGGCCTTGGGGAGTCCTCTGCCCATGTAATTTCTACATCAGCCAGTCAGGAGGCGATCAATTTGCCCGTTCGTGACCCTCAAGCGGAAGGGCATTTGGAAATATGGCGTAAGGTGGACTACGATATCGAAGAAAGCTATGACGCAAATAAATAAGATCAAGCACTCCGAGTATTCTACTTTTCTTCTCCCTCTCCATATGTGGTGATAACTCTAGACTGCTCGGCCAGACAGCTACGCAGCACGTAGAAAGTACACCAAAAATATAAAAAAGAAGTTAAACGGACGATCAATTACGCTGCATCAAGATGATCGCAATCAACCGACAATAATAATCAAGCGGAACAATTCTTCAGCCGGACATGGGCTGAGCCAGTTTGCCGTGGGGCACAATTTATGCGGCCAGTTAATGCCTCTCATCTTTGAAATTTGCTTTCCAAATGTCTATCCATCGGGTGGGGCCGGCCACCAGTGTCAGAATAAAATTAATTCATGGTCTGGATGGCCAGAGGCCGCCGGATGTCTTTCCTTTTCATACACCAAGTGGAGTTGTTTAGGGTTTAAAGGGTTTAAAGGGTTTAACACTTTGGGCGGCGCGGGTTGGCCCGATCCCCGAGGCCGCGTTTTAGGGCTCCTACCCTGACATAGTGAGGTAAAGTGGATGAAGGAATTTCTTTTAATGAATCCCCTGCGTTGGCTGTCTCACATTCATATAAGTAACTTCTCTGCGGAGTACGCTCTCTTGTGTTCCTTTGCACTCCGTTCTGTTGGCTTCCGGTTCCTGTTTCCCGTGCTGGTTAAGAGCTAAACGCTGCCGATGCGATCGACACTGCATTAATAACGCAATTTAACCATGCCATTCAGTCATTTCAGTTTCTTAGACTTTGGCGCTTGGTTATCCGAATGGGGGCTAAATTACTAGTGCTCCGGTTTCGGCAACTCAGGCTGCACTTTGGAGCCTTTTTGCCTCCTAAGTACTTCGCGCCGGCTCGAACGCGTAAGACACCATAACGTAATTTTCAGCTGCAGACATGAAGCTCACTCATCGGTTTCTGGGGGTGGCTATGAGTCGTTCAACGCCATGCACAGTGGTCATGGTGCGAGGCGTAAATACACAGTGAGCGTGTGTCGATCCCCCACGGCGCTCGGCATAGGGTCGCATCCAGCAAGCCCGCCGCGGCGTTCGACTGTTCCCGCGCTGAGCATTCCGTACTCCGTAGGAAAAATGGAGTTACCCGACCCATAACTTGCATAAGCTTCTAATCGCTAACTAATGCACCTTCAAGTACATGAAGAACACCCTGTGAGAGCTCAGTACTGATCTGATATCATTACTTTTTTGCCTGGGTGCGACCGTGACTATCATTACGGATGTTGCGACTACTACCTTCTAATTCCCCCTCGCCCAGAATATATCATCCACGGTGGCACATAATATCCTAGCATTACAGCTGACGTAGATCTCACCGGGTCAATGATCGACGTGATCGGAATTGTCTTTCGTTCGAAGAAAGCCCAGGCCGACATTGTAAATGTGGCTCAGAAACCATACCAAAGTACTTGTGTCCAATAAGAACCAAGGCATATTCAGTTGGCATGCTATCTGCATCAAAAGTAAACCCGAAAGATACCATTCACTGCTAGAAAGCACGAATATGCTACTCCTTATCCACTGCGACCTATATTCCCAAGTACCGGACCAGACACAATTGTAGTGGACGAGGAACACAGCACTATCAACGAACAACAAAACATCAAGCAGTCAAACATAGCTCTTAGAAGAGAGGCTGGGCCGCGAAGTTCCATCGGCGGAAGCCGAATCAAATGATACCTGCGCTGGTAACGATGAAGTCCTTTGACTGCGCTAACGGACGCTCCTTGGCCTCCGTCTCATCGGCGTTGCGTCTGACAAAGTTGAATTGATAGCCATCGCTATTGGAATTAGTAAACTGATCACGAAGTGAGAGTAGTAGAACGTGTACATACTTTGCCGGAACACCGCTCACACCTTGAACTCTGTATGATTGGGCATCCCTGTTGATACCTTGATCGATACGCCTGGCATAGTTGGGGAAGTGTCGCATGTTGACCAGCCAGAGATCAAAGGACGGATTATCGGTGCTGGATTACAGACAGCATGTCAGCTCACTGTCAGTAACCTCAATGATAGAGAATCGGCGGTTTATAACTTACTTAACAGCGGTCCATGTAATTGTGGTGCCCGCCTGGAGGAAGATTCGATCACCCGTCATCGGAGTGCTGACCTCATAGGCTGCGACGGAAGACGCAAGAGCTGCGAGGCAAACGAGAATGAACCGCATCTTGGTGGCGATTGGGTGAAGCTGGGTGCTTTTCACGAAAATTGCTCGAGGTTGTAAAGTACTGGCAAGGTGTGTTTGTTCCTAGAGAGCGATGAGAAAGGAAACGGCGCAGAGCACGACGGCGATATATACCCATCAGCTGGAAATCAGGACACTTGCTTATGCCTCATCTTTCAAGCTGTTCCCGCTTGGACTCTGGATTATCGCCGAAGGTACATTCTACTCAACCGGTAGCCGAGAGACCTGAAATCCAAGAATGTCAATGCAGATCCAGTATCTATTGTACACCCCCATGCCCTAATCAAAGGGCGCTCATCGTTATCTCGTCGAATTGCAAATTGTAGTGACGCTCTTTCGTATGTAACTCGAAACAATTGTTAGCTGAAAGAGTCTCTCGCACTAGGATGGTCGCCGATACACTAAATGAGTAGAGAAAGAACTCCTGTTGGGGTGTGCAGCCGCTCACCGTCCTTGCAGAAATAGTTGCATTGCTTTCGATAAACGACCAAGTATCTTGTCTCGCGCGTCTCAGCATCCAGGGATGTATATAGTTGGAGATCAAAGTTGTTCGCATCCTATCCCACCGCACAACTCGATCGAAATTTTCTATTGCAGAGGGAAGATATATAGCTTGAAGTGCAGATATCTGTGTCACCAAACTCCCCGGCCTCCGGAACTTGAACGTTTTAGCTGCCGAAAATGATTTTATATTCAACCATGTCTACCGTAGGCCAAACCCGGTAACGTAAAGCTTGCCTGCATGCGCTGTTGTCCGAAGTGTGAACTGTACGCAAATGTCTATGCCGCGGGAGGTAATTATCGGACACCGAGCTACTGTCAGGCTACGATTCTGAGCATTCCTATGATGCAGTTTTTGGTTCAATATTTCAAATGATTTCGTACGATGCTGGATGTCATGGTATACTCGTTGCGTAAGTAGAGAGTAGTCAGACGGCAGTAGTTTTAGAGGTCTAGGATCCATGTAGCGAGACGATATCAAGGAGACGTGCGCTATGGCCGCTGGTCTGACGCCAGCTGCGTTCAGGGTGCACGACCTGGAGTTCATCAATGACAACCCTTCGCCAAGACGGCAGGAGTATGTAACTATCCGGGTAAATGAATGTTTGATTTTAATTTTGCTATTTCTGTGATGCCCTTGACAACCCTCAACTTGGTAAATTGAACGGCAGGCATTGGAATATGTTCCAACGGTGCTTGAAAGGATTACATGTTCTGTCGTCGGTTTTACTTATTACGATCTTGGTAACTCAGGGTTCCGTAATCCACCTGAAGTGTTTGAGTTACATTCTTCATAAGATAATGAAACAGCTATAGATCTCGTAGGCCATCTGAAGATTGACATGATGAGTCACACATTTTGACGCACTATCCCCTTCCAAAATTGCTTCTACGGATTAGTCTGGAGTTGAAATGAACTAGTAGTAGAGTGATGAAATCTGAATGGTAAACAACAAGAGCTTATGCTGGGATCCAAAGGCACACTACGTAGAAAGACTATATTAGACCTGTATAATATATTATCACCCCTGGATACTCTTTCTGACGGGGAGCTTATAATTGACGCTTAGCATGCCAATGTGCAAAATAGTATGCATAGAAAGAGGAGCATGTCTGGTAGGTCGCGAAATTAATCTTCTCCAGAGCAGGACTGCTTCCTCTGTGGTTCAGTGCATTTACATAGTTAAAGAGTGTGCCATTGTATTTTCAGGCCTTATGGAATTAGGCTGGACACCTACCCCAACGATACGGATAATATGGTTTTCCTTTCACACAACCAAGAAAATCAAAGAAGTTGATTGTTAGACGCTTCAGCCAGGTTTAGCCGTTCTCCTATGCTCAGGGTCTGGAGCGAACTAGACGTAGAATGATCTCCAATGAGTGAGCCAGGTTCAATGAGGCGTGAACAATCAAAAATGAGGATCGAAGACAGGTTGGAACATGGCACTTCTGTGAGGCTCCTTACCAATATTCTGGCGCGTCAATAGGCTGTACTGAAGCAGCTCTATGTCGGCTCATATTTACCTTTCTCAAACAACATCGGTAGACGGTCTATGTAGGTATATACCTAGTCAGCATGCTCTACTATACACATTACTAGACTATTACTGTCTGTTAAATAACTACTGAAACACAAGAAGGTTAGTAATTTCCCAGCTTCATTATAAGTACCATAGAAACCACCTAGGGTTCTGTTGGCATAGCTCTATGTTGCATCACGACTGAGTATATTCATTCGATGCGGATGCTACGACCGATGATTGCCAACACCACGTCATGTAGTACTATGTACAGTGCAATATCTCACATATGCTGTCTATATGGGAAAGGAGGAGAAGGCGGGCTACTCAGTGAGAGAGCTGATCAATCATTCCAATCCAGTTCTTGCTTACCATGATTCAGCGAAAGAGGAGAATAAGTGGAAGTCATTAATTGTACCAGTTCACCGAGACTGAAAACGGCTTAGGTAGTAGGACTCTGTAGCATCCTCCATCATAACCTTCTAATCCTGATGTCAAAACCTTGATGTATTTCCCGGCATTGCATTGAAATGGTGTGCTGGGCCAAAAAGACAGAGTATCGCACTCGCTGTCCTTAGGGTCCGCCTCTAATACCTGTCTTCATCTGTTTTCTACACATACATCTGAAGACCACATCTTTGTTCTTCTCACGCCTTGACTACGCTAAGGCAGAAGCATTACAAAACTACGAGAAATGGCTTCCGCTTTGGACAAATTCTTCGATGCGTATGTCAAATCAATGAAGCATTCACAGGAATCACCCTATTAATGCAAAGGACAGAGTCGACGACCTTTCTTCATCCTTTAAAGACAGTAAGATTTGGCTTACCCCCGGCTGCCTTGTATCTATCGCGATGTGATTGACATGGGCAATTATAGGGCTGGGAAAGGCCATCCACATGCAATCGGTTTCATCAGAGGCCGATAAGAGGGATGAGCTGACAAAAGTAAGTTTACTCCAACGGACGCATCCATCTAAGTCGCCATATATAGTCTGATGCTGATAAAGACTTCTCGCACCCTAGATGGCGAAATTTCTAGCGGACGAGCTCAACACCCTTGGGGCACAGGCAGAACCAAAGCTCCTGCCCAACAATCTGCCACCCGTTGTCATTGGCCATTATCCGAAGTCTCCAGACCAAACGAAGCCAACTATATTAATTTACGGTCACTACGATGTCCAGCCTGTTACAGGACAGCCCTGGCACTACGAGCCGTTTGAGCTTACCCAAGCCGGGGCTGTCGATGATGAGCGATACTATGGACGAGGTACGACCGACGACAAGGGCCCCGTCGTGGCCTGGGCCAATGTTATTCAGGCACACCAGAAGGCTGGGGTCGATATTCCAGTCAACCTACGCTTTTGCTTTGAAGGAATGGAGGAGTCCGGTTCTACTGGACTCGCGGAGTATCTTGCAAGTGAGGAGGGAAGGAAGATTTTCGAAGATGTCGATGCTGGCTGTATTTCAGACAACTATTGGCTTGATACTAAGAAGCCCTGCTTGACCTATGGACTACGAGGAATCAACTATTTCAAAATCACGATCTCTGGTCCCCCAACTCAGTTACACACTGGATTGTTTGGGGGCACTGTCTATGAGCCATTGACTGACTTGGTCACTCTCCTCTCGAAGCTGGTTGCTTCTCAGGGGAATATACTAGTCACTGGAATCCAGGAAGATATCGAGCTTCTAACGGAAGAGGAGGAAGAGACTTACGATAATATCGACTTCACTATGCAAGACTTCAACAATTCAATCGGCCCCAACACCGATTGCGGAATCTTCAATGACCCTAAGCGAATACTCATGGCGCGATGGAGGTACCCATCTCTGTCTATCCACGGGTTCGACGGTTCAGCAAATGGTCCCGAGACTGTGACCTCCATACCTCCCTGGGTGACTGGAAAGTTTTCCATTCGCACCGTCCCAAGTATGACTACAGAGCAAGTCACAGAGCTGGTAACGAACTATCTCAAGGGGGAATTTGAAAAGCTGAATAGCAAGAACCGCTTGGACATCGAGATGACTGATAGTGGCGAATGGTGGCGTACCGATCCACAGGCTAGGAATTTCAAAGCCGCTGAATTAGCCACACAAAAGGTTTGGGAGAATGTGACCCCAGACCTGACACGCGAAGGTGGAAGGTTAGTAGACTGTGATCTTTAGTTTGAGCCCATACCATGCTCTTCCGCCTGCAGGGTCTAGAAATGCCCAGTCAACTTGTTGCGCCTTGACACACTTAGTCCACACTACATATTTCCTTTCTTTGGGGACGACTCTAGAAGAAGGCGCCTTCACGGCTCCTTAATATCGGCACATACCTAGGAAGCTAACAATTGTACAGTATTCCTGTCGCATTGGATATCCAGGAAGGGCTAGGTAGCGACAAAAGCTTGATGTTGCTTCCAATAGGGACCTCGAGCGATGGTGCACATGGTCCTGACGAGAACATGAGGGTTCGAAACTATCAGAATGGTGTTAAAGTGCTGGGAGCCTACCTCCATTATTTTGCAGAGAAAGGTATCGAGGAATAGCCGTGTCGCCATTCCTAACTTTTTCAACCTTCAACTGTTTGTAATCGAGAATGCCTATCTTTACCTCCTTGCCTCTGAAAAACTGTTTGAGTATGGAACGCTATTTGTACGAGATTCTCCATGATCAACGCTTTTTATTTTCGCTTGAATTGAAATGGCAATCCACGTACGGGTACAGCATGCGAAAAGGAGGAGTATGATAGTAGTTGGTCCAAGAAAGATCTTCCCTCACCCTCGTTAATGACAAGCCATAGTCAAGGAGACACACAGATATCGCCAATCCCTCTTCATTTCCATCCGAGTCCTTCAATCCTATTTGTAGCCTCCCAAAGCTACAAGTATCATCAATCTCATGGTCCTTAGGACTTGGGGCGACCAGTGTCTATTCAAAAGACAAAACTCCAGATATACTATTTTGATGTGACATACAACATCCTATATTCAGGCCTCCATTGCAGCCACGCTTACCCAACGGGACAATGCATCTTTCAGTCTTTGTATCTCAATCTCGTCAGTCGAGACCCATGCGACGATACCATCAGGTCTTAACAGTAAACCCTTGAGCCCGAATGTCTCCTTTGCGCTCTGTCCACAGTATTGGATCATGAACTGCTGGGACTGTAAAGGCTCGACAAACTCTGCCACCCGGCTGTTGCCCCCGAAGTCAATAACCAAGAAGGATGCTTTCTCCAACTTAGCTCCAAGTCGCAGACCATCATCGAATTCAAAGTCCGGAGCGCTACAACCGACTAGTGGATGTGCACCGCCCAGCTCGTAGCGTAGTGAAAGTCCCCAGATGCGATCCGCGAGGTAAGTGGCCCCCTCTTGAGTTTTAATCATGTCACGCATGACATCCGCAATGGCCTGGCCATAGGGATCAGGGCGTAATATCGCCACTTGAGCGCGAGTCCACTCAAGCACTCGTGCGGCCTCTGGATGCCGCTCTTGATAATAAGTATCGAGCAGACCGGGAGATCCAACCCCCTTAACGGTAGCCGCAAGCTTCCAGCCGAGGTTCATGGCATCGCTAATCCCCGTGCTCAATCCTTGCGCGCCCAATGGGGAGTGGATGTGGGCACTATCACCAGCTAAAAGGATGCGTCCTTTACGATACTCTGTTGCTTGCTTCGCGCGATCGGTAAATGAGGAGGCTTGACGAAGCGCTTTGACAACGATGTTTGTGTCCGACACTTGGCGGAGTACTTCTTGAAAGTGTTCCCGCGTAATGGGTTGAGACCGGTCAAACCCCCTATTGAAATCGATGACATGCAGATGTCCAGGCCCGCTAAATATATACATTCCCGAGTCTGTGTGTGTAAATCCTGGCTGCAATAACTCTGGCTGGTCGAGATCGCACATCGCAATATAACCAGTGAACTGCGCTTCTGTCCCGACAAATTCAAATCCAGCAGCTTTGCGAACTGTGCTGCGTCCACCGTCACATCCGACTAGCCATTGTGCCGTAAAGCACTCATCGCCGGCCCATATCTGCACGGAGTCACCTTCATCGGTTAGTTGGGAGACTTCCCTTCCTCTGAGGATTTGTACACCGAGGGTCTCTGTGCGTTTCGTCAACACAGTCTCGAGACGTCCAAGAGAGGTTGGGCCAGGAAGAAAAGACGGTCCTGGCAAGTGATACGGCCAGCGTGAAAAATCAATATTGTTGGCATTAACCACCAAGCCCGCAAAATGTCCCCCAAACTGGAAGCCTTGGGTCTTTTCGAAATGCATCGGACGCTTCTCATCACCCATGATCTCCTGCAACATGCCACGACGGTAGAATGCTTCTACTGATGGGATATAGAGACCGCGACGACCAAATAATCCCTCCTTCCAAGGTGACCCTGGCTGTGTCTCACGTTCCAAGACGAGTACCGAGACACCAGCTGTGGCCAATTCACATGCGAGAAACAGTCCTACTGGCCCAGCACCAGCAATAACAACATCCCAAGTTTTGTCCATGATTTGCATCTCCACCAGCGGTTGGTTTTGTGATTTGACAGTGATCGAGCTGAGTTGCAAAACAAGCCTTTCACGAGTTGTTTTAAGTAGGCCATCTCGGGGTTTACTAACTTCCGCTCGGGCTGTCGAACACCGACGGCGCATATGAATCAACCTCTTACTGACCCCTTTACTAGACCACAACCAACAAAATTTTACATCAAGAAGGCACCTTCGTGTATGGATATTGCTTGGACAAGACATGCCACGCACCGTGCTGGACGTCCTCCATATTGGTCCAACACCTGTTAGCTTGGCTCATTCCCACAACCTGAAAGCGACCTAGAGCTTAACATAACTTCAGTAAGACAGAACACCATCAAGTCTCTCTTAGAGAGGGTTTCATTATCTCGATGGCAATGGAGAGACCACATAAACGAGACAATGCCAGCGGCCAACGACGGCTGATATTTATACATAGATCTCATACTATCAGCAAGATGACAACGGCCCTCTTGTAGATATTCATCAAGTGAACCATCTAACCATTCTTGTGGCAAGGAATGATCAGGGCCACATGTCCTGAGAATCCCAAGTTTTATAGAATGACGCGGTATATTTAATCTCTACATGTTAGACTGCAAAAGCATGTCCAGAAGTACATGTCTAGCAGTCTGGTGTCAAGCCCAGAAACACATAGTTTATAAGGCTCTAGTGGCCGGCTTAAGAGATGTTATTAGTTCTATATTCCTATATACACATGCATGAAAGCCCAGCTTCATTCCTCCAGCTCTTTGATTGCTTCTTCAATACTGGGAAGCCTCTGACGCCCCAGATTGAGCCTTCTACGCCACTTCGCTTCCATCTTCAGCTTGGATCTCCGGCGACGAGTACGCGGATAATTTATCGGAGACTCTCCTCCAATAAAGATGAAAACGTCATACACTGCGCCTCCGACCAGGGCACCAGATATGGTAGCCAGCCAGGCGCCCCAAAACCACCATCCTCCTCGTTCGGTGAATGTGCTTCCACCGTATCCTGCCATCAGGGCCACGAGGCGAGGACCAAGGTCTCTGGCTGGGTTGAAACATCTGGACGTTCGTTAGCGCGGCCTTCTCTCAGACAACTTGCAGACAAGCGGGAAAATACATACCCTCCAGTATTATAACCAAACCCGATGGCTAACACAAAGATCAAGAGGCCAATTATGAACAAGTGCATACCCGCACCAGGTGGAGCGTTGCTATCGTCACCCATTGCAAAGATTGTACAGATTAGAATAGCAGCGGCGACAAATTCATTGAAGAAGGCCGTCACATTGCGGACGTACGTCAAGGGCTCGGTATAGAAGCCCAGACCAGTCGCTCCCATTGTGATGCCGGAATCGCTGTTGGAACCGCTGTGGAAAATCGAATCGCGGTAAATGCAATATGCCAGTCCACCGGCCGTGAGAGCCCCCAGAATCTGAGCAATCACATAATAGATACAGCGCCGGCCTGGAAACCCTCGATAAATCCATAGCGCAATGGAAATAGCCGGATTGAGATGTCCACCGCTGATGCCACCAGCGATATAGATTCCCACGGTAATAGCCAGGCCCCACGCCCAGTGAAGAGCGAGTTTGTTACCTGCATCACTTCCCCCAGTGGATATTGCCAGAGTGGCACATAGTCCGATTAACATCGCAACGGTAGTCTGCCCATCCCATCGTCAGTACTGTATCTCTTAGCAATGTTCGGAATTGCCAGGGTATCTTCTTACCCCTAACCATTCTGCAAAAGGTTCCCGCAATTGGTGCCGCACCATAGACCACTTGTTGAAATGCTCCGGCTGGCCCCCGTACGGCTTGCTCCCATCCTCCGTCACCTCGTCTTCCACAGGTCGCGGCACACGGTCGGTGTGGTCCGCATTTGACATCTCTTGGTGCAGCATTGTGTCATCCCGTGTGCCCGACTGAGGACTCGAGACCGCTTGACCATCTTTTCCCTGCTCGTCTCCCTGGTCGGGAGTCGCCTCCAATTCGGGCACTGGTTCTGCCTCTCCCTTTTGTCCTGTTGGGTAGGCAGACGTTGTCCCACCGCCATCATGGCGACGCATGCCTGGTCGGACCACGCGCGGAAGGGGTTTTGCTAGACCCCAAACCGGCTCTTCATTGGTCTTCCCATACTCGGGATTCATGTCATGATACTCTGGATGAATGTAGATCGAGCTCATGTCGGGCTCTCGTGGGCCGGCAAGAGAAGGAATCGTTTGGTTCGTCCGACTGGTCTGGTTTGTCTTCCGTCGTCTGAGTTGAGAGTACCGGGACGGTCGCTGTGATCCGGTGCTGCGGTTCTGCAGTGGTGGCCGCTGTCTGTCTTGTCTCATGTTGTTTGGTTGTTCATCGTCCCTCAATGGCCCCCTTCTATTTTCTTGGGTGGTATTTAGATCATTGTTTCTATCCTGACGGCCATCGGCCAGATCCTGCTCCTCCGGCATCTCGGATCTTCGGTATGTCTAGATTGGAACGCTGGGGTAAGAGGGGGGAATGGATGGCAAGGATGAAGTAGGAGAGATTGAACTAAAATATATAAGCAAAGAATAGAATGAAACGCTAGCTCGGCATATAAAAAGAATTATATCATAACATCATCAGTGATAATACAGAGTACCGTTGACCAAGTTGAATACCAGCATAGGTTCTATCCTTCATTTTCTAGTATCTGTGGGGCTCATGATATCGAAGAAGTGACATAGTACGCCAGAGCCCAATGAGTTATCTCTAATTATGATTGATGTTCCCTGATTATTATCAGTGAGTCGCGTGGCAAACGACCCTATCGCGACTGATTGAGCGGATCCATGATGTCACGAGCTGCCCGAAACCCTTGCGGCTTCATTTGCTTCTTGGCAAACAACAGACCATGGCATCTACTTTTCTATAGACCTCTCTAAACATATCGAGCACCTCCCCTGGACGGCATGCGGGCTCTAGAATGTTCATCGGTGATATTTCGGGATGTATCCCGGTTGGCAGCAGAAACCGGGACGTACCCAGGACTTTCAGGGAACCCGACTAGAGAACACGTCGATCCCGACCTCTAGAACTCGTACGCCCCTGTTGATTAACTGTGAGTGCAACGCATATTGGTAAGCGCCCCATGGCATCAACTGCTATCGGGAAAAGTTCTCCCTTGAGCTTGAATAAGCTTGGTGGAGATCACGACGTAAAAATATCATATTTAGCCCTAGGGATCCACTGACGATCGCTACCTTTGGAACCGGCTGTCCATCCAGCCAATCACTACTGCTGTATCAGGCGGAATTTTCAAGCTTATCCCATTCAGGGTTTCAAATCCCCCAACTTCAGTCACCGATCCTAGCAGTTCACGTCGTGTACGCAAGTGCGTCCTCTTTCTAGAACCTCTGCATGCAAGGCGATTGCAGTGTGGCTACGTCATCGCATGTTAGGCATCCACTGCTCAATATATTCCTACCGTTACTTGCTGGATCGCGTAACCAGGCTTTTCCCTACCAGTGTCTTTTCAAGTCGCCGCTCTATGGCGCCCGTTGGGTGCCATCGACTACAATTGGGGTGTTGCCAGCAGGTTTTTGACGACCAACACACTGTTGTGCTTCTATCGTGGTGTAGTAGAAGATCAGAGCATAAAACCAAGGGACATGGTTATTGATGGGTTATCTTTATTACACTAGTGTGAAGAAAATAATAGACGGCCGAGACAACGCTCATTATAAACTTCGATAAGGTATCCAAAGAGCAACCAGCCGGGAAGAGATGGCGGTACCTACCATCCTTATTGCAAACCCTAGCAGCGTACGGTCTATTATATGTGGTCCACAGGTCCATCCTGCGGCGTACGATGTGGCTGGTGACCCGGTGGTAGCCCTTGGGCAGTCGATTCCGATGCTACCATTCCCGGGGTCGGCATATCATGCAACTCATATGCTTGCTCGTCGTCCTTGTAATCAACCGCGATCCTGCTCACTCCTCCTGGACGCGGAAAGGTTCCCAAGCTATACGTCCGGCCGATTTCCTCCAAATGCTCCCGCTGCTGAACCTCAGTCCACGCGTGAGTACCCTGGAAATCCCGCATCATCTGACTATGTGCAATCCAGGGGATGAGCGACCCAATAGACTTGGGAATGCGTGGCCCACTGAATCGCCCACGGTAGGCGACGAATACGCCAACCATCAGCAGAACATCCAGTGATACAAGTATGATAACAACGAGAATTAACGGGGTTGATGGCAATATACCCCAAATCTCTTGAGTAACTGTCCCTTCGACGGCGACGGAATGAGACTCTGGCAACGGCTGCAGATACAAATCTCGCCAGAGCGTAAAGTAGGTACTGAAGGCTGTTCGGTAGGTAAGCTGGACAGCATTGATCAGAACTGTAGGGTCCACAGAGCCCGAGTTGGGATTCAGCTTCTCAATTGTCCGTACTGTCAGGACTCCCGGCCAGTCATACTGGTAAAATGACGAGTTTGGATGAGCAGGAAGTGTTTGAAGTGACTGGGTGAATGCCCGGTTGAATTGACCCAAAATATCCGACGCATTCTGGTAAAATGCATTGTCAGTGGTCGCGCTTCCGGGCACCGCCTCGTAAGACTGTATGTGACCAGAGTGGTCGAACTGGACCATGAACTCTTGAACGTGAATTGTCGGCTGGCAGTGCAATGCGACTATATTGTCAGTGTGAGACGATGCCCCTTTCGTTATTCCAGCGCGTGAGAACTACGAGTGTAGAAGTCTCACATTCCGTCGAGGCAGAGGATCCCGTTGGAGCCAGATAATGAATAAACCTCTCGGGGTGATCAGAGGCTGCCCATGGCGACTTTACCGAGTAGGTACATTTCGCACCACCATTGAACGGCTTAAACTGCCAGTATGGCTTCCCAGAATCGCTACGGGGAAGGCTTTCACATATCAGATCGGCACCGATACCACGAGTCAAAGCTGTATAAGAAGTACGATCGCGTTCCGGCTCATCGATTGTAATTGGCACAAATGAGTGGTTTGGGGTAGTCCACGGCAGGAAGGGAGCATCTTCAGTGATACTTGTGGGAACAACACTGTAGGTATCCATGACGGGGATATGCGATTGTCTTGCAACCGTGGACAAGTTATAGGTCGCATATAAACCAGAAGCAGCCGTCAAATGTTCTCTTAATTGTGGCTCAAACAGGCCACCGCTTACAACAGTCAGGTCCAGGTCCATAATACATGCCAGTGAGATGATCACGAGCAGGCGAGGGCCTCGGCGCGCGCATTTCCAGAGCACCGCAAACGCGGTTTGACAGCCATAGTTCATCAACAGCGACTGCTTTGCGGTCACCAGTCCCTTCTCTAACTGAGTCCACGGCTCTAGAACGCTGAGGTGGCGAAGCACAGATGCTAAAAGGCCGCTGATCACGGAGGCAACTAGGGTGGGAACAAAGAGCATCGCAGTATACAACACTAGCAGAGGCCAGGTCATGTAGTTAGGGTCGTCCAGACGGAGATAGCGAAGAGACAACCCAAACAAAGCGAGCACAATCGCCAGCGTGAAACACTCAATGCAAAACCACGGTAGTCTGAGGAAATGTGGCATAAGATCCTTCTTTGTCCGAGAATCGCGGGTGGAAAGAGGCACTGGATTTCCATCGAGCGACACAATTTCTAACCTGCGTTCCTTAGGCTCTTCGCTCCACCGGCACCATAGCCCCTTGGCCCATTGGAGAAGCTGCCGGGTGGTGGCTTGGTGGAAATCCGTATCAGGCCGAGCTAGTGCAACTGTTGGACTGAACAGATCCGCAACGATTGCGCACTGCGCAGCAATTGACCCCGGGTCACTTCGAAGAAAGTTAGGGCGCCGCGGGTAGACAAAGGCTAGGAAGGAGAGTAAGATAGATGCAGCACAGAGCATGATTTCCCCATGGATGGCAGGGTCGTGCAACATTTGGAGGATCACTGAGACACTCTGCTGTTCTGCATGAATCATCGTAGGACTTGTGGGATTGAACATTTTGTTCATCGTGACGAGGAAGCGATGATTCCATAAGTTGCGCAGCTGTTGCCGGTACTGTTCGAGGTCTATAAAGTTGGATGGGGACTCCGTCTCCAAGACGCTTGACGAGCTAGTAGTGTGAGCAGTCCGTTTCATCCTCGCCGCTCGAGGTCCGACGCGAAATTGATCCTCAAATTTGTCGATACTGAACTCAGACGGACTGAGACTGCTAACTGTTCCAGGATGGATCTGGGCTGCGACGATTGACGTGTTTGTGGCGATGAAGACCTCCGCTTCTGCGGAATGATAAGTGGCCCCACAAGCAAACGCCGTGGCACTTGAAGTCTTTATGGAGTTATTTTTCAAAACATCACCTTCAATCAAGGCACCATACAAGGTGGGTGAACCGCAGCCACTGCCAGTGAATGCAGAAGTAGCATTCGAATTCCGGGTAGATTGCCCTGGCTCCCAATAGCGAAGCTGAAAGCGACCAGGCTCGGTGGGAGCGATGCTGTCAAGTGCGAAGTTAATCGAGCAGTTCGAAGTGCTATCACTATCATTCGGAGTTGGAAGAGATATAGGGCGCATATTCCATGAAATTATCTGTTCGCCATGTAAACTTGTATGGGCTCTAGGGTGCCTCGTGGATGTGATCCCCTCTAAAGGCGTGTCTACACAAGTCAGATTTGACCAATATATCGTTTGGTTCAAGCGTAACATAGATGTATCATTCTCGTCATCCACAGGCATTGAAATCGGTGCCGCTGCATAATGGGGTGATCGAAGCAACAGAAAATCGGCCTCTTGGGTGAACTCGTCGCGGCCAGATGGTTCCGCTGTAACCAACGCCTTTTGCGTTTGCAAGTCGACAAGGGCCGGCCATATTTCAATTGTCTTGGGCTCAGTCAGGCTCAGCTCCCCCATCACTATTAGCCCAGCAAATAAGGAGGGCAAGAGCATCCGGAGGACCAGTGACATGAGCGACACGCAAAGAACAATCCAGTGGCGGTTGCGCGCGGCGGTTATCGGCGCGGTGATACCGTAGCAAAAGCTGTAGTTTGTGAAAAGTACTCTTGCTGAGGTACCTCTCGGCTTTGCCAGCTGAAAGTAAGGCTCCAGTCGCAGCACATCACAGGAGCAGAATTCCCATAGATTCACGGCGACCAGCGCTACGACCGTTGGACCAATGATGTAGGCAACTGACACCGTCGTGGGGAGGTCGCTGGCATCCTTGTAGCGTACGAGCCAGCCAATTCTATCGTTGTACCGACGACAAATGTCGAGCGCGATTGTTATCAGCAGCAAGAAAGCTGCCAGTGTGAGAAGGTATGGTGCTCGTAAAGGTACAGGCCTCCACGCATCTTGTGGATCCCACAGCGGTTCTGTTCTACCGGTTGTTGCCGATCGGAAGGGCCATCCTATGCATATTTTAGTCCACGCTGAACGTATTGAACTTGTCATGAGGTTCATACCTGGCCGTCTCTTCCGTGTCAGCGTTGTTATGGCCCATCTCAAGCTCATTTGCCGTTTTTCTGGTCGAATTGGTATCTTTGCAACGAATCGTCATCCCGTATGAGCTTGAACACAAGTTGACACAGTTACCATCTCAGCATCTGGGATAACGACGCGACATGACAACGTTCTCGTGCCAGGGGAGAAATCAAGCGCAGCCCCACCGGTATAATCGTTTTACTTGTTTGCCACAAACTGTGGCTGCCTGGTCGAAGTGGAGTGCACAGATAACATACTAGCCCTATCCCGCACCTTTGATAGGTCTTGGAGGTCCCCACTAGCTAATTACGCTCTGCGCTTGTCTTGGATTCTGGGATTTAGCATACTCTATACAGTCAGTTTATTGGAGGTCGGAATTTCTCTTGTGCAAGGTGGAGATGCGAATGCTTGGCTTCAGGTACGCCCAACCTCAACTCCTTATGCACCTCTGCTTATACGGCTTAGTCATTATGCCTTATGCCTTCTCCATTGCATGTACAAAGCTCGAGATATTGTACGAAATTCATTTGACCCAATCCAATATCATAATGGAGAATGCCTATATAAATTATCAAGCGCTCCTGATCCTGGCGGCAAAAATTATAGAAACACACGACAGAAGTATTTATACCGCATCCCTAGGTATATATTCCTCTTCAGTAACACTTGGACATTTCCTTTCAGATCCAGCGGTATACACCAATCGACATCATTTCTTTCGTGTAGGGGGCCCATCAAAACACAGTCAAAGCAGGTGAAGCGGGATCTCGGGGGGCTGAAAACCTCGTCTGAATGAAAACCTTCTGCATGCCATCTGCACGACGGTTGAATAAGTCATAGACCTTCTCCATATCGTTGAGGTCAAAGCGATGAGTGACCATATCCAATGGGCAGATTGTCCCTTTTTGGATGAGGGCGAGTAGTTCATTCCAGTACTTATGCACCGGCGCTTGACCATTTCCATTCAGGTGAATCCCCGTCTCCATCAAGGACCCAATATTGAAGTGATTGCACTAGGCCAGGGGTTAGTGATTGACAATGATATCAAAGGTCGCCACCTACATAGCCGGTATATATGCCGGTGACCCCACAACACCCGAAGCCTCGAACGGATTCAATCATCTCGTTCAAGAGTTCCGATGTGTCGTTCTCCATGCCTAATGTCCTCTGGATGGCGTGGCCCAACCCCTTTGCATACTCGCCAGCGGCACACTCAATTGCGATGTCTGGACCGCGCCCATCACACATTTTTTTCAACAAGGTTACCACTGTTTCTCCGCTCGGAAGTCTGGTGAAGTCAATCGTCTCCAAGTTCGGAACCTTTGTCTTCATAAAATCGAGCCGCCATCGTCCCTCTCCACCGTCAATCAGGATGATTCGGCTGGCGCCATTCACAACCGCAAACTCCGCTGCCATCTGCCCAATAGGGCCTGCTCCCCAGATGGCAACGGTGTCTCCCTGTTTAACCCCGGTATCAACCACAGCATTCCACGACGTGGCCAAGACGTCGGATAGATAGAGCCCTTGTTCGTCCGGTACATCATCTGGTAACGGCAGTAGATTCACGTCCCCAAAGGGAACCCGCACGAACTCCGCCTGTCCCCCTGCAAACCCTCCGGTGAAGTGTGAATATCCAAACATACCTGCCGTTCGGCGGCCATAAAGAGCCTTTTCGCTCTCACTGCCATTGGTTCTTTCACACAACGAGGACAGTTTCTTTTCGCAATAGTAGCATGTCCCACAGGCAATCTGGAAGGAAGCGACGGCTCGGTCGCCAATCTTGCGTTTCTTGACTTTGGGGCCGACTTTCTCCACAATCCCGCAGAACTCATGGCCCAGAATGTCGCCTTTGTGCATCTCAGGTATGGCCGCTATAGAAGAGGTCAGGACTGCAGCTCAATTTGGGAGCCAGTCACATACAGTGAAGGAGATGAAGATCGCTTCCACAAATGGTACTTCCTGTTACCCTCAGGATCACATCTTCATCGTCCACGATGGTTGGCCGAGCCGTTTCCACTGTGGTCAGATGAAGATGGTTAGTATCTTTTCACTTCCAGCCGATCAATTAGTTGTTCGATAATCCACTTACCAAGCTTCACTTCATTCTTTCCTTGCCACGTCAAGGCTTTCATTGTCTGGGTGGGGTCTCCGTGGCCAGTATCACCATAGTTGCTGATGTCCGTAGTGAGAGCCGGCTTTGCGCTAGACATTATTGCGGGAGGTGCAGTAACCTCAATGTGAAGAGGATGACAAGGTTATTGGTTTGAGTATCTCTTCCAAGATATGTGATAGAGGGTAGATTATATAGATATAGATAAGTGCCACTCACGTAGCACTAGTACCACGCGCCTAAGACGTCACTCTGATGCCTTGATCTTCGAAACTTTCCTATGCGCTATTTCCTTCAATATCTACATCATGGTTGCCGGACAAAGTATCCCACTTGCCTTTGGCATCTTGTAGTACGACTATGTGGCCAACCAGGATTGCTTTATCATTACAGCCCGCGATCACCGCACCGGACACGTTGTCTTTCCAAGAGGGATCGACCGATGAGTGTGCTCCTTATCGGGTTCTCAGTTCCGCCGGGATGCATCTGACTATGCACTTTTTGTGCACCGGACTGTGAGCCTGAATACCGGTGTTGTCATAGCTGCTGCACGGCGGGAGAAAACTACATACGATGATGCAGTGGTCAAAGCTAGGAGCAATGACGTTCCCCACAGTGCTTCCGCTACAGATCCACGGGTTGATAATAGTCAGACTTTGCTTAGGAAGCTCAAGTCGGCAAGAAACTTCTGTCCCCAGTGGAACCAACCAAGGAGTGTCTGGTAGCCCCACAAAACAGAACTTTATGATGCATGAAGCCAGATAAAGCCCATTCAAAAATACCCATGTGGGTCATTACTGCCGATCTGGCCGCTGATCAGTCGTGTTTGACGTGGGTCAAGGGCCTCGACTCTATCTAAGTGAGAAGTATCTCAGGCTGATTTAGGAGAGAGTAATTGGCCAATGACTACTTAAAATAACTACCCATCAACGTTAAATCACAAAGTAATCTAAATGATTACCAAGCGGTCCAGGCTTTACTAGATAGAAGACTAGTTAGGTGTCTCTCCACCCAGGGTCGGAAGCAACCTAGGATATCTTAGCTTGGCAACTATATCCATATCGTAGGGCTAATGGTTATGATCCGGGACGGTCATATCCAGTACATCCTTTGAGTCACTCGGGTAGACCCCGTTTCCCACCGCAATGTCGATTGTCTTAAAGCAAGCCCTCCCCTCAGTACTTCGCTCAATATACTGGTACTCACTCTTATGTCCTACACCACTGCAAGGTATCAGGAATACAAAACAACTTTTACGCAGTAGAAAATGGTCTTTACCACAAAGGCAGTCATCGCGTCCTTTGGCGGCAAGCTTCTGAAGCTCAGTCACAAGGCCACTTCGACCAGATGTGAGATGGCTTTCAACCTCTATCTTCCCCCGCAGGCCTTTGAGGATCCGCCGAGGAAAATTCCCGTCATGATCTATCTATCTGGCCTGACATGTACCGCCGATAACTGCTCTGAGAAAGGGTTTTTCCAGCACGTGGCCTAGCAAGAATGGAATCGCAGTGCTATATCCCGATACTAGTCCTCGTACGATTCCTCTATCCTTCCCGCGCTGCTATTTCTCGATGCACTTTTGATGCTCGAGCCGTCATTTGAAATTCAGCCGCATGATTATGGTGCTGAAATAACTGACACTTCATAGGGGGCCTCAACATTCCAGGAGAGAACGATAGCTGGGACTTTGGCACGGGTGCCGGGTTCTACGTAGACGCCACCCAAAAGCCTTACAATGAATCGTACAATATGTACACGTACGTGAGAGAGGAGCTGCCCAATGTGGTTTTCCAGCACTTTCCCCAGCTGGATCCCGAGAGGGTCAGCATCACGGGCCACAGTATGGGCGGCCACGGAGCTTTAATGTTGGTATGTCTCGAATTCGTGTGCTTCACGGTGTTGACATAGCATGCGCACTTCGTCCTTCCTTTTCATTTATAATTCAGGGGAGTCCGTGCTAACAGCAGACAGTACCTTCGCAACCCCGGGAAATACCGATCTGTCTCTGCGTTCGCGCCGATTTGTAACCCTATCAACTGCCCTTGGGGCCAAAAGGCCTTTTCAGGTTATCTCGGAGAGAATTACCAGGACCTATGGAAAGAATACGATTCTACTGAATTGGTGAAAGGATGGAAAGGTCCCTTGAAAATGCTTATCGACGTAGTTCGTGTCCTCCCCCTCCCGGATCTCTTGTGTCCTCCATTCATAGACTGACTTCAGTCCAGGGTACTGGCGATAATTTCTACAGGCAAGGCCAACTTCTTCCCGAAAACTTCGAGAAAGCAGTCACTGAAGCTGGAGTCAAGGGTCTACAGATACGCTATCGGCCAGACTACGACCATAGCTACTACACAATGGCGTCATTCTCGGATGACCACGTTGCGCATGCGGCAAAATATCTTGTATAGTATCCAAAGGTTACAAAATAAGACATCATGGAAGCAGTCGCCATGTCCTTTCTTAATAATTTCCAGTAAATGATCCATCTATCAGTGTGTATATTGAATGTGCCACCTTTAGCATGATTTCCATACATAGAGCAAATAGAGTTGTATTCCAAGGCGCCACGACGCATTCAACCTAAGCCGCTAGAACCCAGAACAATGGGCCGGCGAGCATAATTAGCCAGGCGCTGTGTCGATTCAAATTTAAATATCTATAAAACAGGTCGAGTGACAGCACTTCCGACGTGTGTTGTATTCTATAGTAGGGCTAATCGTCTTCGACAAAAACAGTAGTACTAGCTGACCAATCAGCAGCAAGGACCCGAATTTATACACCTTCCCGAGCTCTGTACAGATGGAATCCTCTGCAACGAGAATCCGGTTTAGCTCAATTCCCCCCATCAAACGGCGAGTTGCCCAATTTGGGTGTCGGGGAGGGATTTTTGAGTTGGAACTCTCTTTCAACCCTCGTGCAAGTTACATGGCCCTCCAGTGAGTCACGACACTGACCTATCCCGGCCGGGGCTGGAGCCTCGAGTGCCTCGACGTTACAAATCCAAGCCATGTACTATGGGTGACAAGGAGATGGTGAGGGGCTGATGAGGGGGATGAGGGGGTATGAAGCCATCCGTGTATCGCCAACAAAAAACAAGACGAAAAGAAGAGAAAAAGAAGAGGGAAGAAAGAGGAAGGCCTCGTCCCTCTCCAAGGAACTCACGCAGTCGATGACGGAATCATGGATTCTTGTGGCAGTTTACCACCCCTCACGCGGAGGATCAACCAGCCACGGTTAGTGACCAGGCAGGTATATCAGAGCAACGAGATCTCGAGTTCAGAAGCATATTGGAACACACCAAGCCCGATCAGTGCTATTCTCGTTTCAACCACTACCGATCACAATTACCACGGCCATGTCTCTCCACCCTCTCATCGACAACGGAATCGTCAAAGGACGCCAGAACTTTGCCGGTGGAACACTGTACTGCCGCTGCCCTTCGAACCAAGTCGCTGTCTCCCTGAAGAGAAATGTCGCCCACAACCATGCCTGCGGCTGCTCCAAGTGCTGGAAACCAGCCGGGGCGCTCTTCTCCATTGTTGGCGTGGTGCCACGCGAAAACCTCTCCGTCACGGCCAACGAATCCAAGCTCGTGATTGTCGACGAATCGGCTGCGATACAACGCCATGCCTGCAAGGACTGCGGTGTGCACCTGTACGGCCGGATCGAAAAGGACCATCCCTTCAAAGGGCTGGACTTTGTGCATGTGGAGCTCTCCAATGAAGAAGGATGGCAAGAGCCGCAGTTTGCCGGCTTCGTGTCATCTATTATTGAGCAGGGGTTCAACCCCAAGGGTATGGATGATGTGCGGGCAAGATTCAAAGGACTTGGGTTGGATACGTACGACGTGTTGTCACCGCTGCTGATGGACCTGATCGCAACCTTTAACGCACAGAAGGCGGGATTCACTTTTGCGGCATAAAATGTATCTAGCAGTCCATTGATCATCAGATAAAGCTTGCACTTTTCCCATCAATCTATGAGGGCTATGCTGTGTAGACTGGACTAGAACGAGCTCATGGCGCTATTGACTCTTGGAACGTCTGAATTACGCAACGTAACACTGGAGTAGCACTCCCCATAGAGTAACAATATGAATGCACAACGATACCACTTGTAGTTACAGGGCCAACGTGTCCTGGCACTTGGGCTTGGTATGTGCGTAGTCCTGGTATTACCGAGGTCATTTAATGTATGCTACATAGCTTTGTATTACTTAGTTCCATTAATCGGCCAACTAAGTAGGCAACGGAATAGATGGCTTGAATATGACCAAAATCGGAAATGTGCTAAGATAGACTCATTGGTCTTGACGAACAGTTGTTACGCTTGGAATAGAAGTATTTGTAAATGTGGGATGAATGGAGTAATAGGCCGTATTGAAAGATATATATCTGTCCCACAACAGGGCGTTATTCATTAAAAATATATATCCGCACAATCAACCGAGTTGTATATTTTCAGGATAGGCCTCACAACCAAGGCAACGATCAGTATTGAGAAGCAATCCGATGACTTAATTCGAGTTACAATCAGGAGGAAAGAACGGAAAGATAAAAAGAAAGGAAAAATAAACCTTGGAGGAGAAGAGAGACAGGACAAAAAGCAATGACCAGACTGGGGCTCGATCCCAGGACCTTATCGGTGTTAACGATACGTGATAACCAACTACACCATCCGGCCAATTGATGGATGGACACTGCTTATTTAGCATTACAGTATAGGGCTAGACAACCTTTTCTACCTTCGCACTTAAATCTGTATTTAATTCCTGTTGTCATTTGCAGCTATCTTGTCTTGCTATATGTCCATTTTACTTCTCTGTTAATCCACACATTCTAACATATGCCGCACTCTAGGCATAAAGATCGGCAGAATGCTGAACAACAGCGCGTGTTCCGTTCGATTGACATCCTCTAGTTGCCGCGATCTGCACGGGCATCTTACTGGCGACACCGAGAAAAGCGTCCCTTCATCGGATGAGTGAGCGACAAATCCTACCACGCGTTATTTCTCGCCACGTTACCATCCAGACACATCGGGTCCCCGGCCCGTGTCTAACGCACCCCCTGTTGTTCCAGGGACAGGGGTCGGAGCACACATTACTTGGCGTAAAGATCTGACCGTGGTCTATGTAACATTGGACGGACTACGGTCGATTGAGACTGTCGGGCCGTGCCGACGGAGATATTTGAGGTTGTAGTCTCTGTTGAACTGCTACCATATAAGCCGTGCCACGTTGACCCTTGCGATACTAAACCAGAGGGCGTGCATGTCCCTCGCTCTGCTAACCGTATGATGTTTTAAGGCATGCCTCTTAGAGTCATCAACGTGCCTATATTATGGTATATTGTTCACAGAACATGCGGTACATTGAAGCCATACTACATGCACAGCCTATGTCAATGGATGGAGCCTAAAGTCCCGTCGAAAAAAGTCCCAAAGTACGCCAAGGACCGCGGGTGGAAGGAAGGGAATGCGTGAATGCTACGTGAAACGCCAAGAAGGCTACGTTCCTCTCTGGCTAATATACACTGGCTAGGAAACCAACCCAGATGATTTATTAATTTATTTTTGGTGGCCGGAAGACCGACCGAGGCAGCACTAACACGTAGTGGCCCACAGAACAAGAGCCAAAATACTGGGATCCATTGGTGGATGGCCTAGACAACATTCCGAAGCACATCGCATGCAGCACCAGCTAATCACGACGATCGCGCACTGACTCGGTCACCGCGAAGGTCCTGACCTCCCGAATGATATGGGTTTCGCTTGACTGACTCTCTGCGTCCCCGTCGGAGATCGCTCCTGACGCGGTGATTGTTGTCTCATATGTGTCCTTGACAGGGCGTACTGGAGTAAGCTCGTGAGTCTCACTGCCATGAAACGTTGAGTGATAACGCAACGAGGATAATCCATGTCGCTTCGTCGATGCCATATGGTAACTTGTCAATCCGTCAATGCGCATGCCCGTGGAGCGCAAACTATCCATGAACGGTTTGAACTGTGGGGAGCAGGCAGTTACGACGCTCAAGCATTGAACAAGTTGTGTCGATATGGTAGCCGCCCAAGTATCGAACGTGGGATCTTTGGAAGTAATGGTTTTGTTGATATAGATCAGTTGACCGATAATGGCGGCGATCACACTCGAGTGCTGCATCAGCGGCCCATAGTAGAACTACAATATCTTGCTCGGTATTACTCACAATATACGAAGTCCAAAGATAGTCGCTAAAGTGCCTTTCTTCGTCCAGTTTGCCTGGATCCCAACGATAATCAGAAGGGCCTGGACAATGATCCCCGACTCGGACAGAATATTCGTTGCTCCAAGATAGTTCCACCACGCGCTCTAGGTCTCCCATGTTAGCGGTGTTCTTTGGGTCTCGTGGAGAAGTTCACAGCGTACCATGTTGAAGCATTGTCCACTCAGATAGTCCCATGTTCGAGGCGGCGTGCACTGGAAGATGGAGGCGATAACACTTGCTACAGCCCACAGGACTGTGAAGATTTCTAACCCGATGGCAATGCGACGGTCGGATGTAGCTGGTGTCACGCTCCAGATAAAGTGGATAAGGGCTAATTTCGAAAGACACATCGTCATGATAAAGAGAATAGCTGCAGCGTATTGTGACTTATAAGTTATGAGTGATGTCTCGAAATCGAGGAACAAGTACAACCCACTTTCAAGATGTGGTCCACGGCTGCCCCTGATAACCCGCCATAATGCTCACCATATCCATGGGCCGTGGCCATCGACAAGGCCAGAGACTGCGCCGCGCACAGTACCATCGAGACTATACTGAGGTAGTCATCTGTCGTCCACCGTCGGAAGATCCAGTACTTGGTGCCCAGCCGAGTGAGAACGCAGAGGATGGCCGTAGTCATGAGAAACCAGGTCACGACATTGACCGTAGGCTTCCAGTTGTCCTTTGCAAGCCTACCCATTGCGCATGTGAAGGGGAGACGGGCAGCACATCAACGAGATGCGAGATGTTGACAAGGGACTTATTATGACGCCCACGGCGCAGAGGTAACTACGCCGCGTAACCTCATGAACCATCCCACCGGCGACACCGTACCACTGCCATGGTGAACGGATTTAATGAATGTGGAAATTACCTGGATCAGGTACAAACGATCTAAGACTGCAGTAGGCCGACCCATGGGAAGCCACTCTATTTTGACCAGGGATTGTCGGAGCGGGACGGCCACAGCACCTTGTCTAGTCAGAACGTTAATTGATGAACGCCCTAGAAACACAAGAATCTAAGACCTTTCCAAGATTATCTGAGGCCGTCTGGGCAATCTAGGCAAATTCCAAGTTGCACCGCTATTGCAGAGTACACGTGTGATTGGATTGACCTAGGGAACGGACATGCAGCTAAAGACGCGCTTGACTCGGATCCCTGCGATGTCGCAATAAATCAGTCCACATGTATAGGTTCCCCTCCTCCAGGGTATCAAAGTCAATCAAGCCGTTTACTTAGCGTATCATCGCTTGTAACCGAAGCAGGGAGTCTAGTCCCCTCTGTGTGGCGGACAGTTCTATTTGAGAGAAAGGGCGCCGAAGAAATTTCCACCCCTGTATGCACATAGTTCTTCTCACAGTCGGCGTAGGGTCTTTGACAGTTGACGCTTCAAATATTTCTTCCTATTGCAGGCTTACCTTGGTCATGCTATAAACGTTCCGCTTTCAATTGTTTCTGTTCCACTCGAGACGGC
This sequence comes from Aspergillus pseudonomiae, assembly GCF_009193645.1. Classification (NCBI taxonomy): domain Eukaryota; kingdom Fungi; phylum Ascomycota; class Eurotiomycetes; order Eurotiales; family Aspergillaceae; genus Aspergillus; species Aspergillus pseudonomiae. The sequence continues at coordinate 150,598 of NW_022475995.1, forward strand.
TTCTGTTCTATTTTGCTGAACTCCGGCCTACTGGCTATCTCTACAATGGGTCGCCATGAGCTGAAACAGGTTCCGCCTGCAGCACTACACGAAATAGATGGCTCATCGCAGGAGAATCTGGATGATATCAACCTGGCCCGCATTGGGAAGCGCGCTGTCCTAAGGGTAAGTCTTGCCCATCTTGTCTCCAACGAAAGCTGGTCGCAGTTCATCTGATTTTTATGGCTTGGTTTAGAGAAACTTTGGTTTGATGTCAATCCTGGGCTTCAGTTGTACGATTCTTATCACCTGGGAGGGTATAACAGCGTATGTTACTGTCCTTATACACGTTCAAGATTTTGTGGTCTGCTGTGGCTAATGTCAGGAACCATAATAGGCTATTCATACAAGGCTTCCAAAAGTATGTGGCAATCCATATTTCAAGCCCGAGGATTGACTTCATACTGACATGGCAATTGCAGTGGTGGCCCTGCTGGATCGGTTTATGCTTTCCTCTTTGTGTGGGTCGGTGTCACAGCAACCTTCGTTGTACTATCAGAGCTCGTTTCAATGTAAGACATCGATCAAGATCCCAAACTCTTGTTGACCACTTGGTAGGGCTCCAACAGCCGGTGGACAGTACCACTGGTGTTCGATGTTGGCACCTCCGTCGGCCATGAAACTCTCTAGTTATATCACGGGTGAGCCCTATTCACTGGAAGGTTTAGACGTAAGGCGAGAGGGTGGAGATACTGACAAAGCATGGCAGGCTGGCTTACTGTTATCGGATGGCAGGCTACTTATGCAACCGCCATTTACCTTAACGGAACTTATATTGCAGCAATGATCTCCCTGACGCATTCCGACTACGTCCCGCAGGCATGGCATATGACTTTGTACTCTTATGCAACCGCGTTGATCGGTCTGGCCATCAACTGCGTGGGAGGCAAGCTGTTACCACGGTTCGAAGGGACAATTCTAATTCTCCACATTCTTGGGTTCTTTGCGATCCTGATTCCATTAACCTATATGGCTGACCATAAAAGTGCCAAGGAGGTGTTTACTCATTTCCTAAATGAAGGGCAATGGCCAACCCAGGGCCTCTCGTTCTTCATTGGGTTAATTGGTCCTGTATTTGCTTTTGCCGGTGGCGATGCCGCAGTTCATGTATGTCACCAGTCCCCGAGTTGGCTATTGTCAGAAGATTCCAGGCTTCTGAATGCCACACCTGTCAAGAAAACTGCTAATCGATCCGCTGGTAGATGGCAGAAGAGATTTCCAACGCCCCTACCTACGTGCCCTGGTCGCTGATGCTCACTGTCTTGATCAACGGAACCCTTGGTTTTGCCATGCTTCTCGCCTTGCTCTTTTGCCTCGGCGACATTGATAAAGCACTGAATGATCCCACGGGACTGCCCTTTGTCGGCATTTTCCTACAAGCAACCGAGTCCATCCCAGGGACAGTCGTTATGGCTTCTATTATCATCGTGTTGTGTTTCTGTACCTCAGTGGGCATGCTTGCGTCCGCGTCGCGTCAATTCTGGTCCTTTTCGCGTGACCGCGGAATCCCCGGCTGGCAACTCTGGAGTCAGGTAGGTGACTAGAGACCTATTTACACGACAGTGCTAATCATCCTAGGTCACAACGCGCACCGCAATACCAACATACACCGTCGTGTTCACCACGACCATCTCGCTCCTTCTAAACCTCATCAACATTGGCTCCGACGTAGCCTTCAACAGTCTAGTGTCGATGTCGACATCCGGTCTGTATCTATCATACATGGCCGTTGCCGGTCTACTCCTCTACCGGCGTTGCACTGGCGGAATCATCACCAGAAACAACGGGACCCGCGGGTCCGAGATCAAGATTAACACAGCAGGCGCGCAGCTGGTCTGGGGCCCATTCCATGTCCAGGGTGTGTGGGGGATCGTGCTGAATGCCTTCTCGTTGATCTACATGTCCATTGCCACTTTCTTCAGCTTCTGGCCTCCGAACAATCATGCAGATGTACAGTCGATGAACTATAGCGTGGTGGGTACAGTAGGGACGATCATCCTCAGTCTTTTGTATTATTTCATTCGTGCTAGGAGGGTTTACTCTGGGCCTGTGGTGGAGATATAGCATTGGTTGCTGTGTGCAGATAGGTTATGTGGTTCTTGGAGCAGCATGTTGCATTTAGGCGTTAGATCGCGGTGGTTCATAGGCATGACCGCATAAAAGAATCTTCCCTGTCGCTGGAGGGCAGAACTGCAATTCACGAAGTTATAAGAAACGTCCGATTTAGATATGGAAGAAAACATGCACGACTCGTTTACGTGACACTATAGCGGCCCAACTTCCTTAATCGCTCCCCGTAGATATAGAACAATATCGGCACTGGCATCATGAGCACCGACACGAACCCCAGCAGGGAGGTGGCCCAATTAATCCCCAAACGGTCATACATTGGGGTAGCAAACAGAGGGAACCCTGTAGCAGCCATGGAGCGGACAAAGGTGTTCGCTGAAACAGCGGGTGCAGCGTATGGGGTGTACACGTCCAGAATGTAGTTGAGGTCCATCGTATAGATGACCTGAATACCCTTGCCGATCGGAATCCCGGCCAGGACCTGAGGTATCCAAGTGATGTGAGGGCTGCTGGTCCATGCAAACCAGAATAGTCCTGGCGGTAAAACGACAGCACCCACCATCATGGGGATCAAGCGCTCCTCCGGTGCGACTACACCACCCCCTTCGTCGTATTTGCGTTTAAGACGGAAGACGGTTGTTGCTGCGATGGTCAGATTGCCGCAGATGACACCTGCGCTAATGCTCAGGAAAGGCAAGGCTCCCACACCGGCATTCCATCCACGCTGGTCCTGAAACGAGATGGGATACGCTTCAAAGAAGAGATATAACGTCCCGTAGAGGAGGGACATGTACAGGGTTGTTAACAGCAGGATTGGCTCGGATGCCAACATAATTACTCACTTGTTAGTGAAATCGTGGCACTCGATCACAATGACCTTACCTAATGGTCGTGCCAAGTATTTTGTCAGGAATTCCCTCCAATTCATGTGGCTCACTGGCGAAGTGGCATTTAATTGTCCAAGCTCTTCCCCTGCATCAGAAGAGCACTCACGAGCCTGGAACCGACGCAGCAACGTCGGGGCGTGAGTCTCAGGCACAAACATCATGCCAAGGACCCAGAAAAAGACGCCTTGGATAAGAGTCAGCCAGGCAGTCCATCGCCAGCCGAGATAACTGTCCACGACGAAACCGCCCACAATAGGACCCAGAACCGGCCCCGAGAATGTCGCGCCGGAATATATACATGCAGCAATTCCCCGTTCCACCGGATCCCAGATATCCGCAAGAGTAGCCCCAACAATTGACAGCGGCGAACAAGCAAATAGACCACCGATGAAGCGGCAGATTACAATGGTTGGCACGTTCTGGGCCACGGCTACAGGCACTTGAAAGATACAGAAGACGATCACACCAAGCATCAAGGGTAATCTACGCCCATGGCTCTCGGATAGTGGCCCCCATAGCAGCGGACCAAAACAATATCCCTGCGTTGATTCATTAGCCAACCGTCCGAGCGAATTATATTTGTCTTTGCCAGAGTCAGATCGCTCACTAACATAAACAGGCTAAGACCCAATATCATCACTTCGTGTGACACATGGAATTCCGCTGCCGTTTGCCTTTCCGCGGTGCTGAAGATACTACTCGCAAAGGTGACAGAGAATGTCATGAGTGAGGCAACAACAGTGATAGTCCGTTTCTTCCCGTTCGACCATCTCTTCGGGTTTTCAGAGTCAGGAATTGTGACTCTGTCATTGAAGCTACTCTTGAAAGTCGCTGCTTGGGCTTCGGATGATCCCGACGTCATTTTGTACACGATCCCCTCACGGCTGTGAGCCTCCTGACCTGCTACCAACGGTGCAAAGCCGGGGGTCAACCTTTGGAAGCCCATTAGTAATTAAACAGTTGCTTCTCCTTGTTGATGTGGGTCGGCGTGGAGAGTCAACTGAAGCCAAGTCGATCTTGGCACTGAAAAACATCTGCCGAAATGAATACCGAGGTCATTGGATTGGCCACTGCATTAGAGCCTTCGATATATACGGGTATGTCCCACATGGGGACAGGCCATGTATCATCCGGAAACACCGAGATGTCCAAAACGAAGTATTAATTATCTACTTCGGGACTGTCTATGGCATCTGTATAATGAGCGGAGTTTACAGCAACAAATGAGCATGAAAAGCTAGTGAAGATGAGAGATTGGGTATATCTGCAGAAAGGAAGACGGTTCATGCAAACTGTAGGATGACAAAGACCATAGTTTCATCTAGATGAGGGACATTTTATGGAGAATACGTGGCGCGAGGCTAAGCTTTAGACCTGTGGAGCTGAAATCACCAACTTGGTAAGACTTCTTTGAGGGACCTAGTGAATTAAGTTAAGCCTGAATAAGATAAAAGCGTGCAGGCGATCTATAGAACAGTCTTGACGTGAAAGAAACTCTACACCTTTACTTCGAATATTTCTGTACAGCTCCAACTCTCGCCGTTCCGCTGAGCAGATATCGTATCAACCTGGTCAGTACACGTGTCGCTTCAAGCCAATCTTCCTTGAGGAATAAGTCATAACTGCGTGTAAACTGTAGATTAATAGGCTCTTGATCGAAATGTCCTTGGGCATATACTCTGGAGATGAGATCTTTCGTAAAGAACCCACGAGCAATATGGATATACGGACCATGGAAACCAAGTATAAAAACTTCCTGGTCTTGGAAACCGGTATCCAGGATACTAAGATTTTTAGTGAGCTGTCCTAACATGGCACTGAAGGTTTCTATCAGAAGTTCACTCCAAGTCTGCCCTGGAAACCACTGAATAGTATTAGCAGACAGCCTACTCAATGAAGTATTGTACAAGTACCCCAGTAAAAGAGATTATTGGTAGATATTCAGCTCTTGGTCCAACAACAGCGGCGCCCTCTGGTCTGGCGGCATATCGTTTACCGCCAATCGTATATCTTAATTCGCGTCCGCGTGTGGTAAAGCTAGGGAGATTAGGAACGCTAGATGCAAAATAAGCTAAGAGACATACCCAATTTTGAGATGCTGCTCTTTGACATTATTGAGATTGCAACAGATAGCCCCCATTAGCAAGCTGGATATTATGCACTGGTCACGTATAAGATATTTAGATGGCTCTCTTCCAGATATGCGCCAACTCTTAGTGGGCAAGGTGATTGCTTGGCTCGGTACGAAGATATTCGAGATCTCTGTAGTATCAATGGCGCTCTCTTGTAGCTCATATCGGTAGGAAAATAAATTATACAAGAATTGGTGAAATTTGCAATCTTCTTCAGGGCCACTCACTAGGCGCTCCTCATCTACAATATCTGAATGCTCAAAAACTCAGGGAATGACTTTCTCTACATCCCTTTATTAGATAACATGTCAGTAAAAGATATCAGTGGAACAGGGTACATATTATATACCTTCGCATTCACGGTCCACAACTCTGGGGATCAAATTGTCTAGCTCAACCAGTTTGGAGCTAACAGTTACTGACATTGTAGATGGTGATAAAGAAAGAGGGGGAGACAACAAGTTGGAATCTGAGAAGTGCTAGTGGAAGTTACGGTTCCTGGAGGCGGTCAGGAAAAAGCCAGCCACCTTGTCCATGGCTCGCTATGGTTAGGAGAAACAGACTTGATCTCGCGGGTGTTGATATAAGTAGCCCGCGAGCAACCCTTTGTTAAAAGAGGGGAGATTGAAGATGATGTAACTGTGGACATGGCACTAAAACGCCTCGTCTAGTTATATTATAGGACAGCGCATTTGTGCGAACTTAGCAGATAGGAACTCTCCCTGGTAGTATGGGACAACTACAGGCATAGTGAAATATTCTCCACTTGTAATAGTAGTTTTATCTAAGTGTTCAATATTATCCAATTCAAGAAGGGTATCTGCCACAAAGTCCATTAGTTAACGCTATCTTCTTCACCTTAACCTACTTATATCCCTAGAAACCGTAGAGGACCCCAGATGTGACACACTTGAGAGCAGGAATTCAATCCCAGTACGATGCTAGCGCTGTGCATCGAATGAGAAAGTATTCCTATGTGATTCCTGCACGAGTTGTTTAGCCCCAGGCAAACCCAAAGAGCACGCTATGGCTTGAAAAAGTGGCGAAATAAGCGACCCGAGTGTTCAAACCGGGGGTATATTTTTCCAGGCCGGGGAACCCCGTGTCATTGTACGAAAGGTTAGGACAAAGAGAAAGGCGAGAGACTCTCTATCGTACCGAGACAGGGGCAGTAGCAGGGATATTGCTCACTAGACTTAAGCAGGTGAGATTCTCGCTGCCGGCGCACCTGCCTCATTTCGCAAATTGCCCGCTGCTAGTGGCGTTCGACCGGTCTGTGGAAACCGTAGCCCCCTGAGACCAAAAGTACGGAACTCCACCACGCCGCGGGGACGGGCCGCCGACAGCTCACGCGTGCCTCGATCTTGGGAAAGACTAGACTCGCAGGTCCCACCGTAAGCCGGGGTAGCGATCCTTTGGCAAAAAGGTCGGGAGGGGTTCGTTGAAGCTGGTGGCGCAGCGGTTGCAGGGCGCGTTTTGTTCTTGCTCTCAGATCACCGGGACTGCCTCTAATGTAGGGACGGAGCGCTATATGATAAGCAATGTGAACCCCAGGCCCCTCTCGTCGACTGGACGAAGTTCCATGTACTCAGCCAATGTAGGTAGATATGGCGATAAAGCAGACATATTTCATTCCATTTCATCTTTTTTCCTCCGAGGAATATACTGGCCAGTGTGCCGCATACAAGAGCAGTAGAAACAAAGGTCGCTGCACGTCCACCCCGGGAAGCGATTTGATCAAGAAGACTAAGATCAACGAATTACACGCACAACTTCAGAGCAGCTACGAGAATAGGACTGGGGATGAAGATAAAGAAAAGATGCTGAAGGAATTGGCCGGGCTTACTATCTGCGGGCGTCAAAAAAAAGTCGATGGAGCCATAGAAGATGCCGTGCGCCAGTGGAACTCTGAACTAAAGACGCAAGATAGCCCGGCTGTTTGTCCAGCAACACCGGCGAGAAATGTCAATGCACAGTCGAAGAAGGACGAGGGGAGTCCCAAGTTGGAATTCACACCCTATAAAACCGACGATATGGACAAATACATCGTGGGCAAACTCAATGAGGCGGCTGGTCGCGATTCCAGCATGGACAGTGACAAGGAGAAGAGAGATCATCTATATATCTTTGAGTGCGATGATGCGAAAGGCATGTGCAAGCTTGGGTACAGTTCCAGTCTCACACGAAGGGCTCGTGAACAGGAGAAGTGCTATCCTAATACTACGGAACGTCGATCCCTCTATTGTCCAAACCCGGATATATTCGAGAAGGTGGTACATCGGGAGTTGTCTCAGGATCGATACAAACATAAATGTGGCCGATGCAATGTCACTCACAATGAATGGTTCAAAGCTGATCTCGATGAGCTATACCGGCGTGTCAAAGTTTGGTGCCAGTTTTCACAGGGCTTCCAGGACCCTGAGAAGCGAGTCGACGTGCGTATTCCGCCTCCTGAGCTCCCTTCAGGTCCAGACAGATGGTACAAATGGGCTCAAAAATGGGTTCAAGATTGGGAGAAACAGGGATTACATTCCGAGCCAAATACTTCAGACACGTCCGCTGTTCACAATGCTATCATGGCTGTGGAGGCCCTGAACCTCGACGACGATGCAGAATCGGTGCCTGGACTTTCTCCATCAAGCTCTGTGTCTGGAATTCCCGGCGATGATTACATCGATCCTCCCACCCCAACCCCAATTGAACGCTCACGAAACGGAAAGAGTCTCTTAAAAAACAATTTGATCATACCGACTGCATCGCCGTCCATGTCGTCGGAGGAATACTGGACCGCCGTCGAGAGTTTGTCAACACACAAAGGCTCCGTCCTCTTTCCTCAGGTACCCGGCGGATATCCTGCCTCACCAGTGAAAGTGACAACCAATGAGGACGACAATGGATTGGTGGGTACTCTTGAGAATATGGCACTCCGTTGATTGCTTGTTTCAATTCTCATCACAACGCCTCGTTGTCTTTATGCTGTTTGGCATCCTTTGTAGCTTGGCTGTTTGCTTGGATTTATGTATTGCTACATTTCGTACTACGTTAAAGCCTGATTGTGATATAAGAATGGAATCATTTGCTGCTGAGGTACGACTTTACTTAACAGGGCACTGTCTAAAGCATAACTTTAAATGATCTATTTTGGGCTCACTATTCCACCACTTACAGATATATCAATGTATAACATTTATGCATATAAACGCAGCATAATGGCAGCAAGGTCCGTGATCAGCAGACCTCAGCAATCTAAGACCAAGAAGGAAAACTCCGCGAGACAGCCTTGTCTCACACGCTAATGGTGACCTATCTCATCATCGCGCTGGTTCTGACTCGCTAGTGTGGCGCCGTTCAAACAGGGATCTGGATCCTGCAGCGCCGCAACCCGCCAAAGCCCGTGCCGAGTTCGAGTGAACCTGTCCTGTTCCCAACCCCAGATCAGAGGAGGCTGGCGAGACTTTCCCCTCCCAGAGATCATCTCGTCCCCTAACCCCCATTCCTGCCAGGGCCGGGTCATATCCCCGAAATGGATGGTCAGGTGCCTAGGTATCTGAAAGCCCTCGCGAGCATGTTGAACGTTTTCTGCCCTTATCTTCAATCTACTTGAGAAACTTTTGCCCGCCAAACAACAAAAGTATGGAATATCCTTCGACTTCTGTTTTCTTGTCTACTACTCTGAGTGAAGCTCATTATTGCGAAAATAATCCCAGAACCATGCTTCCTTGATTGTATGCGACATTGGCGTCGGCGAAAAGTATTGGGGGGTATATAATATGATCGAAGAACCAGCAGTAGTTGAACGTGGTGGGTACGATAATGAATGTGATGCAGATCGAGAAGGGTTAATCTCAGTGTCACGAACACCGAGCAAGGAATCGAGTTCTGGCTGGAAACATGTAGCATAAATAATGGATGAGAAGTTAGGATTATTCAACACTCAACAGCTGTGGTGCTTTCCTTGAGCTTCCATTTAGGTAGGTACATTAAAGCCCCGGAGACAGCGATCAATCCCATGAATCCCGGACCGGATATCGGTCGAATATCGGCAAATTACCTCATCTGCTTTCTACTGGTCGTGCTGTGATTTATACATTCCAAGTCGGATTCCCGGATAGAATAGCTATTATCTGCTAGGATCTTGAGATAGCTGTCGCGAGAGCAGCTATGTTGTTAGGAACCAAGCCCAAGCACAACAATATTAATATCGGGGAAACAGCTACTTCAAATAACTAGTAGTTACACCACTCAGATAATAATAGATACACCTTTGGATTGGCTGTTTATAATAGTATCAGTATGCTTCCCTTCCACACTTCCCGCCCAGTTGATTCAGTCTACAGCACTATTTATGAAGATTCCGTTTCTTAATTCAACCGAGCACTTGTCTAGACAGATGATCTACTGTCACTGCTTAACACTTTAGTTCCACTTCTTTCACGACGTTTTTCGCTCGGCCGTATTCTACCTAAACGGTTGACGTCGATAATAAAAGCATTCCCCTAATTTTCTCTATAGAGGCCTCTGGGTGGTATAGACAACGTATAACATCCCTAGGGTAGGAACTTAATTCGAGCTTCTTTATCCTATTAGGGTGTATCACGACTAGAGGCATTCTAGGAGCTATTCAATGAAGAAATAGATAGTGGATAGGGAAAGAAAAAGGCTTGGTCGGAGGTGACGCGTTTAATATGGAGACTTTGGGTGGGTCTAAATCTTTGCCCGCCTGGACTGTGGCGTGGTATAGAAGACATTTGGAAGCTCTTGGGAGTTCAACTTTTCATATGCCGATCAAATCACTGTTAGAAACATCTGGCATTTTTGTGGATATTTCCTACAGACCCAATTGGCAATGTTGTGGTTGTGTGGCGGCATTTGGAATCCCCACTGCAGGAACGGCGGGAGTTGGTGGCTCCACTGGAGCTTGCCTGCTATAGCCTGTCATGGATAGGAATACCACAACGTGTTCAATGTAGAGACGCAAATGCGGACTCGCTTAATGAGAGTAAATATAATGTCCTACAGCACAAGCAGTGTGCCGACTTGATAGGTGAATGGCTACCAGACGGTTTGCCAACCATGTGCCTGACAGTTGAGCTATATAATACCACCAAGTTCTCCCAGTCAAACCCTGAGGCTTGCATCCGAGGCGAAAAGAAATGTTTTAGGTAATGATTATGGTTTGTCATATTCTTCTGGTAGCGCTGAGCTTAGCCCTAGGTGCCTCTGCACTTACCCAGGCAAACCGGAGAACAGTAACGGGGAAACGCCTTCAGTTCACAAAGAACGGAACTTTCCAGTTATCTATCTTTGAGGACTTACACTACGGCGAAGGTAAGCTTATTCTTCGGTTTCAATGCGACAGCACCGCTAACTAGGTTTTAGCGGAGGCCACCACCTGGGGACCGACGCAAGATGCTGAGACCAAGGTTGTGATCAATACCGTTCTCGACAACGAAAACCCACAGTTGGTCATCCTCAATGGCGATCTCATCACCGGGGAGGACACCCTCTTGTCCAATGCGACCAACTATATTGATCAGCTTGTAGCGCCTCTCGTGGATCGCCAGCTCCTCTGGGCTTCTACCTATGGTAACCATGACAGCGGTTATAATCTGTCTCGCAGCGCTATCCTGGAGCGAGAGAAGACCTACTCAAATAGCCTGACAAAAAGTATGGTCTCGGGAGTGCTTGCTGGTGTATCCAACTATTACCTGCCCGTTTACCCGTCGGACTCATCCAAAGACACCCCAGCTTTTACCATGTGGTTCTTTGATAGCCGTGGTGGGAACTATTACCAGCAACTAAAGGATGGGAGTGAAGTTCCGCAGCCTTGTTGGGTTGATGAGTCGGTTAGCCATACCCCTTATTCTCCTGCGGCTTGATTCCCTTTAACTAGGTGGTTCTAGGTGGTTGAATGGTTCACACAAACCAACACAGAGCTGAGAAAGAAGTATGGCAGAGTGATTCCTTCAATTGCATTTTACCACATTCCCGTCAACGCAATGCTTGCCTTCCAGAAGCAGGGGGTCAACGCGAATTATGAGCCAGGCATCAATGACGATAACCCTTTAGCCCAGCAAGGCGAGGCAAGCGGACAGGGAGAGGTCTCGGGAACTGTGTTCAGCTACTCCGGTCAGGACATTCCATTCATGGAGGCAATGCTGAACACTGAGGGTCTCCTGGCGACGTTCAGTGGCCATGATCATGGTGATGACTGGTAAGCGGCTGCCTGCTTTCTGCCTTCTCCATTAGTCCATGCTGAAACAAACGGAAAGGTGCTTTAAATGGGACTCGAAGCTTCCCGGTATGAATCTCACTGGAAACGGATTGAACCTGTGTTTCGGGCGTCATACTGGGTATGGAGGATATGGTTCGTGGACTCGGGGATCACGACAGATCCTGTTGGATGAGATGACTCTGGAAAAACAAATCTTGACATGGGTTCGGTTGGAAGACGGATCAGTCTCTGGCAAAGTCAACCTGAACTCTACTTACGGAGAGGATTGGTATCCCTCCGTCACGACGACTTATACGTGAAATATGGACATGTAGCCGAGTCTCGTTCCGGGCGCCCAGAGGCAATTCATTACTTGCTATACCTGCGTGCAATGATCCCGTCGAGCATTCCTACGGCTCCCACCACAAGGACAACTTGCACATGTTGTATTATGCATCTGTTTCAGTAACTTGTGGGGCAATTATGGTATCTCACTTATCAAGCCAGGAGATCTAGCGACAGCTTCGTAGATACCATGTGAAGAACCCATAAATCCATCCGAAGACGGGGTCGAGGACGATGGCCTTTTGTTCCTTTTGGCCGTTGAATATTCCAGTACAGGAGCTATCCGTCAAGATATATTTGGCCTCCGTCTGACCGAGAACACTCTAGATTCTTGTGACGCGCATCTGCAGATCGACAGGCACAACGACGGCTCCTGTGTGAAGAATCGCATGTAACTGTACTATAGTCCATTTGGACTTCTCCATACAGCACGGAATTGAGGGTAAACCCTTGGACCAGGAGTTCACTTTCCTATAAGTCAGGCCGCTAGTCAATACAGACACAGCAATTAATGCGGCCGCACGATGGCCTCCTCCTCTATGCTTTCCTGCAACAGACAGACGATGGATGGGAGGTGAATTGCTCTATAAGTGAAGCCACTGTCGATATTTAGGGATCAGAAAGGTGATGGAGCCAAATGTGCAGTCTGACACTCTTCATGGTATGCTGGAAGAGATTGGAATCGATCTGTGCTTGGTCGGACAGAATCTAGGATGTCCGGTATTCGAGAGCAATATCGATGTGACCAAGATGCTTCTCAATCACGCAATATATTTGAATCTCCCAGAAATCAGGACTACGATGTTTGGAAATTTTTGAGCAAGGGTTAACCATGATCTGAGTTGCTTTCATCTCGTATAATGCCGTAGGAATCATTGTCCTCGGTTGCAAGACTAGAGTCACCATGCATGGGTCGAATACTAATACATGGATCGCGACTGATCGACCTGTCCTTCAAGAAAAAGTATGAATGCAATACATACAAGAAGACACTACAAAGCAAGAAGCTAGGGCTGCTTGGAGATCTATCAGAAACTGTAGGACCCGGGCGCCGCTTTTGAATTTCGCTGTACCTTCGACGTGGACCTTTAATGGAGGAGGTACAGTAAAGCTTAATAAAAGCCAGATAAGTCCATCCCACACCGAACCCTTGCTATTCTGACGTACTATGCCTGCCAAAACGGCCATTTTATGCCCTGACATGGAGGTAAATCACCCTGATCGAACCCGGCACTCCTGATGGTTGTACACCATCCCCGAAGTCCGACACAACAGCTCGGATATGGTGGCGCGGACAAGATCGACTCCAGCCAGCTACAATCGCTGCTCGCCTCCATCCGTGACTCTCAAAGTATAATTTAGTAGAAGGAGGATATGATTGGGGAGAGTGAATCACTTAGATGATCTGCATGAGCGAAGGTAAGATCGAACTCCACTCGGCTCGGTAGTCGCGAGCTGAACCATCCACGTGGTTCCACACCATGAGGGGCACTGCCCTAGAACAAGCCCTCAATGGCTACAGTACGGCAATCAATCACTTATCGTATCTCGGTCTGATCCTCTAGTCAGCGTCACCGCTGCAAAAGATCGGCAGAGCTGAAAAGGCACAGCCAGCGAGTCCACCCCACAAAGGATTTAAAACCCGTCTCCGTCTCGATCGTCAACATCACAGCATCCTATCGTCTTACTACCATTTTCATTCTCGCCTTTCTCGAAATGTCTGCACTCGCCCCATTTGACGCGTCCCTGTACGCATATCGGACCAATTTTGATGGCCTAACGCCTCGGGATCCGGCCTCCGCAGCTCGTGTTGAACAGGCAGTCCAACCTTACAAAGACGCCCTTGAAGAGTTCGAAAATCGGGACAAAAAGGCACGCGAAGAATATGAACAGGCCACGAACGATGGCTTCACTACCGATAAATTTGAACGTTGGGTGATCGAGAATGTAAGTCCCGGTCAATTATTTTGAATTTTGGAAGTCAGGTGGCAGGATCTGGTATTTCTGACCTTCTACTTATAGGTCCCACAATGGGCTCAGGCAAGGGCTGAGCTGGAGAACTACGGTGCCGCGTTAAGTCAGGCTGCCTTTGATGCCTTTGGGGACGACTACCATAGAAAGATAAGCCAGGGCCAGCAAGACCTTATGATTGCAGCCAGGCGAGCGGGTTGTGATCCTCAGTACTTTTAGAACATGTATATATGTGACAGTGTTAATCCAGAGAATTCGTCATTAGCGTTGAAGCCACTCAGATTGTTGAACGACATACATACTATTCAGTACATATCTTGCACAATAGCACAGGGAGTCCTTTTCCGTAGTGATGGCTTTCTCACAGATCGGATCTTATTCAGACAAACCTGAGTTTCCGTCTTCTTGTTCTTGTACGATAATAATATCGATCGAATGTCGCGCCCTCCGGAAGAACACACCTATACGATCAAAATGGCGGTGCACAGTACTTGTCTACTCCAGAATTGCTCGAGTCCATTCCGTTGCAACTAGAGGTTTGTACAAATGGAGCAATTAATAGTATTTCTATGTATATATAGAATACGCATGATTACACACACGGCACTTGAGTGTCATCTCCACAAGGCGCCGGATTTCTCCTTTTGAAGTGATGGGCTTGCCCGCGGGGAACACAGTGTCGAGACTGCGAAACCAGCCTTTTTACTCGGTGAGCTTCAACACTAGGATCAGTTTGGGCTTTAAATTCTCTAATGACCACGATGAGTTTCCAGCTAACACCCATTTGATTGTCTCCCCAGTCCTATGCCAAGAATATACTAATCTTGGTTATATAAAGTATACGATAAATTTAAGCTATATAATAAGCAAGTTTCCCACAGGTAGTCTATGCTGCAGCTCTAGGATAGGTTTGCAGGATCAATCCTCTTCGTCTTCTGGAACAACAACCTCGACGCCAGATAAAGCCTTTAACTTGTTAATTGCCTGCTCGGTCAATGGCCTGGTTGAAAATCTCGCGTCAGTCCTCACAGTTTCACATCATACATCACGACGACGGCAAAGGCTTACGCAGGCTGAATCATCGGAGGGATACTAGGCTGTGTAATAAATTCACCTGTTCCTGTATCCTCTTTGATAATCCTATGGCAATATTTAGCCAGTTATCTCTTTTCATATGGACCTCTGGTAAACCAACGAAATGACGTCCTGGACATGCTCCCCGAATCCTTGTATAGAGAATCGAATAATAGCTTGCTATTAGACATATGTTAATCATTGGAAAATAAAGCCTACCCCACACACCTCACTTACCTTCGTGGACTCGGACATGTTCTGTTGATCTGTGGGAATGATGGGAAATAATCAAGTGTCGACCTTGTCTGTTGGGCAAAGCTATTTCAGAGTCTCAACCAACCTCTATTTATACTCGAACAATTGCTCGGAAACACAGTCCCATACCCCTCTACAACTGAGCTGACGGTGCCACGTATCAAGTCATCGATCTGCTCGGCGAGGGCTGCGCCCAGCCACTGATACACGTCCGTGCCGAAGCCAATCTGCCGATCGGTGGGGAAAATAGGAACTACACGGCGTAACAATATCATCTATAATTCAGCTGAGTTGCATTGCTGTACCGACTGCAGGTTCAGCCGAAGCAGGATCCCTATCGTGGATTGATAGATTGACATAATTCAACAGTATGATATTTAGTCTTTTATCCAGGTACGCTGATTCCATATGCTTCTGGCCTATTAATGTAGATAGCATAGGTTTCACCAATCCTTGCGATGCTGAGACAGGGTCAAAGGCTGTAATAGAATAGCAAATATAGACAGTCCTGTATATATATTGCCCATCAAGTAAAGCAGTCAGTTCTCATGTTTTTCAGTCCGTGTTTTACTGCAACAGTCGCAGTTTGCTTCCCAGGACCAAGGCACTTCGCCAAAGTAATCGCCGCAATCATATAGAAGCCAGTTAACGCTTCGACCGACAAGCCTTCCTCCCTGACCAGACGTCGATACATAGTGTACCCTTCTTCCTGTTGAAAGCGCATAATTCATCACAGAGTTTTCAATCTGGATGTGGCTGGTAAAAGCCAATGCCCTCAACAGTATATGCCCTTGGTCAACCCTCTCTAATGATCGGCAAAGATACTTACTGGTTTAGTGTTTACAACAAGTATTTCTGGCCACTTCGACTTCAGTATCCTTGCCTCATGCGCTGGTTGATTTGGAAACCGTCGCATATCGAGACATTGCAACAAGGAGCCATCATGCGTTTCAGATAACATTCTAGCACGACGGCTAACGAAGCTGATAGCAGAGAAATGGTAATACCCGGAGCGGCAGAGGTTTTTGAGCACTGAGAGGCCACATTTGAATTTATCGACAACGCGTGCCACTATCCTCGAACCTCTGGACTTCGTCCTGCCCTTCCCGTTGTATCTGCCAGGGTGCCCGAGGCTGTGCAACTCACAACTGAGAGGGACAAATTTGTGCCAAACCCGCAGTTGAAGCGACAACATTTGGCTTTCCGCACTCCATAATGGGCAAATACCAAGCATGCGGATTCGACAGGCCAAAAAATACAATAAATGCACAGAAAGTGGGCCGACTGCCGATCGCTCTCTGATTCTTGATCGAGTCCTATTTCGTCGGTGAATTTCCGTCAATAAACCCACGGGATGATGCAGAATGGCCTTACATAGTCCTTGAATGGCACTGAGCGCGACATTGGCAGGCACATCGATGTATTGTAATATTAATTGCCTCTGGCCATGGAACAGAACGCTAGTGTAAATGGGTATCTTTATCTACATCTTCATCAAGGAACGACCTGTCCCTGTTCATTTCCCTGCATCCTTGCTCATCAGCTCCGATACTGGTTGATGGTGTTCCAACTCCACCGGGGGGCGCCCAGTCATGTCGGTGGTATTCATATATGGAGCAGCAGGAGCGTGTCCAAAAGCACCGTGACCCGCTTCAAATGCCACAGGCTGCATCTGCTGCAAGGCTCGGCCTGCCCTCCTCCGCTCAAACAATGCCCAGATCAGCAACAGTATAGCGATCACACCCAGTGGGACCCCCACCCCTGCTCCGATCGCGGTGTCATGGGACGATGGACAGGTAGCCGGCGTAGCCGTAGAGGAATTCGAGTTGGAGTTGGAGTCCGATGATGAAGATGAATTGGTGGCGTCTAGGGTAGTGATGTTTTGGAGCATTCCAGCGCTCAGGATTGGATTGCCGTCTTGGATAGAGAAGGGGACGTCGCTATTATTATCCGACTCACTGGCGAGACAAATGACCGTCGATCCATTTGTCCTTGGACTACCGCAGCAATATGTCGCCTTACCGGAGGAGAACCCGACGTTGGTAATGGAGGCGCCCATAGAGGGTGTGGCTTTTGCTACAAGAATCATACCCGTCAACCAACATGAAGTCGGCCATGGAGTATATATCTACTTACTGCAAATGGGGCTACACCCGTTCCATTTATCATTCGTGAAGGCTCCTCGAGAAAGCACGTAGGGCTGGTGGCCCACATTGAGGCACAGCCCGTTGTCTAGACATATGTCTGATTGTCCACAGCAGTGCGTGTTGGTGTCTGATTTGCAGGGAACATTCCCGGGCGCTTTGTTTCCGTTTGGGAAGTAACATTGCCTTGTGTCGGAAGTCATGGTGGAGAGTCTGTGGGGTCTTCGATCGGATGGATCTCGCTTTTGTGTTGCGGGAGTTTGTTAGCGAATTGACAGGACAACCACCAAGAGCGGGACTGCAGCTTACAAGTATCAGCCAGAGGAGAGGCTCAAGCTGGAATTGGGGGCCAAAATTGCTACTGTTTAAGGCAGGCAATGGAGTGGACCCTGAGGGATCAATGCTCACCCTATGAGGCTCGGAGATGGACCGTTGTCTATGATGCCATGCTGGAAAAGGTAAGGAACAGCGACGGAATGGCCAAGTGTGAGTTATCCTACTCTGGATATAGTTAGATCGGCGGTGATCTCAAATAAGTGGGCCCACCGTGATGGGCTTGCAGTTTGAAGGGTTTCGCAAGGCTCAGTATCTGATCGAGGGAAGTCTAGACTTATGCAAGGGCTGATACTGTCTGTCGACGGTTATCCATCGATCTGCACCAAGGGATGTTGGACCCGGCAATGAGAACCCACGCGCCCAACGCAGGTGTTTCTTTGAATACGATTCTAGAAGTCTTGGGCAACGGTCTAGTAGTGTTTGACATAGTCATTTTCACTATTATGGCATCAATACAATTGTCTTCAAGTTCAAGAGAGGTGAATGTAACTGACCGTTCGGGAGACAGCAGGAATGTCGTTCGCGCAAAAGAACACTGTTGAGCACTGAGTCTTGGAACGGTCATCCTCTTATGTAACTATCAGGTACTCAGCAGCCAGGTGGATTACTGCTTCATAATGTAATCACTTATGGAGACCTCGGGTGGTACCTGTATAGTAACCTCACATATCCGGACTTTGGCTTTTCATCTATAAAGTAGACCATGATTACATTATCACGGGTTTATTCGGAGTTTCTAGTGGGGCCCTAAGGGGGTATAAGTACACTCCCGTTCACAAGAAAATGCGTTCCAGTAGACTTGGACAAAAGCCTAGTATAGCCATGAGAACTCAACGCCCACCTCCTTCGGCTCAACTCCGCCAGTTGAGAATACTCCTGAGCTGCCTCATCCTTACGACCACCATCCACTACGCCCACAACTACATTCGCGCCGAAGACTATCCTCCCGTGCCGGGTATCTATCCCACACCCGACGCATATCGCATTGGCATCGCAATTCTCTTTCCTATCCAGACTCTCTGCGGTATCCGGGGCTACTACTTATATCAAGCTGGTCACGTTCGCAGCTCTATTCCATACTTAGCCTGCCATGCAACACTTGGCATTCGCACACCAGGTCACTTCTTTGGCGGCGTACCCCAGATTCCATGGTTCTGGTTTGTAACAATTTTCACGGATTTCTTTGCCGGGGTTGCCTTGGCTGTTTTCTGTTACCAGGCATATACTGCTAGCATATTGGAGGGGGCTTTTTGAGCGGCAGGGAAACAGGCGGTACGCAGCTCTCGTCATGGGTATATTGGTTTATTGAATGGAGCATAGGCCTACTAGATTTCTGTGGCAAATGCAGACTTGCTGAGCTTATCCAAATTTTCAGACGTTAGATCTGGAGAAATGTTGATGGTGTTACAGTATTTTGTCTTCTATATGAGTGGAAAGAGACATCCAGTCGTCTTGTGTATATCGCCAGCTAAGGGAATCTAATTTCCGACCAGTTGTCTCGTCGCCACCATCTTCTGTGTCATGGTACTCTGCAGTTCCGTAGTCAATACATGTTATAGCTCATTTTTGACCAGAGGGTTAGTCTCGGTTTCCCGAATCTTATAATTGGATCACAGGAGGATTTGGCCTCAGATTACAATATCTCGGCCCGGGCATGGATACCTCACACGTGGCATGTGGAAGAGAAGCAACAGCAGCGCCATATCCAAGAAATTCTACTGCACTCTGTGAAGTAGACAAACATAATATTTGCCTTGGTTCATATAGTACTCACTTGTCGACCGTTACCTTCACGAAGGCAATGACAAAGCTGTAGCGACATGGTTTCCGGATACAATGAGATGGGTCTGGCCTATCGCGACCACGATTGCGCCCATGTCAATGAGACTGTGGGGTACTGTGCTATTTAGATGTCTGTATTGAAAATGGTAGCCAAAGCTTTGTGGATCTAACTTTTATCGTTACCTCGGGATATCAAGCTGGTTCTCCACTGTGACAATATAAAAGGTGTCCCCGAAGCTCATAGTGTAATAGGCTCTCTGGCTAACGTTTTCACCGGCATAAGCCCTCCATTTCTCTCTTTATATTTTGTCCCGCGATTGTTGCCTTTGTTAACTATCAAGTACCATCACAATTTATAAAACGCAATGGTCACTCTAGATCGGCAAATAGCCGTCGAGCCCCTTGGGCCAGACTCGTATATGTCGGCAATGCCTCCAACGAGAATGGGCTCTCTGGCTTCATACGCGTATGGAGGAAACACACTAGCCATAGCGGTCAATGCCGCGTATCAAACGGTGCAAGCTTCATTCCACTTGTACTCGATCT
Source organism: Aspergillus pseudonomiae (assembly GCF_009193645.1). NCBI lineage: Eukaryota > Fungi > Ascomycota > Eurotiomycetes > Eurotiales > Aspergillaceae > Aspergillus > Aspergillus pseudonomiae. Next base: position 170,393 of record NW_022475995.1, read on the forward strand.
GTGGGCACTATATCCGCGCCGCGAGGACCGATCGCAGGCTGATTTGCCAGATCGAAAGAGTCAGGGATACGCGCACCTTTCAGACTCGCGTTATCCGAGTGAGCCAGGAAGGAAACGATGCCTCGACGCAATTGTGTTTCATCGCTTCGGCGGATTTCCATATTGAAGAACCACGATCCATGGTGACCTATTCTACGCTTCCACAGACCAGCCTGCCACTTAGCAACACCGGTATCTCGACCATACCTCCACAAGGCCCAAAAGAGCATGGGTTATACCAGAATCTCGAGCGCTTTCTGGATATGCAGCCGATTGCTGTTGCCGCCAGCATGAAGGAAGAAGAGCAGAAGGGTCCATCCTCTGCGCCCTCCAGATTTTCGGCGGAAAGGTTCCGTGTACAGGCACCGCTGGAGAGTGAAGCTGAACATATATCAGCATTGGCATTTTACATGGACAAAGGCCTGGCGTATATACCCGCGAATCACAGTGGTTATGCGCTCACCGACGCCAGTGCTTGCGCTACTCTGGACTTTTCTCTTCGATTGTTCACGCATGGAATCGATCTGCGACAGTGGCATCTGACGGAGGCAACGACATCGGTGGCTGGGAATGCTCGGGCCTTTAGCGAGGGACGCGTATGGGATGAGAATGGCCGTCTGGTTGCCAGCATGACCCAGCAAACTCTTCTTCGCCCGAAGGCTGGTTTCCATCCGCGCATTTGATGGTGCTCACCATCGATCATCATCTTTAAAGATCTAGCTTTTGTATATTTGGAGACTTTGTGAACTGATTCATAGAATGCTCTTGCCGTACATAGATATCGCAGTTAAATAGTATGACTCTGGTTACTCGTGGGACAAAGCCGTGACCAACGATACAACACAGGTTTAGTTCCAAGATAATACCCTATACCCATCAAGCTCTCTATAGAACACTCTTCCACACCTTCCGATACCTCTCCGACCTCCCCGGGCCATCGCGTTCCTTCACGGCAGCCTTGAATCCTTTCTCCTTGCTCAGTTCCTGAAATGCAACACCTTCCGGGGAGTTGCGGGTGATGCCATCGAAGACCGTAGCCAATTTCTGGCTTTGAAGAAGAGGGCCATCGATAAGACCATTAATAACCTGCTTTTGCATCCAGAGCTGATTTTGCGGGACCGACGCAATGCGGTTTGCCAGCAACATTACGGTTTCCTCCAACTGCTCCTGAGGCACGGCTTTCAAGACAAGGCCCATCTCCGCCGCTTCAGCGCCGCTGATCAAGTCACCAGTGAAGAGCATCCGCTTAGCCTTCTCGACCCCGACGCGGTACGCCCACATGGCAGTCGTCGGACAACCCCAGACGCGACTCGGCGGATACCCGATGCGCGCATCCGTCGCCATGATGACCAAGTCACAGCACAGGGCGATATCACTCCCGCCCGCCACAGCGGCACCATGCACCTGTGCGATGGTCGGCTTGTGGCTGTGGAACAGTTCCGAGAAACACTCGGTGTTCGCCTTCATCATCGTGTAGTCGACTAATGGGTCGTATCCCTTCGACAGATCCTGTGATCCATGCATTTCGCCGCGCTGCGCGTTCTGCGCGTAGATATCCAGATCATAGCCGCCGCAGAATCCGGGCCCGTTTCCTTTCAGGATGATGCAGTGTACCGTAGGGTCTGCATTGGCTAGTTGGACCGCATCCCGGAGATCTCTTGGCAGGTGCGCGTCAATCGCATTGAAGCGGTCCGGACGGTTCAGGGTTATATATGCGATCTTCCCGTCCGGGGACTTTTGGTAGATGATTGTCTTGAAGGACTTGGCTGCCATTGTCAGGGAAGGTTGATCGCAGGGCTATCCAGGTCTAGCTATTGTGAATATAGGCGGAAGATTATAATATAGGCTCGCATGTGGATTCCTTCAACCTCGGCCCGTTGGTGATCACCCCGCAGGTCAACGCAGGATGCAGCGAAGTGAGGTGGAAACATGCAACGAACAAGTCTATTGAGGTTATTTTATCACGATGTTTCATTGGACCCTGTTGGTTCAATTCTATAGTTAAGACGGGGATCGACAGGTTAGATAGCATAAAGATCAGCGTAATTCATTCCATCATACTATTATACATTTCTCACTACCATTACCGCCACTCGACTCAATGCACACTCAACATTTGCAGAAACTGGTCTCCTAAAGTGTTCGCAGCCGTAGGATTCGCGCCCGTAACCAGCTCGCGATCCACCGTAACGCTGCCAATCTTCTCCTTCACGCCCTCGACCATAATGGCGCCTTCATTCCGAAGATCGGATTCCACCTTCTCAATCTCCCCACCCATCATGGTCTCCATCATCTTCTCCTCGGCGTCACTCCAGCAGGTGATCCGATAACCTTTATACACAAAGTTACCCTCTCCAGCAAGTTTAGTACTCAAGAACGCAAACGGCCCATGACAAATAGCAGCCGTGGGCCGACTCTTGGCATGGAAAAATCGCAAGATGCGACCGAGATGTTGATCCGCGCCCAGATCTCTCAGCGGCGCGTGTCCACCGGGGATGAACACGCCCGCGAATGAATCCAACTCCGCATCGCTAATGGAGCTAAAAGTCCGCGGACGGCTGAACCCGTTCTCGCGCTTCATGCGATCAATCAACTCGTTCTCGCGCCGGCGTTCGTAGAAGTTGCCCGCGAAAGCGAGCAGCGATTCACTGTTGGGGTCCGGCGTGGGCTCTTGGCCCTTGGGCGACGCGAAGGTGACTTCATATCCGGCGTCGAGCAGTTTCTGGAGTGGTTTGGCCAGTTCCATGAGGAAGAAGCCGGAGGGTTGGTCGACGACCTGGCCGGCTTCTTGGCCGCTGGTTTTCTTGAGCGGGAAGGAGTCGGCGTCGCTCAGGATTATGAGGACTTTTTGGGCGGGCATGTTTAGTTGCTTTATTTTCTGGAGTTAGACAAAAACAAATAAGTAGGTGGAATTGTGCTTATCGTCTTTGCTGGACACTGATCTGCATTTTTATATCCTGCTATCGAAATGACATCGCAATGACGTACCCGATCTGGCTGAACAAAACGACACGTAATAAATAATCCCTGGCATTCGTCCTGTTAGTTATTCTATGCAGGAAGTAACCTATCTTTATCCTACATGATATATTCGTGTTGTTCCTGTGAGCTATAGGTTCATCTGGTTATGTAGGGCTTCCCCACATGGCCCAGTAGGAACCTACCAGCCGAGACACGAACTCACACACAAAAGCGTTGGCAAAGAAAGGAATATATGTGGCTCAATATGGCTATGTACATACAAGAGATATCCTTTCTGGGGTTGTGTCTCGCGACAACGAATTTTATACACAATTAAAAAGGATTATGTTCAGAGTTTTGTAAGGCTATTGCCTGACTGGCAAAGCGATGTTGCAGTCAAGATGACGAACAAGAGAAAGGTATAAAAAGAAGAGAATTCAGGGCTTGCTATAGTGAATGGAGACACTGTGTCGAGCATAGATATTGGTCTGAGTAAAGTACGGGTCATAGTTGCTGCTTTGCATCGACAGGTCCTGGGACGGGTTGAGCGGCTGCTTGGAATGACCCGTGCCAGATCGCAGCTGGGACCAGAAACTGCCGCGGCTGAGTTTAAAGAGCGGCCTCATGTTAGGGAGGCAGGCGGCGATAATCCCGACCGTGGCTTCGATGCAGGTCCAGACCACGACAGGGACTTGGTTGTCTAGGTCGAGCGATTAGCAGGGTCCAGCTAGACAACCCCGCGACAGATATGATGGTGAATACTTACAGGTAACGTCAGGACCAGAGCGTGTGAGGTTGATCATGGCAACAAGACGCACGATATCAAAAATCAGGGTTCTGCGCAATGTCAGTTAGGTTGATTCCAGGATAGAGGCAACGAGTACTTACAACCCGCCAGTGACAAACACTCCTGAGAGCAGCAGCCTCTGGGTCTTGGAGATCGGAAGTGCCCACACGAATTTCAACGGCATCACGAGAAGAACGGCATCGGTCAAGATGTTGGGGATTTGTTGGCCATAGTAATACTGGGCGGAGTCGAGGCAGGATCCTGGCACCGTTGGGTCCCAAAACTTCTTGACCGGAAGGCACAATAAGATCCCCACCACGCACACACTCAATCCCCATAGGATGACAAACCCGGCGACAATATTGGCGGCGAGGATCATACGCGGAGTGGAAAATAAACGCTTGTACAGTGCGAGGATGGATAACTTAATAAAGGCGATGCAGGTGGTGTAAACCAAGGGATTGGACCATCCAATCTGATTGAATGAGTAAGTGGATCACCATGCAAACAAAACTGGAGCCGCAAACCTTCAGATAGACGGTGAGATTCTTCTGGGGAATCATTGTGATATGGGAGCCCAGTCCGTTGAAAAGCACTGGTATCACATTATTAGCCACCTGAACACGTGCGTATCGAGGAAGGGATCGCATCAACGGGCCACCTACGGATCGCAACACCAATTGAGCATCCATATTTGAAAAGCTACGAGACGAATTAGTGAGGAGCGTAAAGAAACTTCTAGAAGGCGATTCTGCATACAAGAGCGAGGAGAATCAGATAATCATCCAAGTACAGCCGGGTGCCATTCATCCTCCTCGCTAGCAGCCGGAGAGCCACAGCGGTTGTGGACAGGATGAAGGCAAAGTAGAGCGTGATGATGATGGACCGACGTAGATTCTGATTGGGGTGTTCGAAATCCCCTGGGATGCCATCGTCGGATCTTGGTTGCTGTGACATGACAGGTAATCTGCCCAAGACTGCAATAGAAGTTTAAGAAAAGCATACGCTGGAAGCAATCCCAACGGCAGAAGGATGAAGGTTGTGGCTTCGAGTATTTGGAATCACTGTCTCGCGCGGCCAGCCGAAGGGTTAATAAATACTACCTACGTTCGAGGTGGGACAGGGAGTTCGCGCATCGACTCCCTGTATGTGTCATGTTCTTCACGTCCAGGGCGTCCAAAAATAAAAAGTCAAAAGACCAATGTGGGGAGGCAACGCCGATTCATCACATTGGACGCCGAATAAATAGCGTGAACAATAGATAGCCCAAGTCCAGAAGGATCCGTTTACGTGCATCGATCAACATCGTTTACTAGCCATGTGGTTCTCATGAGGGGTATCCATGTCCAGACATCCCTCACCAGGACGAGCGCGGTGGGGCGTCCAACGCAACGTAGGGAATCAGAGACAAGGATCAAAGGTGCCGAGTGCCTTCCCAGTCCCTTCCACCCTTGACAGGTATCAACCTTGCGTTGGATGGAGTTATATCCCCGATAAGCTTTGACCAAAGAACGGCGGCGGTTGGATACATCAACTTTGTCCCACCAGATACATCCCGTTCTTATCCTCGGTGTCCACTAACACGCGTAAAGTCGGCGGGGAGCGTTGTGAGACGGTGGACTCTGTCCAAAGCTGCCACAGACGTAGGTTGATGTTCGCTCCATAGATCCGTTGATGTGCGCCGGTCAGCGACAGATCGCAATTCACAATGTGCTGAAGGTCGTTTCAGAAGGGATGAGATTAGGGTTGGGGGTCAGACCTCAGAATCCCCTTACATCAGGTACGAGTACTGGCCAATCATAGCACCGCAGAAAGGCGGACGGTAACCTAATTCCGAAATGGCAAAACAATGTCCTTTTGTTTTCGGTCGGGAAATTTGTGTCCAACTGACAGATCGCATCTCTCGCATGCACAAACGAATCTTTGGCCTTCCCCCTTGCGTCCCTTAGGCTTGACACTAGGAATAATAGAACATCTTCTCACTTCCCCCAGCCTTGTTTCCCCCTTAAGATAATGGTCTATCTCACACGATGTCATTGTGGATAAGGATTAACGAGTCCGGTACACCTCCCTTTGAACTTCGCTCAACTATAGCACAATTGTGATCGCATCCATTCCTGATTCCATTCTCCATTTGTTGTGTGGGTCTCGGGTACCATGGTGTTCTCGAGACATCCAATATATCATGCGTTCACGATACGTTAATCTGGCGTCAAATTGAAGACGCGGTGCTGGGATGCGCCAGGCCCCACTACGGGAAACAAGTCGACATGGGCTCGTCAATCGCTCAAGGGGTCAGAGACTGAACCGAACTATCAAGAAACCAGAGCTAGTTGTGGAGGCTGCCCCCTGCGCCGTTGATGTGCAGTTTCCCGCTCAAGCACATTGGATTGCAGGGCCACCGGGCACCATTGGTTTCACTGCCAATAATGGCTGCCATTGGATGAGATATCGTCCCTTGCCACCTTATTTGCTGCCAGCCTCTGCGATGAAATCATAATCGCTACCAAAACTGGCAAGGGCTTGCCCTGAGACACTTGTGCGTCTCCTTTCTACTCATATTCGCATCGGCTAGACCTCTAAGGGGCAGTGCTGGCAAGGAGGTTATCCCTTGCCACCAGGGCTAGTCTTCATGTCGCATGTCACTTGGAACTTCTTGCACAACTTCAGGCACATACTGCGTGACACCAGCGTGGTACATGTCCTAGGACGGGAATACACCTTTGTTTTCCTCGTTCTACCTCCAGATTGCTAGGCTATTCCCGACTCATGCTTCCCTCCACTGGGAATTTATCTTGCCCCTCACTCTCGTGGCTTCCATTGTTAATATCAGTAACTACTAATAGGTATGTCTTTCTCATGACTTCCCCGAATTCCAAATACCGCTTTAGATAGCGCTGTTGTTGAGCCACTGTCCGCTAACATAGAAGGTGATCAGTACCGAAACGGTGTGATTGTGCCTGTGAGATGAGGACATTGTGACGCGTGACTTCGCCAGTCCACTGATGAGATACACCATACAGGATCTCATTCCTCATATGTCCAATCATGTCACCTCTATAACGTGTGATTGTGATTGGTGTTAACCCTGAATGAGTCTATTGCCTGGGGAAGATCTGCGACCGACCCAGCTCAGGTGGCGTTATTAATATTAACAGATACAAGCATAAATACAGGTCAATCTCGATCTCTTTTAGAGTTCATTCCCAAAACATCACATCTATTTATCATTCCAACTCTGGTGATATTGTGGAGGTAAGTGCTCAATGTATCACCTAAGGGAGGTCAAGCCACAACTTCAACATCTTCGGATAGTTAGGTGTTCCCAGGCCGGTGGCAGGATCCCATCTGAACGTTCTGTGTCAGCCAGCTGGCGATAGAAACAAGCCAAGAATGGAACTACTCACCCAGGCGCAGTTGCGAAACCGTCTGTCCCACATCCGGGATTAGTTCCATTGGTGATATCATTCAGGACAGAGGGATTCTTGTAGAGGACCGGATTGATAAACCCGACCGGACCCTTGCCGACAGCAAGACGCTCGTCGATGATGCGATTGATGATGGCAGCAAAGATCGGAGTGCCTAGGAGAACGGACGTCTGTTTAGTAGCTGCAGGAGCGAGGGGAGAAGGTGAACATACTAGCACTGGTTCCACCCGACAAACCGAACTCGCCGCCATTGAAGACGGCAATGTTGTCGCCATTCGCGGCTACATCCGGATAGCCTCGACCCAACCGATTGTAGAGGCCGCCATTCTTGCCGAGATTTTCGGCGCCTTCGTAGTATGGATAGGGAGGGTTATGGTCCTTGAAGTATCTATGCATTCGGCGTCAGTGGAAGGCATGCTATCATGGTTCAGACGACGCACGTGGCTACAGCATCCGCTTGGTAGTCAGGGATGGGATAGATGTTGCTGAAGCCACCACCTGACGCATAACTGTACAAGCCAGCCGGATCATACACGGCACTCTCGGGCTGGGAAACGGTGTATCCTGGGTAGACCTTGGTGGCACCAACGTTGGTGATATAAGGGCAGCTGGATTGGTTAGCGCACGAAGTTCACGAGGGGCAGTGGATGTCTCTTTACCTGTTAGGGAATGCAGGACTAAAAACTGTGCCATTGTTCAGGCAGCCATTCACACTGCCCCCATCTCCTGGAGGTCCTGCAACCCCGCTATCACCAGAGGCAAAGAGCACCGAGACTCCTTGCAGACCCAGCTTCAGAAACCTTGAGGATGGTTAGCGGTGAATAGAACAGCTGCGCTGAAGAGTAGCACTATGACCTACTCCGTGCATTGCCTCTGCTGATACTTTGCGGGAAGGTCATTCTCCTGTTCGCCGTACGAGACACTAATGACATTAGTAGGCTTGAACACGCCACACATGAGCTGTCCATCGTAGCCACCGGCATCAGGGTAAATTGGATCCAGCGATGGGTCATTGCCACATTCACCATACGCACAATAGGTGCAGTAGGACTATATATTCCGTCACATTAGCAGTGTGTTCGGGTAATATGGTGACTCAGGTTCAACTCACGCCATCAAGTGCGTCCAAGAAAGTATTGAGGAACCCGGTGGTATTACTAGCCCAGTTTGCATCATCGGTCTGGTACAATGTGATACTTTGGGGATGCACGATTGGATACGCCAGCTCAAAGTCGAGATCAGACTCCCCACCGGCCTGCCCGACGGGGACCGGAGCCTCCGCGCCGTCGATGAAGGCGGGGATTGGGTGTGTGCCTCCAGGAATATTTTTGGCAAATGTCTTGAAGAACAGGTCCAGGTCCTCCTGGGCATAGTAGTCCCCTTCCTCGAAGATGCCCAAAGAGTTATTTGGGTGAGGCGCCGCACGCGCTGAGGGAATCTTATACAATGCCCGAATGCAGTCTGGCGTGATTGAATGATCGCAGTTAGTGACATTGAGGCCTGTGAGATCGCCTTGGTGAATAGGGCGTCCTCCAAGCTTCGTCTTTCTGCTGGCCGAGCCCCTTCTCCGGATACTAGAGGCTTTTCCCGAGGATGGGCTCAGATTGACTCCAGGATGCACATAGTCGATGTGCTTTTGCACTGAATCTGGGACATGGTACCTGCATAGTGTGTCAGTTACGACTTCTTGAGCCAGCATTACGAAGTATAAATCTCACTGTTCGCAGGCAATTGCTTTCTTTCCAGTTTTCTTATTGTGGTACTCATAGTAAGTGGTGTCAAACAAGTCCTCGATCTCCTTGGACGTTGCGTGGAATACAAGCCAGCCGTGGTTCTTGGTTTGAGCGATGCGGCTGGCATTGATTCCCTTTTCAGTGAGCCAGTTCTGGACCTCGTTGACTGTTTCTGTCGACGGCGCAAACTTGGCAGCGACTTCATCTGCCGAGTAGAACTTGGCATAGTTGGGAGAGCTTGGGTTGGAGCTATCACCGGCGCATTAGAGAGGAGTATAGCATTGACAAGCGAGACCACAGCTGTTCACTTACACATCCATGAGCAGGTCGTGAGCCTCTTTGAGGCTACTCTGGGCTAAGCCAATGCGGACCACATGTGTGTCAGATGGGCTCACACGCGCCCGCTTGACCCAGTTCGATGATGTTACTTCACGCCTCTCATGGACTACTGGGGTCGCAGCCGAGAGGGCGGACAGGCCGAGCAGGAGCCCGCTGCAAAAAGAAAGATGAGACAAGGGCCGCATTTTGTCGACCTGATATCCGATGCTTCTACACCTAGGAAAGCCTGAAGAATCATATCCGTGATACCACGACGGGTGCATACCTTTATAGATGGCTCAGTCTCTTGTGTATAGTAATGTTACCATTATAGCCCCCGGTATATCTTACGGCTAGTTTAGTGCGATTCCCCGACGGAGCTCCGCCTAGTGGAGTCGCTGCTTGCGAGGCTTGTCTCAGTGGCAGATGAGAATCCATGCTCCCATAGAAAGCCGAAGAGGTTGACTCACTTTCCCCCTCACAGCCAGTGACATGCTCAGTGAATCCAACAGGACACCATGACTGACTGTCTGTTGAGCTTTAATGTACGATTGGAAATCTAAAATGGTTTCTTTGCACCGCCCCTGACGGTCCAAACAGTTTAGGGGCGAGAAAGATTACAGAGCGAGGTATGCGTCTCTATCTGACCAGCGATTCCATGACCCATGAGATGGGTGTCATCCACAGAGACTTGTCCTCCCTGTAGGCTGTTGCATAATAACATGTGCAAGACAGGAAATCATAAATTGTCTAGCCGGTCGACTTCCCAGGCCCATGAATGGCGACATATCATGCAAGGCCCCACTTGAATAGCATAGCGTGGACACCTGGATCTTTATCTTCAACCATTAAGAGCTTGTTTTTCTAGGCATTCCGAGCTTAACCGGCACAAGCTCCGCACAATTTCAACCGGATAGCGTAGCCCGGTTGTAATAACCTAGCTCCGGTCGGGCCGATCACCGTTTCTAAAATATTGTCTTCCCCTGAAAGACAGACCAGCATATCGTCTCATGGCTGCTAGGGACCGGAACGTCCCAGCGTGCTATGCATGCTCTATTACCCGAGGACTTTGTCCGATTCTGTCGGGAGAACCGCGGAGGATTCAAACCGGACGATAAACATCCATATTTTATGCACTCTAGCGTCCGGTTGCTTGGATATTCCAAGACAACAGGTAAACAATACCTAACGAATAGCAGTCATTATAGCATTGAGATCTAAAATGATGAATTATCTACCATTACACATAGAAATCTAAACAACCTTTTGGTGGAGATATTCTAGGGTATGCTCTTCACAGATCGAACAACAGGGTCTTCCTGTTCCGGAGAAGATCGACAGATTAATGTCGTTGCCCCGAATTAATGTCTCTTGCGCGATGAATCAAACTGCTGCACTCTCTTGAACGCTCTGTATATCTCCCCTACACTTTGTTTCGCGTAATCTAGACGGAATCAGCCATATTATCTTACTCAGCGGGTCTATACTCACAAGAGCCAGCGACCATCCAGATGAAGTTGAAGAAAAAGTAATAAAACCAGAAGTAGTAACCCTCGGGCCGACAGAAGCTTCCTCCGTGGAAGTAATGGTCAAACAGACTAGTGGCGTAGTAGAGGACGTCGCCATAGACCTGGCCGACGGAGAGCAGAAGCTGGAGGGCATGGCGTGCAGGATGCTGAACTGCGATGCAGTAGGCAATAAAGAAGGCCAGGGGTCCCCAGCAGAACTGTTTGGTTGAATTGTTAGCATATTCTGATTACCATTGGCACAGCCAGGTCCACCTACAGCAGTCACGGCCTCCATGGTGACCAGGAATGCGTCCGATGTCAGATAGCGCGAGTCCGACAGGGAGTACTCCTTCCATAGCTGGCCGAATAGCTCCTGTGAGCCTGCCAGGGTCTCATGATGGATCACAAAGTAGGCCTCGAAGAATAAATGAATGAACCCCGCTGCATGGATTTCTTTAGTTGGACTTCTTAATAAGAGGGTCATGGAACATACTCAAGCACATCCACACAAAGGCCAATTTATCCGCCCAACTTGCCTTCGGTCGCACCCGTCGTATAATGAGAAAGGCAATCCCCAAGACGGCAGCCCATAGGAAGCCAAATTGAGCGATTAAGGAAACTACCGAAGTTTCATTGGCGACAAAGTGTGGTAGATGTATAGTGGTGGGATAATAACGGTGAGGGACCATTGTGACGCGACTAATGCAACCTTGATATAGAGAGACTAAAGACGGGTTTCAGGCACACCAATCGGATCTCCCACGTATAATACTTAGTACACTTCTTTCCTATAGGTTGTCTGCTATTACTTCTTATATGTGTGGCTGCTGGACGGGAAACCTCCCCGGACTCCGCGGATCCCGAGCATAATCTCTCGGATAGTTCGATTTCCATATCGGACCATCTTGGCTTGAGATTAAGTGAGGAACACCCCAACACTAGCTTACTAGATATGATACGTCTAGAGTGAATGCGTTCGCAACGGTAAAGATCATCTGAGATAATTATAGAACAATGAGGCTAATACATCAATAGCATATTCACTGAATCAAATCGGCCGGCCTACATTCTGTGCCTCAAGCAACAGCCATGGAATATCGCGATGTCAAGCGAAGGAAAAAACAAAATGAAGAATTGAAAATTAACAGAAAAAAAAGATAAAAAACATAGCATCCGCCTACATACCCGTCGACCTAAAATGACACAACATGGCCAGGTCTTGTTTGTTCGGCCGTATATCGCACACCGTCCACCTTGAGTCCCTGCTCATTCAACAGCGTGATTGTACCGCCCTCATCGGAAAGCGCACAGTTGTGCAGCTGGAAACTCTGGCGACGCCTTCGACGCAAGACGGCACCGTCGGGCAGGTATTCGTTTTCGCCCTTGTGATTCCGGACGCTCCAGCCATTAAGTATCACGGGCGCGTCCGCGCGGTTCGTGAGAGTGACGATCGAGTCGGATTTGGTTGTCGGGTCTGAACCATGATGACGGATCATGGCCTCACTAATGGTAACTGTCCGATCATGGACATCGCGCCTTTGTCGTTGCTCCCCCGGGATTTCAGGGTTTAAGAGCTCATTCCAGCTAAGATACCCATGGAGTGGAGTAGGTTGTCCTTCGGCATCGGTATGCACGGCCTGGGATGCGAAACCAATGAACACCCCCTTCCAGTGATCCCCAAAGTCCAGCAGGATACCCCCGTCCTGATAGATGCCGTTGTCATTTTTCCACTTCTTAGGACTTCCTTGGTTCATGTGAACATTATGGATCCCGTTGCCAGTGTTGAAATGCGATCCAAAAATGTAAATCACGCTGTCGTGGTCGACCGCGCCATCCAGCACCGGGATAAGTTCATCCAGTATATCATTATCTGGTCCAGGAATGTCATGGGGTAGAAGTCTGCCTGTTTCTCGGTGGAACAGATTGCCTCTAATGTAGTCCAGGGCGAGACCGTTGGGGGCTTGCTCCATAGTGCCTTCCAGCAGATGAAATCCTGGTTTTAATTCCCGGAGTCGTTCATTTTGAAAGTTCTCGAAGTTCTTCACCAACCAAAACACTAACCTCGAGTCGCTTTTGTCTCCAGACTTGATGTTGATTGCTGCGCGGCCTTCCCCCTGGCTATTGTCACTGGTAGTGAAGAACAGCGAGAGATGGGGAGACACATGGTCATCTGCATCGGTTTCGTAAGTAAAGCGAACAGGCTTTGCCTTCCATACTCCGTAGCTCTCAACAGGCATTGTCAGAGTCGGTTGTTTTAGATAGGCTATTGAATGAGAAAGTTTACTAGGTCATAGATCCAAGATACGTCGGGGAACAGGAACCTTGTCGGAAAGGATGGGAAAGTCATATTTACTTATATCTCTCGGTGTTAGTCTAGACCCATAAGGTGTCCGTTACCTGTGGAGATTTGGCCCGATGCTGATTGCCTCTGGATCACAAGGGTAGATGTCTGATCTGAAGGCATGTCGACTGATTCATTATCGACACATCTTAGAGGTCACAGCAGGATGTTCTATCTTTGGTACCGATGGCCTGATCAAATGGACCTTCAATCCAGGCCTTGCAGACCTGCTTAGGTTCGATCGTCACGAAAGAGTGTTTGATCCAGAGTGTGTCCCACAAATCGCGTGGACGGACAAGCAAAAGTAAGTTGACCGTGTCCATGGAATCGAGTGAGATTCAGAACGCAGTTATGTATACGACGCTGAGAAAGGTATAAGGGCACATCCCACCTTGTAAAGGGAATATTTTCCCCTTTCCCTCTGTTGAATACTTCTGACGAAGTTTATTCGATTTTAGGGTTATACCTTATAACAAATGATCGCTTCCATTCGAACTATATATTTGTCAATGACGTCCTTGACAACCACCACTGGTTCTTTCGACGTGGACAAAGTACGAAGAAAAGGACAACTCTGTTTGTTTTAGAAAATTAATATATGCCTCAGCCACCACGGTGTCAGATAAGGAACCCTCACAGTCCATCCAAATTGTGCTCAAAGAGGTCTCTGCCAGAGTTGAAGAGTGATCAAGTCCAATCCTAGCGATAACCGTGTTCATTCTGCCTGACAATAAATTGTAGAGGAAGGCGGAATGAAGTGGCGGTCAATTGAGTCTCCACCGCCAAGCACCGAGAGCCGAGAATCTCACCTCCGAACACCGAATTGCTCCAGGCCATAATGTTACTGACGGGATTCCGCATTTTGACCCCAAGAATATCTCGGTGTTTTCTTCAGTATAGCACCGAATAGTGTCTATTACCTTTGGTCAAAAAGCCGAGCAAGTGAACCGACTAGCAGACGATGATGTATCAGAGCCGGGTCTGCAAGTCCTGCGAACCATGCAGGGCTCGTAAAGTACGGTGCATCGGTGAGCCTTCCATCTGGTTCTACGACACTTAGACCTAGAGCTGACGCGGTAGAAGTCTCCCCGGAGGACCCTTCCAGATGCACGCATTGTATTGTAGGCAGGATCCTAGCCGTTGTATACCGGCTAAAACATACTAACCGGATCACCTGGCTTCTAGAAGCGTGATGAGCATTGCGAGTTCAAACAAGCTAGGCGCAGGTTCAAGCCTCAGATCCAAAGAGCAACCAGTAGGTTCTGTAAAAGGTTGGGCGCGTGTTAGTCTGTCTAATGAATCATGGAGTAGGCGAGCTGTCGCTCCTAAGTCTGGGTCATGGTACCAGGGAACACAAGGATGGACAGATTAAACCAGTCTTCGCACCATTATTTGTGGACCAGTTATTGGATAGCCAACCCATCCAGGGTGTGACTCAAGATGAAATCCATGTGCTAAGGGTAAGCGATGTTCAACCAAGATATCAGGATCGTGACTGAGCCCTAGCGTGTAGGCGCAGGAAAATGAAGGCATGATTCAAACAACAAGCTGTTTTTCGGAAGACAAATCTGACCGAAAATTATAGTGTGCAGCTCGAATCTTGCTTTCTTTTCCGATATGAAGATCCAATCACTGACACAGAAACTGGGAAATTCTCGCCTGAAAGAACTGGTCGATGGTATTGAAGCAATCATTGAGGGCCGCGTTACCGCACAGGGAGCGACAACTATTTCCCCGGTTACGTTCAAAAAACCACTCAGCTCCACGCGTATCTCCGGGGGATTGACGCGGGTCTATGTAGATGGTTGCGATCCAGGAATTTGTTTGTGTCCAGGCACATTCTAACATCTTGATAGTCTACTTCAAGCGTATCCATCCGATGTACCCGTTCCTGGACCGACAAAGCTTCGAGGAGACGGCATTCTCGACAAACCTCGCGCAGACGTTGGAAACAACCCCCGCATTCTCTGCTCTTTATCATGCAGTACTTGCATTGGGATGTCAGTACCATGATGGTGGATCCTTTGACCCCGGAAAGGGTAAAGCATGGAAGTTCTTCCAAATGTCACTAGGCCTGATGGCCGACATCCTCGTGCCACGAGAATCGCTGCTTAACCTGCAAGCTTTGACTGCTATGTCCATCTTTGCCATGAACACCTGTTGCCTGCAGATTGACGAAATCCTAATCATGGAAGCGGCGCGGATGGCGCAGGCCCTCCGATACCACCGAGCCATCTGTAGTGGAGAGCAGCAAGTGTGGTGTCTACGCACATTCTGGGTCATCTACGGCATGGAAAAGCAGTTAGCATTTCAGAACAGGGAGAACTCAGTGAGCCTACGATTATCTAGAAAGGAGCCAGCGCTAACGCTGCGATAGTTGATCGCAGATTATAACGTAGGGTGTCCAATCCCAGAAACACCTGAGGCCAGCTTTGAGGACTATAATTGGTTTTTGTCCAGCATCCGGTTTGCCAGGATAACGTCACAAGCATATGAGCTTCTGTTCTCCATTAGTGCCACTCAGAATGTCACAGAAGCATACTACACAACGATTGATTATGTCCAGGAGCGCCTGGAGAAATGGCGACTGACCGTGCCTGCAGGATTTCGACCGGGAGAGTCTTGTCCTCCACAGACCTTCATCGATCCTGTGTCTAAAATGGTCGCTCTCCAGACACACTACTCCTACTACAGCATGGCCATTGCTTTGGCGCGTCTCACTTTGCAGATCGGCTCTGACGATGGTGCGCGACAAGAACACAGCAGACGAAATCTGATGGCTTCTGCCCGACGGATAATTGAGCTGACTCAGTATATTGACAAGGCACCCCATACACCACTTTCGTGAGTGAATAGCCTCTGTCACTCGAGGGTCTTCTGCAAAATCTGACAATCGATACAGTATCCTTGCCATAATGCCGCTTGTAGCCCTCTTCATACTTTTCGACTTTGTCGTCCACAATCCCACACACTCGGAGACAAAGACTAATTTGGCAATGCTTGATATTGTTTCAGGGCACTTCGCTCTTCTCGAGCATGCATCCAACGGCTCATTGCCCTGTTCATTGGTCTCGGAGTTTGCCCATATAGCGCGACAGCACGTCAAAGATGTCAACGGTGGACGTGGCCCCGCAGACATGATGGAGACCCCGCTTACCCCAACGCAAAGGCCTTGCCGTGGCCATATCAGGACGGGAGCAGGCGCCGCGAGTAACACGCAAATGCCAATAGCAATGGAAGGGAACATATCTGTAAGAACGTACCTTGCTCATCAATGTGATCTAATCTGGTGACCATTGGACCCATATAGGATGGTCATCGACCTAATGTTGAACTCAGCGGAGAGTTCGAACCGTACAAGCACACAGATAGCGTCAGTGAGCCAGCAGACCCACTATACTATGCTGCAATGGATGCCAGTTTCGACTTCGGGAGCGACCCTCTGTTGCCCGGTTTTGATCTGCGGACGTTGTTCGGGTCGGTTATCTCGACCGGTTTTGATTCGCCTGAAGATGCCTCCGGTTTTGGTGGGATCATGCCGACACCTCCAACATAATATCGGCGACGTGACAGATGCCCCAAGAATACGTCTCATCACGATGCTCCGCTGCGACATGGCATAGAATTGCCTATTGCAATGGATTTCGAAATATGTGATGTGTATTAGTTGACCTAGCCTATTCTGAGTTGTCAAGATATAATGGATATTTTAGGGGTAGAAAGTGTAAGGCAGACATCATGACTGTGGATTCGTGTAGATTTTAAAAATGCCGTTTCGAGGTCTCGGATAACACTGTTCCATGCTGTTGCCTCAGGTGTCCACTTTCTTTTCGGGGTTCGGCAATTGCGAAACCCACAACCCTCACCGTCTCTTGACTCCGCCTTCCTATTATGGTATTACACAGGCAGAAACCCGCCAGTCAGCATGCATTCTTAATGCCTTAGGCGTCAACTTCCCGCTCCTGCGCCACAATCAGCCTTGAGCATCGAATATCAACCACCAACATTGGCTGTGATGATGTGTCTGGATGTGTTAGGTACCGATCTACGGTCTTCTGGCCCCACCTTTTAATATCACAGCCAGTCATTTCATGCCTATAATTCCGAAAGGAAGTAATCCCGGAGATTCTGACTTGGCTTTTCATGGTCAACAACCCTTCGGAGGTCGGGGGTAAGCGTCACCACGCCCTCTCTAATACGTACGAGAATGTGAGTTGCGCCATATAAAGGCCCCCACGGGGAGCTTATCTCAGCACGTAAGCCATCATCGATATATAATTCTGGTGCCTTGTCTTGCTTCCAGGCAATCCAGGTCCAAAAGTGCGGCCCAAATTTACAGAAACCGGGAGACTCACCATGGCCGCTCCCCTGGGTTTTGTTACATATTTCTTCCTATTACTTGCGGGCTTCTATCTTGCCCGCAAGATAGCTAGACTCGTCCAAGGTGTGTGCAGCCCCGCTGACCATGTAAGAGTTAAGGCCCCGCTAATGCCAGCACTTCCATAGTCCGACGATTCAAACAACTACACGGTTGCTTGCCCCCACCAAGAGAATATCATAAAGATCCGGTGCTGGGTCTGGATGAAGTGCGGTCTATGCTTCGAGTGTTTCGTGAAGACCGCTTTCTGGAATGGGCGTTAGAGAAATATCGACGTTATGGAAACACCTTCGCGACCTCAGTTCTGGGTGACGATAATATATGCACCGTTGAACCGGAAAACATCAAAACCATCCTGGCGGTGAAGTTCAAGCAGTTTGACCTGGGAGAGAAAAGACGGAGAACGTTCCATCCGCTCTTGGGTGATGGTATTTTCGCATCCGATGGGCCGCAGTGGGAACATTCGCGGACTCTGCTGAGACCGAGTTTCACTCGCACGCAGATCGCGGCGACTGATTTATATGAGAGGCACATTCAGAGGCTGATCAGCCAGATTCCGCGAGATGGCTCAACGGTGGACCTTCAGGACCTCTTTTTCAAGCTGGTATGGAAGAACATCCGCGGTAGAATGCCCCAGTGCCATACCTAACAGTACATCCTCTAGACACTTGATACAGCGACCGAGTTTCTGTTCGGAGAGTCTGTTGAGTCTTTGCGCCCTGGATCTTCCGCCGAATCTACTAGTTTTGCCCACCACTTTAACGTTGCCCAGGATGGAATAGCCTTCAGCGTGGCCGTCGCGCCATTCGACCGACTGATTTTCAGGCCCAAGCTCAGGGAGTCTGTCAGGGAGGCAAGAGGATATGTCGGCAACTTCGTGAAAAAGGCCATTGAATACCGACGCTCGCTTGACGCCGAGAAACATGCGGGCGATGTATCAAACTCACAGTCGCGATATGTTTTTCTCGAAGAGCTCGCCAAGGAAACAGACAATCCAACCGACATCACTGACCAGGTCTTGAATATCCTCCTTGCAGGAAGAGACACGACCGCCAGTCTGCTAAGCATGGTATTCTATCATCTCGCACGGCGTCCAGATATCTGGGGAACCCTGCGGAGCGAGGTTGCGACACTCGACGAGAAACACCCATCATTTGAGGAGCTAAAACAGTTGAAATATCTCTCTTGGATCATTAATGAGAGTATGTTCAGTCCTATGCAGTACTCCCCAGATCTTGACGAGACTGACTACCTATAGCTTTACGCCTGTACCCCGTGGTCCCATCCAACAGCCGCACAGCAAACGAGGACACATTCCTCCCCGTCGGCGGCGGACCAGACGGCAAATCACCCGTGTTTGTCGCCAAAGGCCAAAGAGTTGCGTACGATGTGTACGTGATGCATCGACGCCATGATATATTCGGCCCCGACGCGGAAGAGTTCCGGCCGGAACGATGGGAGACCATACGACCCGGCTGGGCTTTTGTCCCTTTTAATGGAGGCCCTCGCATTTGCCTCGGACAGCAGTTCGCCTTGACAGAGGCGTCTTATACGATCGTAAGAATCGTGCAGTCGTTCAAGGAGATCACCAATCGAGACCCGGAGCCGTGGCAGGAACGTCTCGCACTTACGTTGGCGAGTAGGCATGGGACGAAGGTGGCGATGGTTCCTGTTTAGATTAGTGTCTGTACTTCTTTCACCGTAGCTAATACTTAAAAAGGTTGACTGGGTAGTTATTCCAGCCATCAAGACTCTATTTCGGGCTCTAATCTATTTTTTGAGGATCTAGCCATTCTGATACTTCACTAGTGCTTTGAAGACCAAATCTAGAATGCTGTAACAAACCGTAGGCATAACATATAGAGGACGGTAACCTATTCGATGCGAGGATCTGACTCTCAGGTGGCTTGGTGAGACTACCTGACCTGGTGGTGAGAAGCAAGGATATGAGAGCTAATGTTGATGTAACAAGAAGGAAATAACAGGGACATCAGAACAAAGTTTCAGGGCTCTATCAACCTTTCACTGTCTACATTCTACATTGCCCGTCAGCTCCGTTCAACAGCCGTTCAGATTAATGGGTAGGAAACGATTGAGAAGGGTTTGATCCAATATGGGAGGTGGGCCAGGAGATAAAAATATACGCAATATAACATATAGGTTATAAGCTATAAATGTGAAATATGCCGGTGAAATGTTTCTCACTGCAGACGGTCTACAAAGTTGATAACTTCCCCGCCGTAGAGCTCCGCTCAAACCCATCAAGATCCTTCACAAATACAATGCGGAATACATGTTCAGTCTCAGGTAAAACAAAGAAAAATGTGCGTAAGCGCTTGACCAACTGCTCTTCTACTAGAACGTCTGGTCGGGGTGGAGCCCGTAACAGGCGCACTTCCAGAGTTGCCTGCGGCGAGGAGTCTAGCTGGCCAAGTAACACCTGCCACTGCAGGATACCACATTCCTCTGCCTGCACCAGAGCTTTCAGTTTCTCAAACTCGAAGTAGGCTCCATCCCACTTGAAGCTGAAGCGACGGTCACGGCCTTGCATCTGGAGCACACGCAGGTACTGCCGTTCACTCTCAGGGACTACGGCGTTGGCCATCTCGGGAAGTGGATGGAGGGATCCCAGGTCTCCAGTGATATAGCGAACGAGTGGGTTGCGCAGACGCCGAAGGGAGGTCTGTATTATAATGTCTGTTTCTCCTAAAGGTAAAGGCTCAATGTTAGACGGAGAATTTCCCTCATCTAAAGCCGCAGGCGACGGAGCCCAATGACGGGGATCGGGGACAGATGTATGAGGCAACTTGCTACTTTAAAGAATAACTTCTCAAGTAGGAGACACCATTCAATCTGGCTATCAGTCACGTTGAAAACGTCTTTCTTGCTCACTTATCCCCACCATTCCTGTGCCAAGTTTTTCACAGAGAGGAGAATCTTCTGGGACAGAAAAAGTAATTATCATCTAATTGGAAGGTAGATGCATTCACTTCGTGGCCACACAAGAATACTCCGGCTTGATATGCGTGCCGTCACAGAGCGAGGCCTGCAGGACCACCAAGGCTCCATTTTAGAGATGGCCGTCGCCAAATGAGGGCTGTTGGCTAGGAATGGGCCCTACGCATTGCTACTCTCGCACATAGCCCCGAGCCCCGAATGTTTCTCAAATCGTAGAAGAATGCACGCGAATATTTTCACAGCAGCCGGATGCTCAATAACTGACAAAGATCTAACGTGTATCCGCAGAAGATTCGGGCACAGGGAACATCAGTTGTTCGAGTGTGATGGCAGATTCGAAATCCAATAGCCTGCCCCAAGTATCAACACGATTAGTACTTTGAAAATGATACTAGGTTCACCAGGCAGAGATAGTCATAGAGAAGCGAGATACAAGCGGGTCCAGAACAGAGCTTCAACTTACTCATCGTTATCGAAGGATCCACCAGCTGATACTGGAGCAAAGGGACTCAACATTGTCGCGAAAGCCTCAAGTATTTCCACATCGTTCTGACGTGCATTATTTGGTAGCTCCGGAATAGGAGCAATCGTGGAATCACTCGATGACTGAAGCATATAGTCCCTGGGATCTGTGGCGGGGGCAAGCGTCCGGTAGTTGATCCAGTTCTTTGCCTTGGTGAACATTCTTGCGAGTATTTCAGCGCCAAAGTACACAGATTTGAGCTCTTCGATGACCATCATGCAAAACTCAAGGTTGTGGCGGCCCATACGTTGCACCATCTGCTTTTCAGACGTAGCATCAAGCAGATGGATTTGCAATGCGGGAACCAAGGCAATGCAGCTAGCGATATTAGCACCCTGATCTTAAATCTCATAACTGTCCTCAGATACTGTACGTACACGATCGCCTGGGTGTTGCTAATCATGTCAGCGCCGATCATGTTGCCAAGGATCCTGTTGATGTTCGTCGCAGCATCTTTGGCCCTCCGCAGCACAGTTGATGTCCATTCGTCCGCAGAAAGATCAGGCGGATTCATTTCTGTCCGATCAAAAAGGAACGGCCGGTATAGGGTTAGCAGAACAGAACTAGAGCTTTAGCGTCAGCCTGGTGAGGACAAGTACCATGGTTTCACTTACTCTAGATATAGCTCTAGATGGTACATGTGTAAGGAAACGACGTGACTATGTCCTTGAGCTATAGCGTGATCTTTGCGGAAACAATACTGTCGGATGGTATCGTCCATCTGCTGTATTTCAGTCCTACTAGGCCGTGTCCGGTCCGCTCGGTTTTGCCATGAGAGAATCTTTGCTAAGGAGACCGTAAGTGTCAATAGCTCCGTCCATAATTTGGACAAGTCCTTAGTGCCTTCTGGAAGGTACTTCTTCCGAATACACTCCGGAATCCCAGCGAGCAGGTTATCGGAATCGTTGGCATGTGGCATTCGGGTACTGCAGTCGGCTAGGTTGATGCGCATAGGCCTGCCCATGCCAGCAGAGAACCAGGCTTCACGATAAAAGCAGCTCCACCATATCTGCCTCCAGATGCTGCTGTCACTCGTTGAGATCGCTTTACTGCGTTTCCGACCCGTGTCTGGATGCCGATGTAGCCCTATCGTTTGGCATAGACTGATAGCAATGCCATTCCAATGCCAAGGTCCGGTCCTGTCTTCGGTGTCCGAATACCAGAAGCCTGTCAGAAGTACCGCCTGGATTAGAGTAATCTTCCTTCTCTCATACTCTGCGTCATAAAGAGCCTATGTGACTTTGGTTAGCTGCTACTGTCTCTCTAAAACAGCATGATCAAGCTATGACCTTAGCTCGGGTATACATTGCACGCTTCATCTCTTTTCGAGAAGAGAAATTGGCTGCTTTTAGGGTGCTGTCATCTGCGAACTATTTCTCATGTTAGGATGCCAACGTGGAAAGTAATGGGGTGAGTGGTACCCATACATTCGCAGCAGCTAGAAGCATGCTCCACAACAGGTGTACGCTTACTTCGTTGCGTCTATTTTCGAACGTGTCGAGGAACGAATGGGCATCAATAACAGGAAAAAACGGATGCACATAGTAGAAGTATGTCCGGATCATCATTTCGCAGACAGCAGGAGTGGGGAAGTCGAACACGCCCTTACGGCGCAAGTATTCAATCGTATCCTGATCTATATGGGTGAGCTCAATTCGGGGGATGAGGAAGTGTCCACTCTTCTCCCGTGGCTCTGGCTCGCATATGTCGACCACCAGACCGACGCCACGGGGGTCCCCTAAGTGACCGAATCAGCATCAGAGTGGACCATCACTGGCGCGAGTATCTCCAGAAGACCAGCTAATTGTTTGATTCATACCATATAACGGGGAACAGCATTTATCTGTCGCATCCCCGTCTAGTTGCGATGCGCCCATGTCACCTCCATTATGATGGCTGAAATGCTCGTTGAATGGACGATAAGAGTTGTCGATGCTATCTCCAGTATCCCCTACTGCTGGAGCTGTAGGACTGGGCCCGCTTGGCACGGATAGATCCTTCAACGCAACGAGGCGCTCGGTGGAAAGCTGCCATCCCCCAGCGGAGTACTCTGTATCGCGGATTCGTTATTCGACGGCGAAGACACCGTACTAAGGTGGTAAGGTAGGCCACGTCGGCTACGGCAGCTCGTTAGCGAGCTTTCCGAGGAGGTCTTCGCGCTGAGGTTGCTATATGGCTTACTTTGATCTCCTGCTTTCCCGCGGCACACAGGAAAGCTCATCTAACGAGCAGTTGGCACAAGGATTCCCAGTTTGTGGGAGACTGCACCTTACTTTACGGGCGTGGCATGACTGGCAAGCCACGGGTGCTCGTTTTCTGGACTGTCGCGTTCTGCCAGTATTCCGCGGGCTCTCCTTTGCAGAATTGGGCATCATGGAAACCGCAGTCTTGTCGTTGCGAAGGAGGTAGCACCAATGCGGGAATGTTGCCGCGGATAAGAAGGACATGGGGTTGCGCAAAGGTACACTCGGTGGGCCTCGGCCGAACAAGGCAGCCGGTGGGTCGTGATTAGTCATACCGTCATACCGAGTTGGTTGCCTCGGCTGTCCAGGTGTATCTCGTAGTAGCACGATGACAATACGTACTCCTGCATAGTACGTCGCGCTGGGGAGTGGTTTCCACTACGGGCAACTAAGTTACCATCGAATACATGCACCACAATCCTCCACGCATATTATTGAAGCTGTTGTCGCTACAACGTAGACGGAAGTTGAACATTTAAGATCCGTTGGTGCTAGAGCCGACGGATGACGCTCTCAAAGGCCAGAAACAAGAGAACGGGTTGAAAACCTTTCTACAGAGAGACAAAAAAGGAGAGGACATAAATAGAGCTTGGAACTGTATATTAGGCGAGGCGCAACGAGGCGCTGATGCATATGACTAAAGCAGTGTGCAGCGTAGGGCACCGTACTATGTACACAACAAGATCAAAGTCGAGAAGCCTTGCTCTTGGACAGAGCCTCTCCCATCTTTGCCTGTGGGATACCCTGGCAGAAACGGTCGAGGCCACCAAACATCTCGAGCGGCGCTTGTTCGTCCTGCTCCCGAACTAAGCGACGACGCATCAAAGCCTTTGTCTCCAGCAGGCTCGACTTCACCAGATGTTCGCCGAACGTCTGCTGCAGGTGCCCCATCACCTGCTCACGGAAGTTGCCTTTGCTTTCGAAGACCTTGTTCACAAAACCAACCTGAGCCAACTCACTGACGGGTATCTTCCTGCCGAGAAGGAGTGCCTCGTTTGCTCTCCCTTGACCCATGCGCTGCACAAAGGCGACACTAGAGCCGCCCTCGGCAACGAGGCCGAGAGAGGTGAAAGGAGTCATCAGCCAAGCATCGGATACCGCGTAGATAAAATCTGAGTGCGATATCAACGCGGCAGAAAGCCCTATGACCGGTCCGTTCAGCGCCGTGACCAGAATCTTCGAATGGCTGTAGAACGCTCTCGCCACGTCGATGTTGTTATTCACCAATTTAGGAAGCCAGTGAGGGCGAGACAGCATGTCCTCCATGGATGGTGGCTTTCCCTTGAGGTCAGCCCCTCTAAAAGCTGGAATCAATTTCTCTTCCCCATTTCCACCTTTCTCTGTGCAAAGGGTGGAGGAAACTTACGCGGAGAAAAAAGCGCCCTCGCCAATTAAGACAGTCACATAGACGTCTGAATTGTCTTCAGCCTCTCGAAGCAAGCTGGCGAGGCGATAATACAGGCTCTGCGTCAAGGCGTTGAACTTTTTTGGGTTGTTCAGTGTGATGATGGCAAAGATGCCGTTGATGTCCAGGCGAACAAGATCCTCTTCAGCCATATTGCGATGGAGTCATTGTGTCGGGTTAAGATAATGAGAAGATGATGGCAATGTCGTTTGTACAACCTGGATTTTGAGGGCTCTCATTGACCGTTTTATGTCGTCTCTTAAGCGTATACTATGGCTTGACACCCGCGGCTCTGGAGTGGGTACCCTCAGTGCCGCGGGAACAAAAAGATGCAGAAAGTATAGTCGCCTGTAAGCAAGCCTCGGGCACCTCGGTATGGAGTATATACCCGATGTCCTGTACATCTGCGACTATAGCAGCCTACATACAGCTGTTTCGGTCTATTTACATCAGCCAGAACGTCTGCCTTTCGCCATGGGATACTTGATGTGGTGCCTCGGCCTGGTACTAGGCCTGAGTCTCAAAAATCTACCTTTCATGTGGCATGTAAGCTCCGAATGAAAGTTCCTTCCTCCTCCCTTGAATCGACACTAAACTTCTAGTTTCGATTTTTTGGTGCCCTCGCAATGGGCTACCTCACTCGCCAAAGGTCAAGCTATGCGCTCCAACAACGTCATGTCTTTCTACCGGCCGTGGTCAGATCTCGGTCTCCAGCAACAGAAGGGGACTTCAACATTCATAAGTCCAATTCGACCTACATCACTGATCTCGATGTATCGAGAGCGCACCTCAGTGGGTTGCTCTTTGCGCCCGTCTTGTTGCAAATTAAGTCTTCGGTGCATTGCAACTTGATAGTCAGCGCGATTTCGTGCACGTTCCATCGAGAAATCAAGCCATTCCAACCGTACGAAATTTGGACCAGAGTTGCGAGCTGGGATGATAAGTGGATTTATATGGTCACACATTTTGTTGATACGAGCAAATTTTGGCCCAGTGGCTATATCATGCAGGCCCATACTTCGACTAACAGGAAGATAGGAGTTCCGCTACCTCATACAAGAGAACACAAAGCTGTGTTTGCATCTGCTGTGACCCGGATGGTGTTTAAAAGAGGCCGCTTAACTGTACCTCCGAAGCGTGCTTTGAAAATCTGCGGTCTCCTACCGGCTCCGACAGCCGAATCCCCGACGGCCGCATCCTGTCCAGATCCAGGGGCTGGGGTAACAGAGTCCGCTACCGGCTTCAGTGAATGGACAGCAGAAGATATGACATTGTATAAAGAGACAAATCTCCCAATCGTGCGACTCGAGAGGGGTTGGGATGCTGTGCGTGAGCTGTTCCGCGAAGAGCAGTTGGTGTTGGCAGAGTACAGGGACTTCACATGGTGAATGTCGGATCTTGGGCAGAGGGAGGTCCGGTGTCTGGGCATTTTAACACGTCGGGAGTTGTCAGGTTTGGATGATCAGAAACGTGTGTTGTGACGAGTGGTGTCCGCATACCCCTCGTATCGTCTGAACGGCGGAGGTTGAGGCTTGCTATTTAATGGATGAGTCAAGAGACATGGGCGTTCATATCTGTTTCGTCTCAATTACCGCACAGCAACCGTTATTCCGTCATGTGTAGGCCATCCGTATCATCCAAGGGTAGCTGCCTTGCGAACCTCGCAGCTTCTGTGCGATCATTCCATGGTGTATTTCTCCTGGCCAGTCTAGGCCAGACGTTAATCTTTCTCCCACTCCTGCAAAAGGGTAACTACCTCTTCAATTGTATTGTTGGCGGGAAGCAAAAGGAGGCATTTCGCCTGCGCTGTTATCTACAATCGAGTGAGCGCTCCCTTCTAAGGCATTCTCACGGAGACGTGAGAATGGAGGGAGATCTGCGGAAAGAAACAGGAAATTCTCATACTCCTGAAGGTATCTACAAGTCCTATAAGTCTGACAATGAGTGCAGGCTCCAACGCGAGCTTAAGAGCTGAGACCGCATGTTAAAACGGTAAGAGATATGAGACATGGATTTTCCTTTCGGGTTGTCCAACCAGCAGAGTGAGACCAGGGTTTGGGAAGGAAGGTGAGGGAGCCAAGGGCCGAAGGATTGAGCCATCTAAGCACTAGCCCGCTCGTCGCGCGACTTCAGGGCGGCACTGCTCACCTACTAGAACCAGTAGGCAAATCGTTCAGGTGCTCGTAGATTTTTGCTCAATAGGTCGTTGACAAGCTCGCCCACAAACATACGACCAAGTAGTAACTGTCAGGAGAGAGCAGCGGCGAAATGCAACTTGAATGTGAACTTCCTCCAATGCCCGGATTCATTCGCCAGAGCTTTCCAGCAGTTTTAGTTGCGGCTGAAGCGTGTGTAGAGTAGTTGATCTTGCAATTGAGAGTCCTGGCTATGTCGAGGAATATGAGACTTCAGGACTCGCTGGAGTTATTGAAGACGGGATATACCTCTCCAGAACTACAGCATGGTGGCCGAAGCATCTAGCGTCAAATACCCGCTTCCAATCTGACCAACGATGTCATCAAGGTGGAAAGAGTCGCTATCAAGTCCAGAAGTAGGTGAGAATGGTATCGAATGATCGCCTCTGTTGGGATGGACAGTAGGGGAATACTACCTTGTCAGGGTCTACCAGTTACGGTGATACACACACCATGCAGAAACAAATAAACCCCAAAATTAATATATATCATTTCATGGGTTTTCTTCAATGCCCAAAGTGTCCAACCGGGAAAGGTATCCCATTTCGTAAGGAAGCGTGCGAATATTGTTATCGAACAAATACAGCTTCTTCAGGCTCGTAAGCATGCCGATCTAGTACTTCTCAAGCAGGACGAAGGGAGAGAGGATCATCGAGACAGTGGAGAGCACACATCCTCCCTCTGGGGCCTTGCCGCCGCATCGATCGAATTGTGAAGGAAGCTGTCAAGGATGGCGAAGTCAAGGTTACTGATTGGTTGATATACAGGGAGATTGAATGTGGGTTTTTTTACTTTTACTTGTACCTTTATTTCCAGACTTCATATGGCAGAGAGCATGTCGAAGCTAATGGCGTCTTCAGCCGAGACAATGTCGGCATCATCCCGGTGTAATCAATTTCCGAATAGCTACCGTGTAATTTCCCGAGATCTACGGTTTCTGACCTGTCAAGACTAATGTGCAGTCTTATAAGAAAGCAGCTACCTAGATCTGACGAATCTATACTTTGTAATCATCAGTTGCCTGGTATGGTCAGCAACCCGCGGGTATCAAAAAGAGCCGGTGTGGATTTGTTGACCCACTTAGCAGCATCTTGACGCACCTTTCAGCCGTACCACAACCAGGAGAAGCTGAAGTCCAACTCATCCGGGTATGGAATTGCACAGTAAGCAGCTTTGCAATAGGGTAGACATAGCGCCATGTAGCTCTCCACCAATGATACACCGTGGGAAAAGATCGTTGAGACACTCAAAGACTTGCCTAAGACGGACCAACGCCGGGACGAACAGGATCTGCGGTCTTACACAGATGTTCCTGCGGCAGTGGATGTTTACGCTGGCTGGACGCTGGATCTCTCGCGTGGGATCTTGCGGTTTGTTTTCCTGTTCTTGCTTCTTGCTCTTGGCCGCGAGTCGAGACTAGCTCTCGAAGATGTCACGATGTGGCCCTTGCTTCCTCGGAGAAAGCCAATTCCTGACGTTCATTGTGAAAGTCGGCCGTAAGGTTCATCCTGCCAGGGAAACTGACCGATCTTTTCCCCTACTCGATCTATGGGTTCGTGGAAATACCCGAACTCACTTCAGCTTCCATGAACCCCCACTGTCGATCATTGTCTCGGCATATTGGTCATTGGAATTACTCTTGCTTATCCTATCTCATGTAGATACAACCTCATTCCACGAGTGTCCCCGACTAAACATGTATTTTCCAATTAACATCTGCAGTAATAAGAAAATTTGATCCGGACTGGATGGCGCAATTACTTTTCATGGTAGAGGCTGAACCCGTGCATTAAGCACACCACCAAGACGACAAGTGAAAGAAATAATAAATAAATAAATAAAGACCAACTTCGAAGAGAAGGAAAAGGGAGCTGTTAAGAGGCTCATAGCATGTTCTTGGTTCAGGAGACAACACTATTAGCAAACGGAATGGCATTCCATCTCACCCGACGTAAATGCCTCGCTGGATCCTTGATGCTGTTCCGCGCATGCAGCCACCGATAATTATCGAGGAGAATGATTGATCTTGCAGGGAGGTCAGCTGGAGTAAGGTGCAACGTGGATTGCGCCAGTGCCTCCAGGTCCTGCAAGGCCGCTCTCAGCTCCTTCAGCGCCGCAGCCGCCCTGGCGCTCAAAGGCGTCACAATCTCGTCACGGTATCGCATCATGAGGGAATGACCCCGATCTTGTGTGTCAAGGGCAAATAGGCTACCCACGATATGACGTTGATCGGGGTTCTTGATAAATTCGGGTGGGATGGTGATCTGGTATTCCGGTTCATGGAGAGCTGCTTTGGCGGCCGGGGAGAGAAACTGGCTCAGTCGATCAATTTTCATGACGGAGAGAGTGCCCCCACCGTAGCGATCGGGCTGGAGAACTTGAAGCGCAAAGAACCGCGGTGGGGCGTGCTCGTAGCTGCAGTCTGTGTGCCAGGGAAATTCCTGCATTGTTTCTGATCGAGCCTGGTGATTCTCGGTCTGAAAGGTGGTCTCGCTGGGGCGGACGTCCCAGAACCAGCCACGGGATGCGCTATGGGTGATGGGGAGGCCATGACCATGGTTTTTTGACAGGCTGACAATAAGGCTTGCCAAGTAGCGACTGTTGTCATCAGGAAAATTCAGGCTGATTTTGAGGATCCCTTCATGCTTGAGGTGGTTATGTACATCGCGAACATGGTGCAGGTGTTGAGAGTCAATGAGATCTTGTGCCACTAGATGAGGTACTCTGGGCACAGTGTCTGTAGCGAATTGGCGAGTCAGTCTTTGTATCCCTGGCAGATATTGCACAGGGCTTTTGCTTTTGTTGAGAAATCGAGCATATCTGCTCGTTGATCGAGCGGCGCAGAAATGACGTCCTATATGTTGCATGAGGGGCAACTGGATTCTTGCAGTGAACAACACAGTAATCCGGCTTGGGAGAAGGGATCCTCATAACCTAGCCGGCCGTCTTCGCACGAGGAATGGCACTGGATCGCAAAGGCAGGGTGCAGGGTAGAATGGGGCGAATTGAGTCTCCTGACGCAGGACGTGTTGGTCACAATGTAGGTCTCGCAGAAATTAGATTAACGTTACGTAAATAAAGCTAAGAGAAGGGATACGCAATGTGACTGTCTAAATAATCTCTTGAATATAACAATTACCTTACTGAAGACGAGTTAGCTGGCTGCAGCTGAAGTACTAGGTCGAAGCTCCACTACCCAGTCGTACAGCTGTGTTACCTCGTCCTCGAGGTCACCATACGATAGCCTCATTCGGCATGGTACATGGTGCTAGCACGATTAATGGAAAGTTTATATTTAAGTGGAACTCCACATGCAGATGACGTGAAAGCTGAAAGCTCTGTGTAATGTGAGTTGTGATTCAGACGGGCCAAATGAAAGATTCCAGCACGCACGGTCAGCTGTCCGTGATTCACGGCAAGTGGAATAGTATGTCTCGATTATACGCTTGTATAGATAGCAGATTGTTATAGTCAACACATATAGTACACGTAGATCTTCAACTATGTATTTGGAGAGCGATCCCATTGCATTGTTATGCCATTGACTAATATCATCGCGGCATTTGAACGTCTTGTAAAGAATGGAGTCTATACCTTCCTGCCACCGGTTAGACAATCACTAGATGCAGAAATAACCAAAAGTATCTCTTAGCTCTCCAAGTACTCATCCAAGACTGACCAAATCCACGCGCCTCCATGACTGACGGCACAGATCCTGTCAGGGCTACTTCTCCATGTTCTCAGCCCTAGAAGCTGGCCATTTGTTGTGTGATAGGTCCCGATAAGTGGATAATGACCTCTGTCACCAGATGACTTGAGGATGACTGCATACAGGCGCGGCCAGATGCGACGCTGCACGACATACATAGTGTTTCCTGAAACAAAGTGAGGGTTGCGGAGACGCTCAAGAGTCGATAACCACTCGTCGGCTCCGACTTCATCTCCAAATAGAATCTCCGCCCCCTTACCTCCATGAATCGGCTTGAGCAAGTATTCCTTTCTTAGCTCCGGGGATTTCGCCGAAGTCTGAATGAGTTCATTCAGTTCTGGGCTTCCAGGGATAAAAGAATCTGCGATGCCTGCATCAAGGGCTTCTCCCTGGGCCGGGGTTAATACCTCCCGTGCTACCAGGGACGGAATCTCTTGCTTGATAATACCAAGCATTCGTTTGTCATGAACAAGGAGAATAGTACGCATGTCATTAAAGCAGCGTAGGCAAACTTCACGCAGTATCTCAGGTGAGAGACCGGATAATTCGTGCTGGTGAAGCTCTAGACCAACCTGGTGTATCTCTTCCACAACCTCACCATTACTGGTGAGAAGGACAGGAGACTCATTAATAAGCCTAGCATGGCCTTGGTCTTTTACCAAGCAACATAGCTTACCCCCATCTGGGCTTTTGGGATCAGGGATTAACCTAAGATCTACTGGTGTGACCAGCCGTGGTCTAATGCCGATATGGCGGTGCACGAAGTCGATGAACATGTGGATATCTATCCCCGGCTCTTCGCCCCTAAACAGGTGCAATAGGCGGCTTGGATTGAAAAGACTGAGCAGGCCGTTCAAGATCTATTGTATATGTAGTAAAGGATTAGTCTGATGAATATCGCAATACAGTGGTAGCGCGTGATACAGAAAAGTTCTACCTTTGAAGAATCAGTAGTATGGATGAGACCATTGCTTCCTGCACCGAGATCGCTCATCACTTCTTGTCCGTATGCCTGGTGCATAAACCCGTTGAAAGAAAACCGTGCATTAATTTCTGTGAGACGGTAGGGTTCCGTCGAGTCCAATCGTTCTACTAGCATAGACAATGCTGCCAGAGACCAATGTACCCTTCAAACCCTCATGAACCACCAAGCACTGAAGACCCCAACTACTGTAAAGGCGACCGCCCAACGCGCCAGCCCTCTCTTGATGTGATACTCGGCCACGCGATCGATCGCCTTGGAATCATTGATCCGAGGGAAAGGAATATCCGTCGGGACTTCCTTTCCCAATGCCTCACACAACGGACCCCAGCCATCCTTCACACTGAAGAAAACCAGTTGATCTGCAGGAACGACCTCTTTCAACCACTCGAGATGGCGCTCGTAGATGTACGCGTTATCCCTTGAGCCATCATAGATCGTATCCCACTGCGCCTGTAGCAGGGAGATATAAGTCACGAAATGTCGCATCCCTAATCGATCGACGTTAGTATTCATTTCTCTGCCCTCTTTTCCTTTTTTTTTTTTTTTTTTTTTCCTGTGGCCGTGACCGACTGGCCTCATAGAATGTTGGTATATTACGTTACCTGGGAGTGGGAGCAGCACCGCCCCTAGAAACCACAGTTTAGCCAGCGAGCTGATCTGCTGCATGCTCTTAACCCAAGCATCCGGGTCGCGGACCGTGACGATGACCTTGCTGTCGGGGTAGAGGGCGAGGAGTTCAGGCACCAATTGCGAGGCGGGCGCATCAGTGATAGCTGCGTACCCAGTAGTCCGTCGTTGGAGGAGGGATAGGGTAGTGGCACGGTCGCCAGCAAGCCAAGTCCGGAGAATTTGAATCCAGGATTTGATCTCAACGGGACGGCCCATAGTGTTTTGCGTGCCGCCGTGATAGATGGGTCCGTCCAGGAGGATCTCCAGCGCTGCACTGAACGATGCGGTCCCTGTACGCGAGAGACCCGCTCCAATTACTTGGAGCTGGGTGCCCGGTTTGGGGACGGATGCTTGCTGGCCCATTGTTGTAGTTATGGGAAGAACCACTCGGCGGCAATAGTGAATGGCTTTGTAGGAGGGGTGAAGCAACGAAACAATGAATGGATACATGCGGGAATTAAATATGGTCTACAGCTGTCGTACCCACATACCGATAAAAGTAGTTAGAACCGGCAATGCTACTAGTGTTGAGTAGTGCTGACATGAGGCCATTAACGCGTGTTATAGAGCAGGGATGTATTTGTATGTAAGACACCGGTAACAATGGTAATATATCAACCGTCCAACTAGCATGCTCGAGCGAGTTGGGCCGGGGCAAGGTAGAGGGAAACGGTGCACTCGCTAAGCTATTCGCTAAGCCATATGTAGCTGCCAGAGTGGAGACCTCCGCGATTGCCTGTAATTTGGGCAGCATGGCTGTCCCAGCATCAACGGTTGAAGTGCGGCCTCCTTCCCTCGGTGGATATCGAGCACACTTGTAAGATCTTGGGATCCTAGAGATGATACTGCGGAGCCCCAATGACGCCAGAGTAAGTACGAGCCGTCACTGACCTTCTCAATACAGTGGTCTTGGACAACTTCCCCTTCATTTCTCGTTCCTGGAAGTTCAAAGCTGCGAGCTCAATGGCCGTGTGAACCCTCTCTCCAACTTCCAAGCTCCATGGACAAGACGCAATGCGCTCCAATCCAAAAGGCGCATAGCCAGTGACCTCCGCAGAATTTCTTAGTAGTCTACGTCCGCATACTGCACCTTAAGCAATTGGACCAATATCTCCAGAACATCGGGGATGCCATAGCTGGCCATGAGATGAAGGCCGGTCTCGCTCAAAATACTGTGGTACACTATTTTAGGACCAAAATCAGGGCGTCTGTGAACAGCATCACTGAATATTGGGGGGGGGGGGGGCGCACGACTCGTGAGACTGACAACGTTTATATTGATAATGCGACAAGGAAAGAAAGAGCGAGAAAGAGGTCGACAATAGGAAAATGTATGAAGGAAAGGATCAATAAGTCCAAGG
The DNA here is from genome assembly GCF_009193645.1 of Aspergillus pseudonomiae. Classification (NCBI taxonomy): domain Eukaryota; kingdom Fungi; phylum Ascomycota; class Eurotiomycetes; order Eurotiales; family Aspergillaceae; genus Aspergillus; species Aspergillus pseudonomiae. The sequence continues at coordinate 203,934 of NW_022475995.1, forward strand.
AGAGTGTTGACTTGGTACGAAAGCTGACATGTATTATACTGTAACATTGTTTCCATGCGTCATATAGCGGGGAGGATTGTCAACATTGACTGCTATTAACCTCCATCTCTCTGAAATCCTTGTTGAGGCTGGCATTTGTGGAAACCTCCCAGTCGACGCTATACACGGCCCTGTATAGCGTTACTGCCTAAATCCCCAGAAGAGCGGCTATTATGGTCCTCCTATTCCCGATCTCCTCACGCTTCAAACCTTTCCTTATCATTTCCTCAGCTATACTCTGCCCGGCCAGTGGTCTTATTGGTCTCTCTAATACTATGTCGCAGTCTGAAACGCAGCTGCTGTCAAGATCACCAGGCAGCACCGATGAAGAGGAGGGAAGGACAAAATTCCCGTACCCTTAGGGTCTGCCGCTGGTTGTCGTCATGTTCTCCCTTTTGTTGGGGACGTTTTTGATGGTTCTGTCCAACTCCATAATCTCAGTGGTTACTCCTCGAATCTCTACCGACTTTCATGCTGTAGATGAGGTGGGCTGAGCCAACACCATATATGCGTCGCGATTTACTAGCGAGCCGTTGTCTAAATGACCGCAGCTGGTTGCAGAAACAGCGCAAATCTTTATATTATTGGGTTGTTTCCAGAACCCCAAGTCGAGCCACTCCCATCTACTAAAATCCTCCGAAAGTCGTTGCCACGGAAGACGGGCTTCAAAGTATTATGGTTTAAAGAATTGGGAGTTCCACTATACACAGCTTAGGTGGCAAGTGTATGGTAGGATGTATGTTTCCCGTTAAAGCGGCTATTTGTGGATAGAGAAGATCATTTCCCCAAAAATAAGAAACCACTAAGGGGTTTCTTGCAGATTACAGTTCGGGACAGCCAAAGTCTTTGAGCTTGAGATTAGGTCACATAATACATAGTCTCTGGCATAGGAAATCTCAAAAGTCCAGACCGTAGAATTTGAAATTTAAAGGCTTCGGGATCCGCGGGTCCGAGTAGCCATCTGCTGGTGGATCACCCAACCCTAATTCAATTTAACATTAGAAATATGCCGCCCCGACAGAATGGGAAGCTCCGATTGTGTGGGACGCCAAGTCCAAGCCTTATCTGCAGCCGCGATTATCGTGAAAGATAAATATTATACTTTGGCCAACGACGTCATGGTCGTCGGTAAGTGCCTCGAGCATTTGTCTATAAGATCACGATGGCCCGCCTCGGTTTATAGGGCTCCAATCTCATACTTGATATCGCCCATTTGTCTCTCAAATCGCCTAGGATAATCCTCAAACGGCTTGTCTCATCTCGCACTATGCCTCGGGGAAATCGTGCAGAAGTGATTGTTATTGGCGCTGGCCTGGCAGGTCTCACAGCTGCTGCAGAATTAAATCGTCAAGGCATTGATGTCATTGTACTGGAAGCATCATCTCGGATCGGTGGAAGAGTGAATTCCGCTACTACCAGCCTCGGGTCACACCTGGATCTTGGGGGACAATGGATTGGCCACGGACATCATCGCATCGCTGCTCTGGTAAACAAGGCGAAGGGGACACAATTCCAGACCTTCACACGCGGTCTGCCGACGGTTGCTCGCGACGGTCGCACCGTGTCTCTCTATTCACCCTCTATAATTCTCTCGATGATTTACCTCGCCTTGTTCGAGCTGGTCAGCCGGATGTACGTGCCTCAAAGTTGGATCGATGTCACTGTGGACAAAGCCATTGAAACCTTGGTCCCCTTGGAAATTGCCCGACAATTCCTTCGTCTCCTCATTGCAGTATCTTCTACCGCTGAATTGGGTGAGGTGTCGGTCTACAACTTTGCAAAGGCGATACCTCTATCGGGAGGGCTCTCGACGATGTTAGGGACACGGGGTGGGGCTCAAGACACGTTGGTGGTGGAATCTATGAGTATCACGACATCTATGTTGGCCAGCGAGGTCTCTGCCAACATTCTAACCGACATGCCGATCACCAGTGTGTCCCAAAATCACAACGATAACGTGATGGTGCGTACAGCGTCAGGCAGAGAATTTCACGCGAGGAAAGTCATTATCACGGTTCCCCCACCAATGTTGAAGAACATCACATTCGATCCGCCGATGCCCCTGGAACGCAAAGCACTGCAGGAAAACACCCGCATGGGCGTTGTCTACAAAGCGATAGCGGTCTTTGAACAGCCCTTTTGGCGCGACGGATTGGGCGGAGAATTCTTGATACTGGATGATCCTGCGTGCGGCGCCTTTGACACTTCATCACCGGGAGGCCCTGGTCACTTGTGCTTCCTCGTCGCCGGCACCCCGGCACGCCAGCTTGACATGCTGGATTCCAATGCACGCCGTGACTTGCTGTTGAGTCGACTTGCGCCACATCTCGGGCATCGAGTCCTCCAGCCTGTGGATTGGCACGAAAAAGCCTGGCATTCGGACGAGCACTGCGGTGGCGGGTATCTAGGATATGCGATTGTTGGCACCACGGAGGGTATTCTGCCCATGCCTCATGAGCCAACGAACAATATACACTGGGCGGGAACAGAGACGGCGGAAGAGCATCCTGGATATCTCGAAGGAGCGCTGCAGTCTGGCGAGCGTGCCGCCGGTGAAGTCGCTCGCGCGCTTGGTAAAGTGCACAGTATCAAATAGGGCGTGGCAGATTCTGCCCAGCCCCAGAGAGAGGGTGGCAGGCATATATATGAAGGGGGCATACCACCTTCGAGGTTTCACATTCGCGTTATGTTCTACCGATCGACAGGGACATGCAACTCAAAATCGTTGTTCTATTCCTTCGCTAATTTTAATATAGTGTATTTTATCTTCTTCGTCTTATTCTGAACACCTATGGAGTGTAAAATAGTTTCATTTGTACATGCAGTTCCCTTTCCATCGTTTCCACCGAGGTTCTGAAACTTCCGCGAACCATTCTATCAACCCTCACATAAACTCTAGCCATCCACTCCTTAGTTCCTGCACTGATTTTGTGTTATGGCCTACACTTCCATTATTTTCCTGGAATCTGACCAGCTACGGTCCCCATGGCTCATCAACACAGGGGCGTTATGATCTAGACGAGAGACAACGAGTCGAAAATAGAGCTTAGAGCCTAGACTTAGCGAGGTTCGGGGCGAGTGCTAGATCTTGAACCCGAACCCGACCCGATGCCAACTCTAAATTTATATGGAGAGTAATGTGTGTAGATGCCAGTTTGAATAGGAATATTTCGTGATTTCGCTGCTGGCTACGAGTCAGTTCTTCGGAACGCGTCGCCAAACAACCACTTGTTCCCCATCGGAACTTATTAACGAGCTTTTTTCCCATGCGAAATGCCCCAACTTGGGCAGCAACATCCGCCAAATATACCAATAAACCCCACCGAGGCAAAGTAGCAATGTTCCAGTGAGCGGCGTAAGCCACACTGGTAAGCTGGTGCGACCATTCACTGGGGCCACAAACGGTGACACAATAAGGAATACCTGCGACGCTAAAAAGACAAAAGCCACGCTGGTCCAGACTTTGAAGGCACGAGGGGGGTATGCCACACGTTTCCGGATAATGAATAGGCCACACACGACGAAGAACTGAATCACCGCAACAGCCCACTGTCCTACGTCAAGTAGGAAGTTATATGCCTCCCCTGCGGTATAAAGTGAGTTAACCCGGGGTTTGCCATCCATCAGGACAGGGGCTTACCAAAAGGAACAGCGATGATCATGACACACGATGAGAGAAACACCAGTGCGAATGCCCCAGCAGGTGAGCCTGAGCTGGATCTGCCGGAGAAAAACTGAGAAAATGGCAACAGGCCCTCCTGCGCAAAACTGCGTATGACTCGGGACATTGAGAAAGACGCTGTCATAATATTTCCCAGTGATGATAAAGCAGCAAGAATGGCAGTGAAGCGTTGCATGTGCTGACCAAAGACCTTACCAATGAATAATGCAACCACCGTGATACCGGTCTCGCTCAGCTCCTTTGGTGTTGCTGCAACGAAGAAAACTGCATTCACCAAGACATATAGAATCCCTACCGAGCCGACTCCCAAGACGCCTGCTACCTTAAGTGTGCGGCGTGGGTCTTTCACCTCGTCCAGGACATACATTGCATTGGACCAACCCTGAAAGGTGGCCAGCACTTTAAATAGGGCGACCGTGTAGTCCGAGACGTCGGTAGATGACCCGGCAAACGGGCGTTCATAGCTGATGCCGGGGTGAGCTACATTTGGCGACCCAAAAACGACGAGCCCAAGACCAGTTACAACTATCAAAGCCAGGATAAACAATTTAAGTGAAGCGAGAATATTCTGGCACCTGGTGTAAGCCATGTTGACAGTGGAGAGCATCAAATGATGTGAACGGCCCCTTACCATAAGTTTAACATTCCAGGTTTTCGCACAGATATGCATTGCTGCGACGGTTGCCATGAGAGTGATTGCCATACAGCGTTTCACCCAGTCATTCGTTGTTGCTTGGGTAGCTAAGAGTAAGTTCTCTGCAATGGCAATAGTTCCAATACCTGTGGATTGCATTAGAAAATTGATGACAACAAGGGCAGAGAAGAAATACTGTACATACCGGTGAAGCCAAGAAAGATAACATGCGTTGCGAATATCACGGTCGCAAATAAGTGCGGATGTGGATAGGCAGCTTCGAGGTAGTTCTTCTCCCCGCCATTGTGTGGTAGAAGACTGCCTAGCTCAAGGTATATAAAGAAGCCACAAAATGCTAGAAAATAACCCGCAACCCAGACGACCAGGGATGCACCGGCGCTTCCGGTACTATGTGCTATAGCAGACGGTACAGAGAATATTGCTGTACCGATCATCCGGTTGGTTCTGTGTATTCTTCAGTGAGATGAACAATTCAAAGCCAGTGGTTGCATTGCTGAGTAGGATGCATGGTTGCTTACTGACATCAGAAATGTTGTAGAGAGCAAACCGAGGCGGCGATAAGGCTGCGCCTGGCCAGGAGGAGCAACAGTCTCATGATCAGACGGAAGGATTAGAGGCGCGGCCTCCGTAGAAACTTCGTCATCCGGAACGCTCTCATCATTTTGGTCCGGATGCATATCTTACGTGAGAGCTCGTCTGGGGCTTCTTGCGCGAGTGATATATCAAAGTCTCCAAGAGACCACCTTGCATGGAGCGACCCGATAACTGAATCACGTGTGGGCAGGTGACATGATCTATATCAACCCGTGACTGGAATGTAGTCTGTGTACCCTAAGCAGCACTTTAGAAATAATCTTATGAATTTGATAGTTCCATGATGTACTTCGTACATTAATGTCATGAAGCATATATGTAGAAGGTTAATTACTCCACCCCCACCCGAACTGAACAGAACTGCGCCCCTAGGATCTGAATTTATGCCTGAACGCACGTTATTTTCCATGCAGGACTCTGGAGCCTCATATACGAACATTGTATACATCCGATGTACATGAAAGTCGGGATGGGATTGTGAATCATATTGTGTATTGAAGTGGGCAGAATTAGTTGACTAGCTGCAGGTGAAGAAGCGATCGGCTTGACAAAACAGTGTTAGCAGCCAAGGTAAATAATGAAGGGCCGTAAGAAAACGAATGGATGTGATTGCAAACTATCTAACCCTTTGAATGACTGATATAACAACACTGAATACGCTCTTCGAGCCAAAGTCCAACTTATAATGTTTCAAAGCAAATCAAAGGCCTATATGTAGTGCGAGTAAGCCGACCATGCCAACTGCATCTGGTCGCGAGCTATTTCCCCAATTGGGCGATAGGAGCAGGATGCCTCTATATTCCTAGTTCGCACTAGCAGTCCATTTGGAAACAGTGAAGGTTGCCGGGCCGCCAGTGAACGGCTCAGTTCCGAACTGCAGATCTATAATTCCCTTATTAGTCACTTAGCTTACACGCGTTTTAGGTTTGTGTGTACTTACTGATCAAGTACTGGGAAGAAGCAGGGAAATTTTGCTTGGATGTGAGATAGTCGAAAAATGCCTTGAGGTCTCCGCTGAAGGAGTTTATCGGGGTTGCCGAGACGAAGCTGTACGTCTTTTGCTCGGCGCCAGCAGGGGTGGTGGTGCCGTACCACAGTTCCCAAGTATGGCCTTCGACTGTGATGCTATCAATCTTTGTGCCAATGGGCTGGATAGATCCGTAGCGTGCGAGCCTTGAATGTGGGAATCCCCGACTGGGTCAGCCTATGGAACTTTTTTTACTGCACGCGCAAGGTAGAATAGATCGCTTCAGTGATCGGTTGATACTCACCAAATCATCAGTTCGTAATCACCGCTGTATGTGACATGGTTCTTGTCGGCGGCGGTAAACAGGTCGTATGCCACGTCGGCGTTGACGTTGGTGTTATCCTGTTTCCATTCCACGTCGGTGGGGATACTGCTGACATCGCTCACAAGCTTCTTCTCGAGGTCGACTCCGGAGTTGGAATAGCTTTTCACGCTGTTGTCACCACCACTCCAGGTCCAAGTAGTGTGCCATGCAACACCGGAGCTGGAGATGCTGTCAACGTAGACGCACTGGGAGCCAGTTCCCGAGTCCTTTCCCCAAAGATTGGTGTTCACTGTGTATGGAGGGCTCGAGACTGAGTCGTATTGAGAGCATAGCTCCTGTTGACTGAATGCTGTGGCCACGAGGGTGGCAAGTGCCAAGGAGAGCTTCATGGTAAAAGTATAAGCGGCAGAGCAATCTATCGGGACTAGTAATGTTGCAGGACTGATCGAGAATACAGGACGTGAGCAGCGGGCAACGCTGTTTAAAAGGTACAGAGTTAGCAGGCTGCTGATACCATCAACGTCTTCCACTCCAGGAGTGTACCATATACACGAGTGTTTCACTGGGGATCGATCTTATGATCCACAGGGTTCCGTGTCTGCCGAGCCATCATTCCCATGAGTGAGAATCGTCGAGTATCAGTAATTCTTCTCAGGATCTACAGCCGACGGACTATTCGGACACGGTGTACAGGTCCGATCTACCGGCTAATAGAACTACTTCTTGACTATAATCTGGCACATGTCTCGTCATATTCCTAGCCGTTTGGCGGCAGGGTCTATCTGCTCACATCGGCAGGCAGGCAGGTTTATTTTTACTCGGGCTTCGGCTTCGCCTTCGGATATAGTCCTTCGGCTGGTGATCTCACATCGATGTCCGAATATCTCTGCACTCTTATGTCCGTTAAGTTTTCTTCTAGTGCATCCCAGGCATGACACTATGCAACATGGGTCTTCAGAGGATAGATGGACGGCTGTGGTGTTCTAATTGATAATGCAGACCTTAGGGGACCTGTTTCTTCCGACTATAGGCTATCAACAAACTCTCAGTTGGCTACAATATAGTCCATGTCAAATCATGCTCTATTCATACCCGGTTATAGGGCTTGAATCGTCAGGGACATTCGGCCTGGGTCCACAAAGCCTTAGCCTGGCCCGTAGTACCTTACACACTCCTTACTAATGCGCAGGCCCACACAGTCCATGCAGATCTCTATCGAACTAAACTCAATGGCGACCACTCCGTACCATACACGGTTAGTGTTGGTGCGTTTCAGGCATAACAGGAGATCATAGCTCGTGTTCGGCGATACAATTGATGTTCTAATAGCCGATGGAGGCCAACCCACCTGACTTGGATTGTATCTCAAGACGTTACATCAATTTGGTAGCTCATGCAATCGGAAGCTCCCGGCTAAATCCCATTATATCCTGTCACAGAGGTTGTGGCAGGGTGTATGAACTAGTGCGCGGCAAATAGCCTAAGTCAAGGTCCTTTACCTAAACTTAGCTTCTGCGAAGTAGACCCACCAGGAACAATGATTGAGCCACGACAATATGCCGTTTTGGTACAAGCCGATGCCGACTTATCCCTAGCATCCTCCGACTTAACCGTCAAATGATCTGATGGGTTAAGCTTACGTGTCTTGACAACGGTTTTCTTTTTACGGTGTCATGCTGCGACAGCCCCATGCCGTCCCGTTGCATATACAGTAACGGCAAAAGGAGAGCCGTGAATAGACTAGAGTTTCAAGTGATTTCTGCCGGCCGCCGAGATTCCCAGGTTTGTACATAGTGATGAAGAGGGGACCACTATACCTTCCTAAGAAGGTATAGTGCAGTGTTCTGGCTTGTATGTAGGCGGGAATCTCCATAGCCATAGGAAACAGTTGAGCTATGGAATCCTGCATCTGGACAGCCGCCCATGGATCCAAGGTGTTACTTTTAGAGTTGCTGATGGCTATTCAGGTTCCCCAGCTCACTATTAATTCGGCTCCTGACCACTCTGTCTTATCAGATTGCCCCCTCTGATACCATTCGATCAGTGACCATGTTTCAGTCTGTTTTCCTCCATATCCGCCTCGCCCTTAGTGCCATTAGTACTTACCTCAGCGGCTCGGCCTACAGCACCAATTCTCCGGGGTGCGGTAGGAAACGTACGATTGTCATTATAACTCATTGAATACATAGCTACCATTCTCTACAAAATTTCCCAACACGTATAAGTTCAACAATATACTATCTTGCCTTGGACTCTACTGAAGCAGCAGAGTATAAAAGTATCAACAGGAATAGTCTGTAGCCGTGCTATATTATCCGATAATAACCTTGTTCTTCCTTCTAATAAACGCGTGGCACCGGTGAATACGTGAATACATTAGACACAAACTACTACCAGCTAAGAAGTACCAACGAGCCTTAGTTCAAAAGTCATGGGTGTGTTTAGTCAAGCTTTGATGACTAGTTCAAACCGGCTTTGCGATTGCTTATGATGGCGCCGCTCAGCATAGAAGCTCGGTGGTTTCGGATACCACTTGGAGGTCTTCATGGTGGCTTTAGCTTGGGTTGGAACTCTTATCGTTGTGATGGTCCTATACCATACTTTGTATCTCTTGGTAGTAATACATAGTACATAAATACACTCTTTAGTCTCGTATACAAAACTGCCTACGTAGACAGCACGGCATTTAACGGTAGTCTCTCCATCTAGGTAGGTAATCAACAATGTAATTGTGCTTATCAGTTGTAGGTTGGATCTTTAGAGTATTGTCAGGAATAACCATCTGTAAAGCCCGGTAGAGTACCCAGTAAGGGAATTCGCTTAAGTATTGCTCATGGAGGGCGTTTCCTGGCATGTTATACAGTATTGCATAACGGGGACTGAAATACTCCGCAGTTGGCCACATTGTGAAGGGGCTTTGACTCGAATATGGTGGCTCTCTTGGCGATTGAAGCTGATTACAGCTGACCTCATAAGAGAAGAGCCTGGCTCTTTTAATGTCGAAACCCCTGATGGTGTAGTTGGATATCACGTTTGACTGTAATGGAAATTCCCTTGTAATCAAAAGGTCGCTGGCTCGATTCCGGCTCGGGGGAGACAACTTTTTTATTATTGTCGGGTGGCGTTAGTTAGTGGTCATGACTTATCTATAGAACGTGTATTCCGTGGTTCGAATCCTGTGAATATCGCTATCTATCTAATTTTATCGGTTTATCAGCCCAACTGGCCGAATTCACGTTTCACGAGATACAATACCAGTAATAACGCGGAAAGTCGGCCTTATATTCAACCTATCGCCTTTACGCCCTCTACGAAGGGCCATGGATGCGTCTGCTAAAGGTGATTGGCTGGAAGGATAGCTACCCTAGTTGATGTTCTATGTGCTGGCTCTGCTACCAGGAGATTGCTACGAGACGGAGGTATCAAGTTGAACTAATGACCAGATACCTACTTAAGGGTAGCATCATTATGATATGATGTTCCAACATCATGTGGAAGGGATTTCGACGGTCCAGACTAATTGCCAATGATAATTAACTAGTAAGTGTGAACATGAATAAGTCGCACCTGTTGGCCGATTGTGACACGTTCATGGATCATCATTGCATTAGCGTCGGTACAGATATGACCATTGATGATGGTACCAGAGGCCTATCCAGAGACCATACGAGAGAGCTCGAGCCATGACGGGTTAGAACAGGTCTTATCGCAGGGAGTCATCGAAGTAAGAGAGTAGCTGAAAGGTCCGAAGGTTAAAAATACGTGGAACACCATTCTGATTCTCTTGTGAGTTGCTGAGATATGGTCCAGGGGAGCAACGAAGTTTAATCAAATGGGTGAACATCATATTATGTAGAATGTTTTCATGTGAACAAACTACAGGAAAGATGTCAGTCCAGAGATCCGGGTTTATAAGAGGTGTGAAGGTGTAAACTGAATATCAATTTATTGCAAGCAACTTGAGTGGTGTTTAAAAGTCCAGCAATCTCATCAACACATCGATCTACCTTGAATCTACAAAATTATCAATAGTCGCAATGGCTCACCGAATGAGTACAGATGGTGCATCACGCATTCAAGCCTCACAGGTCCGTCCCATCTGCATATGATGGTTTGGAGAATCTCTCACAGTTCAGGCCCACGCCGGTGGGGTATGTCCTCCCAGGGTTTTGCCGCGAGAGCCCAAGCTGCGGGAGGTCGCAATGCGAACGTTGCAGGCCAGGCACAGTCCAAGCCATCGAGCGCGGGGTACACACAGCCGTCTCAATATGGTGCATCTAAATCCTCCCAGGATAGAAGATGAGCTGCCACGTATGGACGTGACAGTGGAACCTTTCTTGTCTGGTTCTTTTTGTTGGCAATCGGGAAATTTGATTGGTTTGGGTATTTCAGACGTACGCCTCATAGAAGGTTGAGGATCTATTAGTTACCAGCTTTTGAATACTTTATTTCGTCGCCGGGACTTCCGTACGGCTTGGACGCAATTGTAGGTTTTGCATACAATGCCAATGTGACTGATTCTCTTGTTCGTCTTCATATTTGGGGCCAGCCCTCGAATCACTAGTGGCAAACCTTTTGATCAAGATTACTTTATGGCGTTCATCATTGTTTCGAGGTTGAGCGAGGTGCTTGGCTTCTCATCATGTTAAGCTCTCTCACAAATCGGCCTACGGAGTTAGTTTGAAAGCATCCATCCCACGGGTTCACTGACCTGCAATTGCCCAACGCTTGCTAGCGCGTTCTAAAGACCCTATGACTGGTTCTAGAACGTTTGTATGACATTTATGCTCAAAATCAAGGTTTATTGCCACTGCACCCGCTTTTGAGAGCAACAGTACGGCCGCCAAAGGCATCCTTTCGACATTGAGGATGTCGTCCATACAAACAATGTCACGGGTAAAATTGAGAGCCGTTTCCATAGCAGCGATGGACGCATCGTGGAACATTGGAGGGATACTTTCGTGGCGGAGAGATGCAGACGCTGTTTCGTGTAGTTCAAGTAGGGCCCTGTAGGATTCAGCAGATAGTCATGAACATCTTGTAAGAAACGCACAGCAGAAGGAGAACAATAGCTCTGTAACGAGGCTCCCAGTCGGCCCCAGAAATGTTCAGGGTGTCCTGTAATGTCTTTTGTATCGCTGTATCAAGCTCCCAGACATCTTCGTCTAGCAATCTCCCAGCCCTATTCGGCCAATCTCGTGCCAGGGTTACGACTCTGTCCAAAAGAGACATGGCCTGAATTTGCTGCGCAAAACAACCAAGCATCTCAGTTGGTGTAACGGAAAGTCTAGGAACACCTGAGAGCCAGCTCGCAGCATCAGTATGCTCGCCCCATATATCATCGTTGATAGGGAGTACATCACCAACACGGGCGGAATGAGTGAGTGGTATACGGTCTGCCGTGTTGTCTGAGTAATACACAAGCCGATCAAGTAGATAAGTCGCCCACCACACACGCTTGCTCTCTTCCCCATGGCTTGTGTTGATATTCGGTAGTTTATACCGGCCAACGGCGTAGCCTAAGCTAGCGCAAGTCGCAAGCGTTAAATACGCGTTGGAAAGGTGGCCACTACCCTGTTCGTACACCGCCAACAACAGGCCCGACTGCAAGGTACAGAGTGAGTCGCGACGAAAGGTTTGAATAAGCGAGAATATAAATCTACAGCTTTCATATAGGTCTTGCACTACTGTGTAATCAAGCATGAAAGCAGTGATTGGCGGGTTGGAAAGCAAGATATTGAGCACAAGAGATGCCAGTTCGGCAGACGGACGCTGGCGTAGAGATGGAACCCGTTGTGTCAGAGATCTGGGATGAATAATAGGTAACCAGGGATGGATACACTTGAAATGGCAGCCCACAATATCTTCCAGTTCGCAACTGAACCTATCAAGTATGTGGAACAGATGCGAGGTACAATACCGATCAATGGCGGGTGTATCGGTCCCAGGCAGATGAGACCAGCAAAGTGGTTCCAAGGACAGTCGACTTGATTCTCCACCACCAAGCCTAGAATTGCTCCGATCATATCCCACATGCATTCCACCATCACAGGAGCTATACTGGCATGGAACGTTGTTTCTTGTTTTGCATCAGTATCGCTGTCTTGTGGCATGCGGGGTGAACACTACTTAGCACAACGCCCACACGCTGGAGTCAACCTGTCGCATTTGCGCTTTTGGGAGGCACATAAAATGCAGGCATTTGAAGCAAGAGTCACTGTCTGCATCCCCGGCGAATAGCTATTGATAGTAATGTAGTGAGGAGCTAAGAAGTGAACGATGCATGCATGCCCTGCCCTGCCCTGCCCAAGCCCAATCACTGAGGTCAAGCAGACTGACCGCCTGGCAGAATTAACATTCTGGCGCTAGTCCGCTAGCGTCGGAGTAGCGCCTTGGCATCTCTGTCCCGATCTGGAAATCGAAGAAATAATATAACTTATGCATCGTAGCAATCCACATTGCCCAAACAATTTGTCGGCATTCACACGAAACCTCTCCGAGGATGACCAGTTGCTCCATAGCCTGATCCACAGTGAGTTCTCTAGCGAGGGTAGTCTCGGACCTCTCAAGCGCGACCGCCGTCCTTGGCGAAGATATATAAACACGGCCTCCACGGTAGGCCGACTTGAGAAATATATGGAGTGCATTCTATTCCCATGATTTGGATCTGCTCCCTTGCCTACTGAGATGGGCTCACCAACCGTTTTTCGCGCTCCATCACTCTTCCTCTCCCACGGGACTGGTCCCTTCCCTCTCCTAGATCCGGAACAAGAGTCCTATCGCCAAGTGGTTCGCAAACATGCGAGCAAGCTCGACGGTGTGAAGGGCATCCTGCTGTTTTCCGCTCACTGGGAAACAGAGGAGCCTCAAATCACCGCCTCCAACAATCCCGGGATCTATTACGATTACGAGGATATGCGTGACATGCTCCCACCAGCTGCATTTGAGTTCCAATATGCAGCATCTGGCAACGCAAAGTTGGCCGCCGAGGTTGCGAACCGTCTCCGGGATTGCGGGTTCAAACCGATCTTGAATTACCAACGCGGGTTTGATCACTCTGTTTACGTGCCGATGACTCTGCTACGGCCTCAGGGTGATATTCCCATCGTCCAGATGTCGATCCTCAAAGGGCAAGATGAGGAAGACTCGACCCGGAAGAACATCAAGCTGGGACAGGCGGTCGAATGCTTCCGGGATGCGGGATATGCCGTGATCGGGAGTGGGGGCTCCTATCATGATTTCCGTGCAATAGCTAACGCATTTTTCTCCAATACGCCCATTCCCGAAGGGCCTGACAAATTCGAGGACTTCTTGCTCTCGGCAGCAACCATTGCCGATCCAGTGCAGAGGGAGAGGGAACTGCTTGGGTGGAGGAGACATTCCGCCAGTACCATTGCCCATCCAGTGGGCGAGGCGGAACATTTGATGCCATTCATGGTTGTAGCTGGGAGTGGTGGGGCTACAGCAGGAGTTCGATTCGACATGTTTGTATATCGGGGTGCGCCGATGAGCTTCTACAGTTGGTGAACAGTGCTATAAGTTGTGTCCTAGGTTAGGCTCTGAGTTGATTCCGTTGGCCTATAACAAGATAGCTTCAGAGTACGGAATGTCAGTAAAGTGCTATGAGTGAGAGACTAGTTATGGGGTGTTGCAAACAATGGTCTGTAGGACCGACAGAACAGCCTGGATAATTGTACAAGCATTGCCACGGCACACACTTGCTATCGATATGTGGTATACTCAGGAATTTGTTTAGATAGACTGTTCTAGCCTAATTATCTTTTCCGGTCTCCCCTAGCCCATCGTCGGTCAATAAGACACGATTGTGAATCGAATGAAACCCCTAAGAACTGCTAGTCTCGATAGTTCACAAAGGGGACGGTGCGAAACCCGGCAAAAACCAAATTCGTTACGTATTAGTGCTTAGGTATAGCCTAAAACGGCCACTCAGCATGGTGATAAAGGGATCTTGTTGGTATATAGAAGGCCACAATTATAGTGTGGCTTAGACGTTAAAGACTTGCCCCGCAGTGATAACAAAGCATATGATCGCACCTCTACTTTCGCCCCCAACTTCTGATGCTACCACTCTCATTCCAATGAATACAACCCTTTCTCCTAACTCTGCCTGCGACGCGAGGATCTTTATTATCAAAAGCTTGGTCACTGTGTCACTTTAGCCATGAAACCAACCGTGGTGCTCGTGCCAGGTGCCTGGCTTGTTCCCGAGTTCTACAAGCCCTTCCTAGAAGCAGTTCAGGCAGCGGGGTTCTCAACACGTACAGCCGAGCTGCCATCTTTGAATCCAGCTGATCCGACCGCGGTGGATTGTATGGCGGACGCTGCGAGTATCCGACGTCTGGTGTGCTCCCTTGTGGAAGACGAGGGTCGCGATGTGGTGCTAGTGATGCATTCATACGCAAGTATGCCGGGAGGTGCCGCTGCCACAGGGCTCTCAAAGTCCGAGAGAGTCAAACAGGGGCAGAAAGGAGGGGTGTTGGGATTGGTGTGTATGGGCGCATTTTTGGTTCCCGAGGGCGTCAGTTGTGCTGGGACGCAAGGTGGCAATCTACCATCGTGGATTCTATTGGATCAGGTTTGTTCGCAGTTCGACGATAGTGATTATCCAGGATCTAACCTGAGAAATATAGCCTTCTGTTGGCCTCAATGTGCCTGATCAGCCAGAGAAGACCTTCGCTGCAGATGTCAGTGAGGAGCTGGCGCTGGCGCTAAGCAGTGTGATCAAGCCGCATGCCAGCCTCGCCTTTTTCTCAGCCCAGCCCAGCCCTGCATGGGTGGACCCCACATTTACCGGGAGGCTGGCATATGTAGTGACCGCCGACGATTTGGCGGTCCCCAAGGTCGCCCAGTATGGCATGATATCGGGCACCGGTCAGCAATGGCATGTGCGGGAAATCGAGAGCAGCCATTGCGCGCCGTTCATCACCAAAGTGGCGGAAAGTGTGGAGATTTTGCAGGAATTCATTCATACATTTGAGAGCCTTTGAGCTAGGTCACCCAGCCTCCGACATAACCTGTCAACGCGAACATGTAACCTATGCTACGTCAATGTCGCATTGCATACAACCCAATCGTATAGTCACGGTTTTGGTTTATTCACATGTTTATGGCACTGTGCGATCCAATTAAATACTACTACTGAGTTTCTTAACTCTTATACTATACTCTTAGTATAAGATTCCAGCTGCAGTGTGATAACTTGACCTTGGACCAACGCAATTGAGTACCTAGATCTGAAGGCAATGTGATCGCCGTTTGCTTTCAAACATCGACAAGACATGATCAAGACATAACCAATTGCAATGGCGAACAGATCCATCTAGAACCGGATTTATGTGATTCCATGGCAGGTTGCGCCAACGCCAATTCTGGGCTCACTAGCAGAATGGGTATCCCGGCGCACGAAGCAAGACAAAGAAAGACACTCAACATGAACGGTAGCAGTGCAGGACTAATAACATAAAGGAAATGGGTAACAAAAACATGTGTTGGCCAGGGGATAAAGGAGAAGAGCGTCGCGCAACTGAGATATAAATACTGACCTTCTCCCTACTGAGCATAGTACTGATCAAATACCAGAACTCTCAACTCTAGCTTGTTCTATACCTCCTGAATATACTCCAAGATGCATTTCTCAATCGGCATGCATATCCTCTTGGCCTTTTTGTTATCCCTTGCGCAGCTGGCTTCTAGCCAAGGCACTGTCGGCTGTGACATCCCACCCGCTATTATCACCAACTTTATCTGGCACAATAGTACTCACAATTGCGGGTGCGATGATGGTGGTTGCCTGCCAACGGGTATTCATGGCGGTCCCGGCTGTGGTCCACCAGATACGGTAGAAGCAACATTCTCTCAGCAATCTCCAACATACAATGACACGTTGACCTGCGGCGCATCCGACCCTGGTAGTGTTCCTGCTCGACCGATCCCCGGGGGGCCCTTCAACTGTCGATCACTTGGACGACGCTTTTTCCTAACAGTGGATGGCACCGAAGGAACACTCACCTATGTGGAGCCTAATTTTATTTGGTGAGTACCTTACACTATACCTCAGCTGCATCTTTACCACGATAACTAATGCTCTACATATCATCAGCCCGAAAGGCAGGACACAAGTTACTTATGTCGGATCATTCCAGATGGACTGTGTATATGACAGGTTTCGGAATTCGACTTGTGTGCAGAGTGAACCCGGCTTTCAACTTCAACCGGACGAAGTCGTGGGTACCAATTGAGCTTTGTACACCGTTACGAGGTAATGAGCGTTTGTCATTGGTTTTCATACTATTGTAAATAGATTATGCGCATCCTACAATGACTATGAAGCGATAGGGGGAATAAAAATGGGTTTGTCTCAGATAAAACCTAGCTGCGATACTTCACCTTCCCAACTCCGTAAGTGAAGATAAAGTCCATACACGGTTCCATTAGACACTCTTTGGTTTGCTTAGTTCTTTCGCTTTTAAACCTTCAGGCCTTCTCGATGGTGGAGTCTAAGCAGCTTCTCAAGTTTCGCGGGATACTACAGATCCTCCCCTACGCAGGAGACTATCACCTTCAACTCCGATCAATACACTGCCGACACTATCCCGCATTTTCTATCCGAGTTATAGTAGATCGCAAGGTCCTTGGAAAAAATTAAATGGATTGAGTTTGGGATTCCTTTTTTGTTACGACCCTGTTGCATCCCAAATGATGTTTCCTCTCGCATGGTTGCTCTCAATATAAAAATCTCCAGACCATAGCTGGCCTGGCCAGGAAGCCAAGCAAGGATTATGCACTAGAAGCCAATTGTTATCCATTGTTAAGGTAGGTAGCTCGCTTACATTCATCAAGGTGGTTCAACCATAACGGGATATAGACTTGGGGATCAAGTCTGGTTCAGGTGTGATTGAAGGTCATCTTTGGTGCATAGTATCGTGAAAGCAGCTAAATATCTTCATTACAGCATCATGATGATATTACCGTTTAATTTAATCTGAGATGGCGTAGGTGTCTGTCACACCACTTGAGCCGGTGGGTGGAACCAAGGGGGGGATCGCTGAGAGCACTATGCACGAGATATCGCTCCGTGAAATTCTGATAAATTACAACCCTATAAGGTTACGGCCGACAGCATGAGTTGCAAATCAAATGTAAAGGTGCTAGTATTAAACTATTTTTGGTTTGGCGATATTCCAGCATCAGCCATGGTACCAAGGGTCTCATTGTGGGTAACCATAGAAACTCCGACATGTAGTCTCCTGACCTTCAGCGGCATGGCCAAGGAATGTCAAGCCTCACACTACATGGTATACGCAAGCATCCATTAGAGGTTATTTATTCCAATGTGCTCTAGCCTACTATGTCACAATGGATGTATCGGCTCTCAGGCCTGGTCGTCATATGACAGCTCCCCAGGGCTATATAGTCTTCGTGCCACGTAATGTTAATACAATAGCTGCACTGACTCAGCTCTTAATGCTACAATGAAGACAGCCGCTCAGGGAAGAAATCCACTCAAAATGCCCCACAAAGAGAGTTTCACTCGACGAGACCCTGGCAATGTACAGGCCTGGCTGATTGGCGGCGGCATCGCGTCGCTCGCAGCCGCTGCTCACTTGATCATAGATGCCAAGGTTCCAGCGAAGAATATCCATCTACTGGACGAGCATAAACACGCTGGCGGGGCGATGCAGAGCTCCGGTGATGCAGAAAATGGCTATCTGCTACGTACTGCCTGTCTTCCATACTTTCATGACATCTGTGTCCAGGACCTTCTATCGTACGTGCCCGATCCCGCGAGCCCTGATCGATCCATCATGGATGCAGTGCAAGCCTCTGAGAAGACGGAACAGTTTAAGCCCGCTGCGCCAACTCGGCTCCTAGAAAACCCCGCGACGGGCCCCGAAAGGGTTGATGACCGGCAGTTCCATTTGGGTATCAAACACCGATGGGATCTCATTAAGCTCATGGTTGAAGGTGAGAAAGCGGTCGCCGACAAGACTATCAAAGATCTTTTTGATGGGACCTTCTTTAATTCAAAGTTCTGGGCGCTGTGGTCTACAACGTGAGCCGGCCCTACCTTTCTCGTTTCACTGACTTAGCTATATTAACTCCTCATAGCTTCGCATTGAAACCCGAACATGGAGCCGTCGAGTTCCAGAGGCACATACGCAAATACCTTGAAAAGATCAAAGACTTCAATAACGTCAGCGCTTTGGACCGCTCCCAGTACACTCTCCATGAATCCGTCATTCTACCCTTGGCTTCGTATCTCGAGAAGGAGGGCGTCGACTTCCGCTTCAACGCTAAAGTAACTGATCTGGTCATGTACCCAGAGGGCGACCCCACGACCATTTCTGAAATCAAACTCGTACACGATGATAACAGCCCGTCGCTCGTGACGATTGACCCCATGGACATTGTCATCGTCACGCTTGGCTCAATCAGTTCGGGATCCGTGGTCGGATCCAACAATGCACCACCCACATGGGAGACATCTCCAGAGCTTACCGTCATGGAGGACTGGGCCTTATGGAACAAGGTTTCTAAGATGTCTACCAGAAAATTCGGTGATCCCGAGCCCTTCCGATCTTATATTAAAGATTCCAAGGTCGAAACATTCACTATCACTTTGAAAGATTCCCCATTCCTCGATGTCTATCAAGGTATAACTCATAACCCACCGGGCTCCGCTGCCTTGGTATCCTTCGTTGGCAGCAACTGGAACTTGAGTCTCAGCGTGCCTAGTCAGCCCGTCTTCGCTAACCAGCCGGACAACGTTCACGTTGTCTGGGGATACGGCACAGAGCCTGAGAGGCCGGGAAATTTTGTGCAGAAGGCGATGCAGGATTGCAGCGGGGCAGAGATACTGACAGAGCTGCTTGGCCACTTGGGTAACCCTTCGGAAAACATTCACTCCACCGCCACTACTATCCCCTGCATCTTCCCACTGGCCACGGCATCATTGCTTAAACGATCTCACTTTGACCGTCCGGAGGTAATTCCCCATAATACCACGAATATGGCGTTCGTGGGTCAGTTCGTGGAGATCCCGCACGATACGACTTTCAGCATGGAATATAGCGTGCGTGGTGCTCAGATGGCAGTTTATCATTTGATGGGGCTTTCGAAGAGGCCCCCGCCGGTGAAGACTAACGTGTTGTTGGAAGTGTTTGGATTGCTGGCTTAATAGTCATTCTTTCTAGTCTTTCTGGTCTTTCTGGGGCACTTCTTGGCTATGGCTGCCTATGTTTTCTGTCATATCGCATAATCATTAATATCCTTGGCGTACCCATAGTGTCAGGCGTGTCTTTCTTGTCTGTTCTCCCTCTTCTTTCCTCCTGTACTTTCCGTGATGCAGGTGCTTTTCATGTAAGCGTCAAGAATGGAACATTGTTTAAGTTGTTATGAGGGCAGATTCCGACGGGCCGATTAGAAAACCACGGCTGTCAGATGACCTCTCCGACTACATCCTCCTGTAAGAAACAGAGCATGGTTCCACTCCTCCCATACGAAGTAGCAATATAATAACCCAAACTGCTACCATGGGCATTACCTGACTCTATCTCTACGATGGTTTAGATCATAAGAATGCATGTTTGGCCGAGCTACCCATACTATGCCCCGCACTAGGAGTACTCTACCTCAGCCCACATACAATAAATAACCACAATCCACCCTTTATTTCTAAGATATCGGACAATATCTCCCCTTCTTCTTCTTCTTCTTCCTCTCAATCCCCATACAAATATCACCATGCTATCCACATTCTGGCCACACCCAGAATACGCCGAAGACCAACCCTTCCCCAAACTCATCCTCACCGGCCACGTCCTCGACCGCAGCTTCCAAGCCGGCGCATTGCTAGGAAGCACCACCGGGCTCGCCCGAGTATGGCTGCTAGCCTACCAACCAACCTTAAATAGCAAGTTCTACACCAGATTCATTGTGCCTCCAGGATCCACCCCGGCTACTCTTCTAATGCGGTCAACCGGTACCGGCGCCGTCATAGGTCTGGGAGCCATGGCCGTTATGCTACCGTACTACCTGGCCAAATGGGAGCCGATCGAATGGCAGGATCGCAGTTGGCGACTGCTTGAGAACCGGGGGCAGGTGGAAGTGGATACCTGGGGGTTTGCGGGGGCGGTGCTGGGGTTGACGGGGTTGGTGGTTATGGCGCGGCGGAACGGGAGGATGTTTCAATTGACGGGCCATGAGGAGGTTTCTTCTCTGGTTCTGCTTCGGGCTCTGGGGTGGAGGAATGCGTTTGCTAGTGCTGGCATGGGGAGTTTGTCGGGGGTGTTGGGGTATTTGGGCTGGAGGTATGGGATTATGGGTGGGAAGCGATGATTCTGCCTATGCTCTTGCTTCCTCTACTTTGTCTGTTGAGTTTTCTCGTTTGACTATGAAATGTAAATGTTTCTATATCGTGTATTCAGAGTATCATTGCGAGATTGAGATCGCTCTACTGTCTAAGGCTTCCGATATAGCAGTGACGTCACCGTCCTCTCGAAACGGGAAAACAGACTAGCCGAGTTCAGCTTAGTGCTATTGCACTTCCCGGGCCAATGGGCGCTGTTCATTATAGTATTTACCCCCGTCAACTTGGCAACCTCAGAATACCATCCCTCTACACTTTCACCGATCGACTATCTGCTAAGAGCAGCTCAAGAATGGGTCCCACAATCGCCTCGTCATACCCCAGCGCGGTCAAGCGTCCAATCGTCACATTGAGCGGCCGGTCCTGAAACCCCTCCACCACATCCCACAACATGTTCTTCATCCGGAACTCGATCTGATAGTCCCTAATCAATTCCCCGAGACGTGGAATGTGGTCTATGACGCCGACTTGGGGGCTTGGCCCCAGTTCGATAGTGATATAGTAAGTTTCATTAGGCGTGGACGGACACTTGACATGTAAGCCGGGTCTTTGCGGATAACACTCGAGCCATACAGTGGCATCATCGGTTCGGTCAAATCCATTAATCAATACCCTGAGGCTTTTTGGCACAGAGGTAAAGGCAAGGAAGTTGAATGTCCACAGTCTTCCGGTGACCTCGGCAGTAAGTCTACCGTCTGTCTGTATATACCGGACGGTGGAGACCTGCCTTTCGACCGCACCAGCACTCTCTTGCTGTCTATTGTCACGGCTATCTTCGAGCACCTCCGTATAACCATCTTTGCCAACCAGGATAAGAACTTCGAAGGCATCCGGGTTGAGGCAGCCGTTCTGTGAGGAAGCGTCCAGGGGGATAATTGATCCCTCGTGGGCCAGAACAGGGTAGTCCTCCAATTTGCGATATAAGGTTAATGCGCGATCCCCGTCGTAAACTGTACCAGTGAAGATATCAACGTGTAATCCACGGGGCGGCAGCCAGGCTTTCACCGATGCCAGATTAGTCCGCTTGTCCCGTGGCTGCACAATTGGAGCGACTACCAGCTCAGACCCGAAAAAGAATTGGTTTGTCACGGAGTAGGCTTCTTCACGCCCTGGGTACTCCCAGTACATGGGCTGTACAAGGGGCTCGTCCTCGTCTGCGCCGATCAGGTTCCGTGTATAGAGGAATGGCACCAGTCTGTGCCGGAAGTTCAAAAATTTCGACATAACAGACCCGCACTCGGTGCGATAGAGCCATGGCTCTTTAGACATCCACCGTGATGATGTTGAATGTAGCCGCATGATGGGTGAAAAGACTCCCAGCTGCACCCATCGGGTGACAAGCTCGTCGTCACGGCCACCGTGAATGTGGCCGCCAATATCGTGGCTCCACCACCCGTACCCAATATTCGATGCAGTCGCCGTAAACTCTGGTTGAAATTCGAGTGAGGCCCAGGTCACCACCGTGTCTCCGGAGAACCCAAGGGGATATCGGTGACTTCCGGGGCCAGCATATCGGGAGAGGATGAGCGGGATCTTGCCATCCCGTCCATGATCGAGATAAGCGAAATGATTCAGCATCCACAAGGGGTCAATTCCAGGGATTTTTGAGTACGGCCCCTGTTGCCAATCAATCCACCAAAAGTCGCATGCTACAGCTTCAAGGTTTCGGTGAAGAATATTGAGGTAAGCATCCATGAACTTCGGGTCGGTTGAATCAAACAGTATCGGGGTTTTGTGTTTCGTGTCATGACCCAGGAACTTTGCCATCTCCTCGTAAGAATCCTCGTGGGAGTGAATCCCATCGTGGGGATGGTCATTCAACGTTATCTTCAGGTTGCGCTTGTGGAGTTCACGGGCGAACAATGCCGGGTCGGGAAACAGCTCTTTATTCCATGTATAACCCGTCCAGCCAGCGTGTGGCACTCGCTCGTCTGACACTAAATGCCAATCCATGTCGAGAACGGCTACAGACATCGGGATCTCCAGGTCGTGGAACCTATCCATGAGCTGGAGATACTCCTCCTGTCGATACGGATAGTACCGACTCCACCAGTTGCCTAAAGCGTATCGAGGTACGACTGGCTGTTTGCCAGATACAGCATAAAATGCTTTTATCGCTGCCTTATAATCGCGACCGTAGGCGAAGAGGTATCCATCTACCCGGTCTCCGGCTGGCCGGCTCGCGACAAAGCCCTGTCCATCAAAGAGCATGGACTCGGAGTCATCGATCACAGCGAAGCCTGCTTTCGACAGGACTCCATCTCCCATATCACATCGGCCATCGCATAGATCTAATGTCCTTGCTGTTCCTCCTAAGTTGAGCGTAGACGGAGTTCCAAATCGCCATTCGGTTCCGTACTTGGTCGTTTTCGCGCTCAGATGAGCAACCATCCCATTGGGGCTGAATCTCTTCTTATCATAGCTCAAGTGAAAGTGCTCCGTGATGATTTCTAACCCGTCGTTGTCAATTATCCTAAACTCTGGTACTGGAAGGTCACGGTTGATGGCAAAAGTGGAAGCTCGATCTTCAAACTGGCCATCTTCGGCCCATTCAAAACGCAGCAAACGATCTGTAAGAACAGTAAATCGATATTTGGGACCAGAGATTATCGCTTTCAGGTTAGCCTTGGGCTTTGTGGGAAACACGTATTTTTCCATTACGAACTACTTCGAGAGTCTATGAGAAACCCTTGTTCTGTTGGTGAGTAGCTCTCTGATTCTGCATGGCTTTAACTGGGTTTATATCCTGCATAGCACGTGAGACTCCCCGCATTTTGTGCAGCCAGTTTGACGTGTCACGGCGAATTGACCCTCCAACGATTCCGCTACTTTTTCCTCCCTTTGGTTGCACTTCGAAATTGGTACTGAGCAATATTACACAAGGGCGTCTCTAGTTGGCGGGCAGTTCGTTATTTTCCCGTGTCTTGCACTCGGCATCAGACACTCTACCTGTACAGAACTATGTGCCTGTTGCTTGCTGATCACAAATATTCTTTTATAGCTTGACGGTCGTACCTATGTGCTACTCTCTTGCCACTGAAATATGGTACTTATGACTTCATGGCAGAAAGGTGGTTCTAGCTTGCAATCTATACAATGTGGAGGTATCGTCATAAGTACCCTGGTTGACTACGAACTGACCACCACGCCATGTAATGGGGGAGTGAATTCAACTTTGTTTTCTGCCATGTGGATATTCTCCATCTTAAGGTGCCACATATGGACAAAGAATCGACTATAGTGAAAGTCAGGGTACTGTTCATTGACTATTCTCATCAATGCATTCTTATGGGTATACTTTGGTATTTCATTTAGTTGTTCCTGTCGACTTGGCACCACAATAAATTAACAAACGATATGAAACACTTTGAGTCCTTTCAGACCAAGAGGTACAGGACAAAGGGCTAGTTGTAATTCAATGCAAATCAACAGACATGCAATGAACACATAGAGTGTTGTGAAACAGACCATGTGTTGTCTTTTTCAACGTACATGGCTTTCTCCAAAGATTCCAATACTCGAATATACCTCGCTCATCTTAAATCTGGGGAATGTTTCCCTATCAAAGGTCGGTATTCTCTAGTGTCAGCCCTAAGCATATACCGGTAATTTACCGTGTCCTAGAAACAATGCCTGGGGTATTGTCTGGCTGGCTCTTTGTATGTATCATCTTCACGGCGTATCTACACAATGCCAGGACGGCTCCACACCAGAGTTTCGAATTATAAGAAAGAGAGTTAGCGGTATAAAGGAGCCAAACAGAGAGACATAATGCAAAATAATGACATTTCCCAAGGATATTATGATTGCCAAAAGAAAGACTTAACATAATCGAGGTCAACTGCTGAAATAATCCTGGCAGTTTCAATCACACAAACAACGTCTGAGCAGCAGAGTAAACGGGTGTCGCGCTGGACTATATAACATCCCGTGGATCTGTCATCCTATACAAATCTCCTGTGCTTGATTTACAACGTTATCTTTTGATCCTTCCCCAGGTAGTTCCCCACTTCAATAGCTATCTTTTATACAGACACATGCGACATGGATCCAGGCTTCGTTAGAGAGGTGATCCAAAATCAAGCACCAATGCCAAAGGAACGTATCTATACTATCGAGGACATCCGGACGGCTAATGGTGAGTTGAGAGGTGGCGTATCAGCAGTCCTAATGAATAGCTATACACCGGAACAAGAAGTGGTCACGGTCCGAGTCGTCTCGCGTGGTGCAGGGGATAAAGTGTGCGGTCACGAAGATATCAACCTCGATACAGATGGTATTTATATTTCTTGGGTCCTTACTATCTATTCCTCTCGCTTTTCTGTCCCTAATCCCTTGATTATCAGTATTACCGGAGAATAACAAATGCGCAGAACAGGCAAATCTGAGAGCAGCTTCCCGGGAGACCAACCATCCGTATACAACATGCACATATGACTGGGAGGTCTTAAGATCCGGGGTTGATTGGTCCAGTGCACTAGACAAAATAACCCTGACTAAGAGCGGAAATATTGTGAGGGTAGAAGACTGCAAATCGCGGCTTGGTGGATCAAAAAGTACAGTTTATTTCATGAAACTCCTTGAGTACATTATAAAGACATCAGGTCACGACAGCCAGTATGTATATGGTGAGTTGCTTCAATGATTAGTAAAACTCCAATATTTCACTCACTACTCTCTTCAATAGTGCTTCCAT
The DNA here is from genome assembly GCF_009193645.1 of Aspergillus pseudonomiae. Taxonomy (NCBI): domain Eukaryota; kingdom Fungi; phylum Ascomycota; class Eurotiomycetes; order Eurotiales; family Aspergillaceae; genus Aspergillus; species Aspergillus pseudonomiae. The sequence continues at coordinate 229,281 of NW_022475995.1, forward strand.
ATATATACATTCGCCCTTCATCATCCAATATCACCCTGACGGTCGACAGTGGTCCAATGGAAGAGTTACATCAAACAATGAAATGGATTTGCTTGACGTTCCGACCACCGACTGGCCTACCTTGCTTCTCATATGGAAGTCACGCATCAGATGGAAATATCTTCACATTGAAGCCTTTGTCGCCCTTGACAAATAGGACTATTATTGAGTTCTGCCAGGAGCTCTTTGGGAATGCCGTGATAGCTTGTGAGCAAAACACAGGTGTTCCGCAAGTGCGCTTCTTTTACCTGAACATGGCCTTTGGTGATCTGAAAGCGCGCACAGGATGCAACCGTCTCAGAGATTTCCACGGTGGCATTCTTTTTGAGGGCACCCATGGCACGCTGATCCCGCTACGGTATTCAGTGGGTACCAAAGACATCATCTGGCGCTTTCATAAAGGTCAAGTTGAGCAGTGCGAGAATACTAGAGTTCTCAATTGTATTGCAGAGCTACCGGATTGGCCGGGTCGAGACCTCAAAGATCCAAACCGACAAGCCACAGAACTTATAGACGAAAAACGCGTATTGGTGTGTAAATACCGCCCTCACACATCATAATCTCTACCGAGAACAAATCTTGTGCAGTTACCAATGCTCTTATGACTTTTTCCCTACTTTTAGAATTGGACCTACAGGCAATGTATCTTCCACGATTTGCACTATAGGCGCCGTTATGGGGGCTTCTCTAACTTCAGTTGTTTGTTCGTTTCATCTAGATCGCTTTTGTTTGAGTGGTTAAGTATTGGTCTTGCAAACCTTGTCGAGTCATTTATTATCAGTTAGTGATAGGAACCTTAGCACTAGTGATGGTAGTAGCCAAAGGGGTAGCAATTTCGATATTTGTCTCTTCGTATGAATCCGGTTATATTCTAACAATGCTGTGGCCACGTCAAATCGTATAGTGGCTGTAGTTGCCTCCTTTCGTAGATATATTATGGATCTTCAAGATAGGAGAAATACGGGGAAGAGCGCTTTCGCCGGTCAAATGCACAGTCCAGGATGTGCCGTGGGGTATGTCCGATCATACCACTAGCCAAGTTCCAGGCATCGCCACTTATCTATGATGACTGTGCCTATTTCCGGCGGTTTGAAACTAATCAATGTATGTACCGGCGGAACACAAAGGAAAGAGCCTTGCCAGGTAGTTCCCAAGGTATGTTCCGCGATCAACAGTGGTTCATGTCGGCTCATAACCATAAGAGGATACATATGTAAGAGCAATTGCCGGTCACATACAAAGGCAGGGTGCGCTGGCCCTGGATTTTTCAAGAAGCTTGTAGCTTCGTAGAGGTAATATCTCTCCTAGTGCAACAATATAAAGTGTGCAATGGTAGACATCTAGGACGTTAAGAGTCCAACCTTTTCGCATCATCCACACCAGATCCGAATCGCGGGCTCATTAATCAATACCTCAAAGCTTTGTCCCCGAACGCTACTAATACGTTCGGTTTCCCTTGTCATTATCGTTGTCATTGTCATTGTTCCTCTCTTTACTCATCCTCCCACCCCTTCTCTGACAAAGAGTAATCTGAAGGGCTCTCGAAATGAACGCCGGAAGCATGTCTCCATCAACATCAGGGTCTCCCGTGGAGGAGCACACTCCACCCACCGGTGAAACTACGCCCCCTCAACAGTATGACTTGGAATCTGAAGCGCCGACGAGCGTAGACGACCTTTTTCAATTACAAGATGCTCCGTTGAGTCCCCCACCTGGCTCTCAGCAGTTGGGATGGCAAGATCTGCCAAATGTTGGAACGTCATCTCTAAGCCCTCTGGATCATACTATGCCAGGAACACTAGAACCTGAAGAAGCTGCTGATACTTCAGAGCCTCCCCCACCATACGAGGATAACTACCTTGCCTATGAAAGGCAGCTTGAGCTCTGCAAATTTGGTATGTTTCCTTTCATTTTTACCCCTCTTCCCCCGACCGTGCGAATACCTCAAGTCTATATTTAGCAACGCACGGCCTTAAAGTAGAATGAGAACTAACTACGGAGCAGGGCTGGCTCTCGCGAGACTTAGCCCTCCACCCGGCTGGAAGGCCTATTCTTACCGGTTGGAGGGGCCTCATTTCGATATAGACCGTAGATACACCTTCACTGTAACCGGGTGTTATGTGGAGGTACATAGCTGTAAAGATTATGTTTCCCAAGCATTTGGACCGACTGCGCGAGAGCTTTTGGATGTAATCGACTCAGCTATACATAACCCCTGGACTACATACGGTATGGACTCCCTGATCTTCTAAGAACACCGTGACACCTGCAGAATCTAACGATCCCGTACAGCATCTGATATCATCAGATTCATCGCAACACCGGAAGAATCGGCCACGATTACGGTGGTACTCCCACAAGACATACCTGGATTCCATCCCATGATGATGTGGCTTTGCTCTGTCTTCCGCGAGCCAATCCCGGGGACGGTCTCGCTTTCATATTGCAAGGCAAGAGACGGCTATGCTTTTGAACCAGCGCCTTTGCGACCGGTACCCATCCGGTCTAGCCTATATCGCTGCTGCACTGCACTGTTCGGTTATCCCGTTGTCATTGCTGCGAGCCCAACTACTACCTATACTCAAGAGTTTGGGTTAGATGTTGATGTTCTGTTCCTTAAGTCCCGTCTCGCAAACCGCAATTTGCATATCTCCGTCCTGAATACTACGGACGATGAAGAGCTCTACTGGTCACTTGAGATGGTTTCTCTTTGGGCGCATATTTCTGCCCCGGCCGTGGAGCGAAACTGGGGAAGGTCCAAAAGGGCACGCATACACTACTGTCCGTGTTGTATGATCGAGGGATGTTGGTGTCCATTATGCAGGGATACATGGAATCTAGAACAGTTCACAGCATGACCGGGGTGCAGAGAAAGGGGTATCGAGAATGGTATTTTTTGGACGCTAAAGTGGAGGGAAGGAAGACGCAGAATGTCACAAAGCCAAATAAACCATGAGTTCTTTCATGTTCGCCGAAGAAGAAAAAAAAAACAAAAAGAGAAACCAATCAAGTCATCTAACGCCATTGGCGCTGCTGGGAATCGAACCCAGGTCGATTCGGGATTGCGGAAATTACCACAACGAAGCATGATGACCACTACACTACAGCACCTTGAATTGGTGATTGGCAGCTCCTTTTTTTGATTGAAGAATGCATGCTAGTTTAGGTCTACTTTGACTTCCGTCTCTCGCCAAGAATGAGTTATGGAAAACATATTGACGTTCAAGTCAACTGAACAAGTATCTTTGGGTCGTAGAATATGTGAAATAGAGTCTTGACTGTAAAGCAACTTGGTCAGAGAGCAATTATTACTGTTACTATTTGAATCGTAGTTATAAGATAATCGTTCGCTAAGTCTTCTGTATAGATATATATTTCTAACCCTATTCTTCTGCTTTCTACAAATGATTACCCCGATCTGGTTAGAATACTGTAGAAATCTGACGCAGATAGCTCTTCAGATAATTCAGGGTGTCTTCAGAGACAGGTATGTTTCTCTAACAGGCAGCAACTTTCCTATGTGTATACAGCAGAGGTGTAGCACGCTCACAGGATGATAGAACACTGTCGGGATATCCGATGTCTCGTCATGTATGTAAATGGCTACCCTATCGGTTACAGCCGATGACGGTATTGAATGAAAGGATCAAATATAGTTTCGCACCGGCTTGGCGTTACGGAAAGCCGGCACCCTCCCCGTTAGCCCTACCTAACTCAATCTTATCTAGTGGTATTAAATCTAGGATACTACGTCCTTGATGGTAATGACGGGCACTTAAAATACGATATGTCAAGGAAAGGAGGAAACCAACCTCACCATAGCTGCAACTAAGTCACCTCCTAAGTGAGCTGGGCATGCACCACTGACAAGTATCACTCCAAGATAATACTCCGAGTGAACTTCTGCAGAGTCTTTCGCGACGCCCAGTAGTGTATTTTGTAGCCCTCGTGGAATGATACCTGTCAGCTAAGTAGGGCAGTGACTAGACACGAGAACCGGTACGTGCCAGGGCGATAAAATAGTAACGCCCACCGGAACGTATTTCAATCTTGAAGAGTAATGTAAACTCGAACTAAATGTCCCATCAAATAGTATATATACACCAATATAATCATCGAAACCGACGCGAAGTTCTAACCACACTCAATCCCAGAGCCCCAACAAGTGCCAGTACTATTATCCACCGATTCCCCCAAACAAACTCCTGCAGACGATTCTGAACGAAGAATGTTCGATGTATTCTATGGCGGCGAATAGCAATCAGCTGGGAAAACGTCGACCAGAAAGAGCCGATGAAAGACTCCGTCCGGACCATAACAGCGGCCTCGACGATAGGCCAGTATGTGGCTATGCGCCATTGTGTCTCGTTAGAAGGATGGGAGTCTCGGATAGCGGTTGTACATGTCTCTGTCATCTCCATGAAATGTGCTCTAGGCCCAAGGCGGCGGACAAGATCAACTATTGCGGGATGGTCCCTGTTGTCGGTCGCGATTATGACGGGCTGCGTATCGCTTTTCTGGACGCGTAGAACGTTGTTGTACAAATATGATCCCGTCCAATCACATTTAGAAAAGATATGCTTGAGGACGGGGACCTGGCCGTGGTAGCAGGCGTCGTTTTGACCGAAAGACAGGTCGGACGGCCACATACGCAAATGCATCGCTATGGCGTGTGGAACGAGGTCAGGGAGGACGCTGTCCACGCACTGTTGCAGTGGGCGGGTAAGCTGAAAGCGACGGGCCGTAGAACGCCATTGATTCGGTGTCCAGGGAAGGACGAAGCCTTCGAGAACGAACCGAATGGCGCTCCACTGCCAGTAGGATTCAGTAGGCGCTCTGGCTTCGATGATTTGGCTTGGCCCTTCCGCGATATCGGCATAGTAATCCACGCGTTCAGTGGAAGCTGCTTTGGCGGCAGGATCTGGCCACCGTTGGAGATCTGTCTCGTAGCCCAAGGACTGGAGACCATGTTCGTCGAAAACGTCAGTGACGGGGATCACCTTTGCCTCTTGTACGCCGCGTATGGCGGGACAGGTGATGCCTGGGGAAAGGAGCTTGCGGGAGGGAAGGGGGTTATGGACGGCCGAGGCGAGGTGTAGTATGAACTGATTGTTGAAGTACGCGAAGTCTGGTGTTTCCCACTAGTTCAATGGAATGGCAGGTTAGATCAGAAAATTTGCTGAATTTCCAGGCATATGGCTCACATACTGTGAAGTACTTCAGGTTGTGAACCTTGCTTGCAGCTCGTGTAGATAGGATTGAGCGTAAATAGAAAGTCTGAAGAATAAAAAAGGCAGCGGCAAGAACTAGATAGATCTTCCTTCTTCTATTAACCAGATACATCGCGAATAGCACTTGAATTATGGAAGATGGTAACTTTAAACATAATGGTACCAGACAGCAATTAGTCGGCGAAACTGACCTCTGCATCGCCCCTATATCTGATGAAACTTCATAATAGACTACCCGGGGCACCATAGTGTTATGTGGGAAAGCCTTGTGCAATCATGCTTCGCTACTCAACCCCCAGAACCGTACTACTCACTGGGATCCCCACACCAGTCGTGGACGTAGTGTTACGCTGTCAGATATGTTTAACAAAAATGTCCATTTCAGATACTAGAACCCAACATAGTAGAATTGACGAATAACGTCTAGTATTTACTCCCACTATTTCAACTGCCAGGCACTTAGAATGTAAAGACACATTAGGTATTGCTATAGCGATGGGACAGAAGCCCATCAAGCGTCAATAATCGTTCAGTGGCCTTCGCCAAGCGTCCGTCTTGACCTGTCGGGCAAATCCTTTTAATGCTTCAATGTAACCTACCAGCATGCGCCTTCTCGTATTTAATTCGCGCGATATTCTGTGTGTGGGCTACTCTTGTTCTCTATGGCTCCCGACTTCATATGACTGAGACATATCCACATGGAACCTCTGTCGTAACTGGGATACTGTAATATTCCCTATCAAACAGATCAGCAGTTACTAAAGTACGAATATCTTGATACATCCAGGGTGTCTATGTTGATATCTCCTATACTGCGCGATATCCACTTTTAAAGGACCATCCCCTGTTGTGGCTATGTCTACTACCTTACCAGGGCACGGTGATTCCTCTTCATTTTTCTCTAGGGAGGGGATCTAGCTTTTATAGGCCCTTGACTGAATGGACCGCGAGGTGGATAGCGTGTTCCACTTGTAGCCTTGACTTTCGTGTTGCAGCACGTTGTCCCCCTAGTTTTATTATAAGGCTCTCGAACATAAGAGCTCCGCGAAGAGATATTGCGTACGTGGTGTATATGGGAGTGGCAACAGAACCCTACCTGTCTAGGAATCAAGAAACGTACTGCGAGCAGGAGTATTGTCCGATATGCACGTCGCATGGCCTTTCTCGCGTGCCATGCAAAGCACACCGTAAGGACTTCGTGACTGGTGGGGACTTTTCTAGAGTCCACTGCCCCGATAGAAACTTACCTGCCCCCCATCCCGTGTGTCCGGAAATAGGAGCAACGATTTCAAGGCACGGAAGAATACGTTTGTTGGGTGTTTCTTGCTCTTCGTTTCAGAATTCCCCTATTCCTAGCGCCCTCTACTCTTCTATTTCCCATAAATGTTAATTCTGGCGGCTTTTGCTCTCGAATCTATTCACCAGCCCACACTATGAGGCTATTTCAGCTTTTTGCGCGATTTCTCTCGCTGTGGTTGGTGCTGTTTGGCACACCGACCACGGCTCTCTCACTAGATATCCATGATAGCGGTGAGTGGCTTTGCACTCCGTATACCCCTACCGCACTATTATCCCACTCATGCAAAAGATATAGCATCCCTGAAAGAGGCAGCGAGTACCGCAGCCCGCGGAATGCTGAAGTATTATCATGGCAACGAACCCGGCCAGACCCCAGGAACACTGGATAACACGTGGTGGGAAGCGGGCGCGATGTTCATGACACTGGTGCAATACTGGCGTGTTAGCGGCGATTCCTCTCACAACGACATTACGACGCAAGGGCTTCAATGGCAGGCCGGAGATGATCATGATTACCTACCTGCCAACAGCACTGCATACCTGGTCCGTGGCCCTTCCGATACCCCCTCCCCTGGGACATACTGACCGAATGCTAATGATCTCATATCGATACCACAGGGCAACGATGACCAGATGTTCTGGGGCCTCGCGGCCATGACCTGTGCAGAGACTAAATACCCCGATGTCTCCGATGGCCCATCGTGGCTGTCCCTCGTGCAAGGTGTTTTCAACAACCAAATCCCGCGCTGGGAAATGGAAACCTGCCATGGTGGTCTGCGATGGCAGATCCACTCATGGCTGCCCGGGTATGACCTCAAGAACACGATTTCAAATGGCGGGTTGTTCCAGATAGCAGCCCGCTTGGCTCGGTACACAGGGGACCAGAAGTATGCCGACTGGGCAACCAAGATCTGGGACTGGATGGCTAGCAGCCCACTGCTGGACACAAAGACGTGGAATGTTGCCGATACGACGTCTGTGACTAACGAGTGTACGACGAATGGCAACGAGCAGTGGACATACAACTACGGGACGTTGCTTAGCGGGGCGGCATATATGTACAACTTTGTAAGTGGTTCCTGCTTCAAGACGATATGAGGTACGAGCCGCGCTAACACTATGTCGCAAAGACAAATGGAGACCCGAAATGGCTCGACGCCGTCGATGGATTACTCAACGCCTCCCTCCGAATTTTCTTCCCGCCGATGTATAACAATGGTACCGTCCTGTCCGAGGTATCCTGCGAGACAATCGAGACCTGTGACAGGAATCAGATGTGTTTCAAAGGGTTCCTGTCCATTTGGATGGCCTACACAGCCACGCTGGTTCCATCCACCGCGGAGCGGATTACCCCCCGATTGCAAGGGTCGGCGGAAGCCGCAGCGAGGCAGTGTTCCGGGGGCGAGGATGGGACCGAATGTGGGGTCCGATGGTACGAGGATAAGTGGGATGGGAAGAATAGTTTGGAGACCCAGATGAGCTCCCTGAGCATTTTTACTGCAAATCTCATGCTTCAGTCGGATGAGCAGCCTGTGACTTCTACAACTGGAGGCGAGAGCAAAAGTGACCCAAATGCAGGGACCGGAGGAAGATCGAGGAAGGATGAGCCGCCTCGCAAGATTACAAGCGGTGATCGAGCGGGCGCTTGGATTATAACATTGCTGGTGGGTGTTGCATGGATTGCTATCATTGTGTGGTTGGTTTGGTAGTGATCTCTCTCACTGCATATATGTACACATACATTTGTTTTTGATCCCAGGATATTCTACTTTTGGAACTCACATAGACCACAGACTAAACATAATATGTACCGAAAACATGTAATCAAGAAACCATAGAATGATTACTGATCCCAACGAACGTTGATGCGGGATGTGCATTGCAGGATTAATGATCAGGTTAATAACCAGGCCGTAGAATATGCCACGAAATAAGTCTAATGGCCTAATGAGTAAGTGAAAATCCCAATTGCTATCTAAGGCGACCGTTCTTTGACTAAATGGATCTATTAGCTAACCAAACCTTAGCCAATGTTCTATGGATCGCGTTGCCAAGAAGAGGCATGATAAAGTATCGTAAGATCATTGACTCGAAGTCTTGGCCAGTGCGCGCTCAAAGCAGAAGGAGGAAAATAATCTGCTAACGAAATTTCGCCTTATGGGCAGAATATGTCTGCCTGGCGAGGCTTATTTCCCTGAAGCTAAGGCATTATTGTGGATCTGTTATCTTCGGAGACGAGTATAGCCCGTGCTTGGCAGGGCTCCCCAAACCCCACAGAATGGCAGTGCATAAGAAAACAAACATCAGAGTTGGTTTGTTTCAGTAAGTTTGAGTTTTCCAGATACAGACGACGGTTGAGATCCCGAAGGCTTAGCACTGTATTTTATCACTGTTGTGAATGCTGGTGATATGGGCAGGCCAGCGATAGATTGTGATGCTACGATCAGGATTGGTGAGGGTGACAGATCCAGAAGGCCAGAAAAAGCTCATGAAATTAAACCACCTTGTGTTTCATATTCTGGTGCGCTGGGTTGCACCAGTTAGGGCTGTATTGTTATTGAGGCTTGGTAGGTCAAGACACTATTCTGGATTGTGTCACGGTTAGTTAGACCAGTATTGACGCGAAACTGCTACATTCTAATGGAGTAACTACAACAAGGTCTACTACTGTCATGTAATACTACCTTAGTATTATATCTGACCGGAGTCTTGCCGATGGAGACTTGCTCACAGTCGAATGAGATATGTGCTATCATTTGGAGGAACCATCAGAATGCTATTCATCGTGGGATGGATCATGATTGGTTGGCTAAAACTTGCTTGAAAATCTGCAATTACGGAATGGAGGTATTATATTCTAGAACCAGGAACACTTTAGTCAGAACTCAAAGGATAATAAGTGGGCTGCCATGTTGACACAGCCCTGTTTGATATGAGATAGAACCACGAAAATGAGCTAGTACTCATACGGAATTGGGCGTCAGAATTTAGCGCGCTCCACAGTGTTAAAATGGGGCCAGATACAACTGGAGGGAGGGAAAAGAGAACTACGGAGTGTATTCCATGTATAAAACGACTGAGTTACAATTGACTCTTATCATGCATGCCCTAGCCCCTTCGGGAAATCGAATACCGTATCTGGATCTGCGATGGCCTTGAGCGACTTCAAACGTTCTAGATTCGCACCATAGTACGCCTGCCCGAACTCATCCAGATTGGGATCAATATAATTCTGATAGGCGTGCCACTGGCCACTCGGCTTAGCTTGTTTGATAGTGTCTGCAATGTTGGTAATTCTCCGGAGTCCTTGATCACGGGCATCTGTAGCGTTGAAGCCAGGAAACTTAGATGAGAAAATTTGGATAAGGAACAAGCTCTCGCGATGAATGAACGATGTATCGCCGAATGTCGGTCCAAGGTTAGTTTTTGAGCCTGGTCCATTCAAATCAAAGGAAACATGGCTCTCTGTAGGTTTGGCGAGTTTTGCGTCTTCAATAGCGTCAATGATGAGCTCCGCTTGGTTGGACGTATAATTGGGGGCACCATCGTCCACTAGGGACTGAGCGTAATATGGTTCGGGAAGGCTGGGCTCATCCAAAGAGCCCATCAGGTCTGTGAGAGCCGCGATCCAGTCATTGAACTCTTTGATGGAGGACATAGAATTGACTGGCTCAATTCCGCGGTCTGCAAGTTTACCTAATAATCTATCGAGTACTGGCAGAAATGAGGCGCGTTCTCCCAAATACTGCCCAGTAAATGTGCAAGTATTTGCGTCAGGTATAATAACCTGCCCGCCCAGCTCGACCGGAAGGCCCTCGGCATCGTTGGCAGAGATAGAGCCTAACTCCTGGACTGCCAATAGCACGCCTGCACAGGAAGACTTGGACGAGAAGCTGATTCCATAGTTCACAACTGCAGTGGGGGCAGCCTCCAGAACATACGTAAATGAAGTCACAATGCCGAAATTGTTAGCTCCCGCTCCTCTCAATGCCCACCACAACTCTCCATCCATACCAACTGAGCTAGAGTTTAGCAGCTTGATATTGCCTTCAACATCAACGAATTCTAGCGACACGACTAAAAGCAAAGTTAACACACTTTTTCTGATTAAGGGCCCATTACGTGTCTGGCTCCTGCACATATTGTGGCACACTTACTACGATCAACAAGCCATCCCCATTTACGCGACGTGAACCCCCAGCCTCCACCTAAGGAATGGCCTGCAATTCCGACTCCAGGACACGTCCCATGTGGGAGGGCATATCCCTTCTGACCCATCGCAACCGCCAATGGACCCAATGTTTGACCAAATTGCACCGTGACTTCCCTCCTGTCATCGTCGAAACTGATCTCTCTCATCCGGCTGGAATCAATAACTACCTCACCCGAGAAGCTGTACGCAGCATAGCTATGACCTCCTCCGCGAGTGCTGAGCTTGACGTTCCCGTTCTCAGCAGCTACACAGCGTACGCTAGCTGCTACTTCTTCGGACGACGTGGGCATCACGATCACCCCTGGATGTGGCTGATAGTTGGCATTCTGCGGGCGTGATAGTACCTCGTAGTCTAAGTCGCTGGGGTATACCGCCGTCACTCCAGTATTATTTAGGCATTGTTTCAGCGAGACCGAGGGTGCCAGAATGTCCGTCCCTGCAGTCGCATGTGCGGAAAGCAGGCTGAGCGCGCATGTCAGTGTCAGCGCTAGCTGCTTGGCCGACATGTCTATTTAACCTTCCTGGGCAAAGGAGATACATGTGCTAATATGCAAACCAGTGATACGCATGTATGGGTTTGCCGCCAGCGCCACCCGGTATGCAACAATGACTAGTATTATCCAAATGTTATTCTTTCTTCTAGACAGAGACAGGGGAAAACAGGGAACTTAACAGATTCGAGAAACTTTGCGACTCAGGGGATGTGCAGAACGGGCCCGAACAACTCCGGCTCCCAGGAGCTGCATGCAAGGGGCGCATACCAAGGCAAACCTCGAAAATGCAATGTGGCCAGTCATTGTTCGCCAATGCTTACATACATAGAATGGAAAAGGAATATCAAGTAAAGATTTTTATGTTATTGGTAGTCCAAAACGAATGTTGAATGCTTTCAGACCTATATGATGTCCCAGCTAGATCGACTCATCTCAATGAATCTTCTTGACTGCTTGGAATTGGTTCTCCCTTCATGCCACCCTTTTCTTCTTTGTAAACGCTATTTTATATTATGGAGTCATACAGCTTGCTCTCCACCTAAAATCCCCTTTCCGTGGAACGACATTGGAAGTATTATTATCGTTGATGTGCCAGACTCTGGCTACTGACCTTGGGCTTAGAAAAACATCAGTGTACATGGTTATTTTAGTATATGTAACCTGTAATGAGTTGATGTGGGTCCGGAACAATCTTCGGGGAATATTCGACGTGCATAATCTATAAGCCAAGCTCGAAACGTCGAATTCGCCTGTCACGACTGTGATGTCGAATCGACCCATCAACCACCCGCCCTCATAAACAGCCCGGTTCCTCGTACATACTCCCCGGTCTCTCTTATATTGTTAAATCAGTCTGGAGGAAAGAAGCAAGAAACAGTTATATAGTTTTCTATCATACTATTTAACCCATAATAGACACAGTTTCTTTTCTCTCTGCCAACGCAGCCTTACCCAGTTCACAGACTGGAGGTACACTGCTAATGCTTATCACCTGGAAGTATAATCTCGTTGGGAACAACCTCAGTGATATGGGACGTAATCTCGAAGAATCAAACGTCCAATGAAATAAAAAAAAAGGATATCTGGGTTCATGAAGCTAGGAAAGCTACTCTCCCGTAGCATAGAGCTCATGGACGCGGTGCAATCGAGAGTTGAAGACTACTGCCTGAGCGAACTATAAATGTGGTTCTGGAAATAAGCGAATTAACATAAGAACAATTGATATTGCCCCTACTACTAGCAGAATGTAGGCCGGCTATGACTGCTCAACAGCATAGAAGTGCAATTTTTGCGACACAGAGAACATGATGGACAATCAGGTCACATCGAAGTATCGGATGACCTTTCGATGGCTTTAGAGCTTCCACGAAACATCCATATCAACCGCGGCAACATAACTCTAATCCAGAGTTCTGCCATTGACGATATTAAAAGCGTTTATTTCTTCCCACCAGGAGGGGTATAGATCGATCCGCCCTTGCCATCATTGTAATAGGTACTTCCGTTGGAGTTGGAATAGTAATACGATCCGTTGCTGATGTGTGTTAGCTGGGTAGTCGACGTTTTTCAAAGCATAGTGACCTGTTAGAGTAGTGGTATGCATCACCGCGACCAGAACCGTTTGAATCCGATCCAGTTCCGTAGTCGCGCGAGCAATAGTGGTTGCCCTGAGTTCAAAGGAGATTAGTCACCAGATACGAGCGCATACTTCCTGTAATAACTCGTAGTGAAGAAAAGGCTGGTGAAGGGGTCAGTACCTGGCTGTTAGTGCCAGAGCCAGTGTATGAGTAGCCTTTTCCAGAGCTGGACATTGTTACTTTTGACAATTTATAGACAAGAGATTGGAAAGGGTGCGAGATTGTGGAGTCGTGACCAGAGGAAGTCTGGGGAATTCCGCGGTTTAAATGCTGTCAAAACCCCCCGCTTCACGCGACTTTCCTAGATAGGCCTAGCGCTTGATGTCCTTGTTCTTCATGATATAAAGAGTGCGTTCTAGCCCTTTAGGCCGTGTAATGAGGTTATATTCACTTCATCATTACACTGTCGTTGTCCTATGGTGTCGGATACACGAGGAACCTGCTGTTTGCAAGGAGATCATCCCGAATTGTGACTATTGTCCTACCGAGTAGGGCTATTGCCCGCTGCTGTTAGTCCAACATTGAGATCTCCGGGCGAGATGCCTGCCATGTTACACATCAACGTGGCTCCCGGACCGAGAAGTAGTACTGTGGACGTCATTCAGGTAGGTAATTGTGTGTTATAAGGTGGAGAAGTGCCCGCACGAGCCCCTGTGTCCTTGCCGTGCTACTCTACTGACAATGAATGACAACTTGGGGGTGGATCTACTATCACCGCTACCTACTCCATGTGCTTTGGGAACTACCTCATGTCCTATGAACAGGTAGAACTGTCGTTGTCATGGAACAATATTCTAGAAGTCCGGATCCATCGATAACAGCCATTAGAGACCATCTTTTAGTGGTTATATCGATACCACAGTCAAAATGTTAATTGGGTTGATATGCTAAGAATAGCGAACAAAGTGACTCTACCGGCTTCCTCGACGTGGCTGTGACCTCGTATTGACAGGGACCACGCGAGGATCATAGCCGTTCGAGGTCTACAAGGTAGCATGCAGGTGAAGATCAACGGCTAGTACGATGTCTAGCGCGATGCCCACGTTAAATCCGCGAAGATGAACGGAGGACAGATGGTACGCCTGTCGATCAGCCAGTTAGACTGAACCTTTTTAAAGAGCCTGAAGTGTGGATGCAGTAGTCTCTGTGCTACTAAGCGGAAGACGATGTCGATCACGAACCTTATCGCCGAATCTGCGTGCCTCAAGGGGCGGGCGATCTCGTGTTCAAGAAATATCGATCTTCGCGCTACTTCGTATTTGGAGCTGCATTACGGAATATTCGCGCATACACATGACGCTTCCCCCACCAGAGCAGAAGCATAAGAAGGCTTGCATGACCGTAAGTGAGACAAAATATTCAGACACGAAAACCTCCCAAATACCACTCAACATGTCTTCGTTCAAGCTCCTGGCCGCTCTCCTCCCAGCCCTCGCTGTCGCCTGCACTGGTCCCCCCGTCAACCAGAACGGTCTCAACCTGATCAAGAGCTTTGAGTCATTCCAACCCAGTGTTTACGATGATGGATTTGGCAACCCGACCATCGGTTATGGTCACCTCTGTGGCGATGCCACCTGCTCCGAGGTGACCTACCCCAAGCCATTGTCCGAGGCAGATGCCAGCGCGCTACTGGCCGGTGATCTGGTCGTAAGTTACTACCATACCACAATTTTGCACCTTTCAAAGTACACACAGACATGCTAAATATCAAATAGTCTTATCAAGACGCCCTCACCAATGCCCTGGCGGACCCCGTCACCTTGAATGACAACCAATACGCCGCCCTTGTTTCGTGGACATACAACGTCGGCAATGGCAACATGCAGAAGTCCGTTCTTGTCGCCCGCATGAACAAGGGCGAGGACGTGGCGGCTGTCGCGCATGACGAACTGCCCCAGTGGAACAAGGCCAACGGACAAGTTGTCAACGGGCTTACTCGTCGCCGTAATGCCGAGTTGGGCCTTTTCGATGCCCCGGCTATCTATGGCGCTCTGCCTGTCCCTTGCTAAATGCATTACTGTTGCATTTGGCTATCCTGAATACCGCTGATCCAGCTGGCGAATGACAATGTATGTATAGAATAGGTCAGAATTTTGTATATACTAGACAGCGGTGGATTTGTATACAATAGTGGATGTACTACTCAATGGAAGTCTATGATAAGAATAAAACAATGCGGAGCGTATGTATAGAGCTACTATATGGCCTGCTAAATGGGATTTCATGGGGGCCACCGCTGTCAGTACTGACCGATTGCTCCCGCTGTCAAGACAACTAGCCACTCGCTCCTGGGACACAATTGACACCAATCGACTGGGCATTGGAACATTGGTATTCCTGGCCTCCACTAGCAGACTGGACTTTCATATCACTCAGCGAAAGCCCGCAGGTACCCTTGGCCGGACAATTGATGCTGGCGACCGGCTCATCTTTATCGGTCTTGCCGCTGAACCCCTTGACAACGATGTCGGTCAACTTCGCGGTGCTAGGCTGAGACGCGCATTCCTTCTCGTCAGACCCGTAGCAGCTCTGGACCTGGAAGGCGTACGAGGTACCATCCACCATGACGTTCTCCCAGGTGACGTTGCTGACCTCGGCTGTGCCGTATCCTCCCGAGTAGATCTTGATCCCAGCTGCCTTGGAGCATTTGGTCATCTTCGCGTTTTTGAAATGAATATTCTTGACAGTGTCGACTTCGCCAGCCGTTTTGCCAATACTTCCGATACTGAGGCCGTGGGACGCCGTGCATTGAATGTTTGTCACCGTGATATCTTCCGCGCCATTCTGGATGGCAATGCAGTCGTCGCCGTTCTCAACTTTGATATTTTCCATGCGAATGCCAGTGCCGCCAAGGTCAAACCCGTCGGTGTTCTTCGGCAACGCATCGCTGTTGGACACAGCGGTGAGAATCAAATCGGAATAGGTCACGTTCGTAACACTCTGCTTGACTGACGAGAAAACATTTGGGGGGTTCCTCATTGCGAGTCCCGAAATGGTGACGCCGGAAGTTTTGCCGGTCAGGTAGAGTAGACACTTGACACGGGAATAATTCTTGTCCTTGTTCAAGAGGTCCCAGGCGGCTTGTCCGTTGCCATCAATAACACCTGTTCCGGTTTTCGAAACAATACTGACGCCATGCACGTCTTCGAGGTTCAAGACCGCTTCTTTGCCGCTCCAGGCCTTCGTGTCATCTGATACCAACAGCGTTCCCTCGACTTGCAAGGTGCAGCCAGCGCATTTGGCGAAAGAAAGCTCGGAGTTGATATGGTAGGTAGCCTTCGGTGGAATCATGATTGTGCCCGAGGGACACGCAGCCATGGCTGACTCAATGGCTGGGACATCATCAACCGTGGGCGATCCACCAGCGGCTGGTGTACAGGCGGGAGCCTGTCGTTCGGTGATGCGAGTGTGTTTATGACCAATGCGCCGGGATACGGCCGGCATGGACTGGCAAAGAAGAAAGAGGAATAACTTCGCGTAGCCGAATTGCATGTTGAACACAGTGGGTCAGCAATGGGAGTATGATATCTGGTGAATGCAATGCAATGTTCCACCACCAGGGATGCAATACCCTGGCATGGCTACTGTTTAAATAGAGCACGTGGAGCGCAAGCTGTTTCTGGAAGAATAGGGGTCGTCTTGGCCAGAAGGATGATCTCGCTAGGTGACGGATATGTGTCGCGACTAAATTAGGCGGGATGGTGTCTCACATAACTGCGTGGGCTTGCCGATCCAACGCGGCCTATCGGTTGGATATGATTACGCGAACTCCTCCTGAACGGGGGCCGTATTAGCCCGACTTCTATTTATCTCAATTGCTCATCGTGTATAATCTGTGTAGGTCTGTGACACTTTGGTAGGCTTGGACTACCACACACCAATTCCTACTTGCAGCATAGATGGTGAAGTCTCAAAACCTTCCTGCCGCATCCAACGCAAACGAACTGCTATGAAAGCTTCGCTCGTTCGCGGCAAAGTCGGATCTCATACCCGGCAACCACATTTATGGAGACGCACAAAGCTTGGCGAAAGAACTCCCCGCGCCCATGTTGGACATGATCGGCTCCATGGCTGGACCCTAGCAGGGATGTGGGTACTAGCAACGGACTCTGTAACAACCGTTCAGGTGCAGCTTTCACCGAGTTCCTAGGAAGAAGCAGGGGTCTTAGCCCCGACTGCCTCAGAAATTAGTGTGACTGGACCAGGGTGGATCTGATGAAGTCGGAGCTTTAATGCTTCAAGTATATTTGTATTAAGACTTCAACTGTCACGGCGGGTGCCCAGGGACTAGCCTATATAGAGCCAAACGATTCGTTCTGGTCCCCCATTGAATCCTGGGCTTTTTCATGACAAGCTATTCAGTTGAAAATATCCAGTTACACCATGTAATACAAGTCAAAATTTGTGTAATTTATTAGGGCTAGCCACCTTGAAGAACAAGTGCGTACATGGACAAGAAAATGTAGTCTTATTGAATGTCTATAGTAATTTCCAGGACATGAGATTAAAACCTCAAAAACATCGTGAAGAAAATTAAATTTTCTTTAAAAAAAGTACTCGCCACAGGTCTGGTCGTTTTACTTCAATTACCAAATTCTGTATACATTGTGGAGGTAGAGAATATATACAGGGTTATAATTAGGGCCCCATTTGAAGATTTGCCCCGTGCTTGGTTGTTGATACCTTGGAGGGTTTCTTCGGCGGTGTGGTGAGTGGTCATACTGGGGATAGTTTTTGGTCTGGTATATAATTTGGTATAGGTATAGTTTCCTTGCTTTTAAGACTGCATAGAATTGGGGTAGTTGGACTGCTTTCAGAAATTGTCCTTTGGAGGCTTAGAGTCTCCGCTGAGGGTTGTCGGTAGCCATGATAATAGCATTAATTCAAGGGGGAATAGGCGACTACTCATGATTTAGGTCAATATACAGTTAATGTTATTTATAATATGGGTTATACCTACATTAGAAGGATTGATTGGTAATAATAATAATATTTTTATCATGCTGTTGGTCCAATGGAGATGAAGTCACACCATGCAAAACAACAACCTTTTATCAAGATTTAAAATGTCGGATACTCTTTGATAGCTTTCTTTTGCATTTACATGTAAGAGCCGCAAGGTGCGCAACAGTCTTGGTTGAGGTTTATAGCATTGCAACGCATTCTAGCTCCGCTAAAGATTTAATCGGCTGTTTCCTGTAATAGAAATACGCCAAATACTTTGACTTCCTGAAGAGTGGAGTTGGATTAATCTTTGATATCTGCAGCCCATAATGATAAGGACTAAAAGCTTGAACGAAGCACTCCATGGCTGTACAGTGCTTCCCGAAACACACTCCATGATATACACAAGTTCTGGAATATTATTTCGAACCTACATCCAAGGTTGGGCTAGTCCCTTTCTAGTTAGTCGAGTTTCAGAGGCCATATAACCCTAAGATGGTTTGTATTTGATGGATGCTCTTCTGTTGCCTTTCCATAGAACTTCATTTCTCTGTGCTACTTTAATTTCGCCCGCCGGAATTAGGAATGCCCGAATAAAATGATTAAAACCAAGACTGCTATCAAAGCCCTTATTGAGTATATCACGAAA
This sequence comes from Aspergillus pseudonomiae, assembly GCF_009193645.1. NCBI lineage: Eukaryota > Fungi > Ascomycota > Eurotiomycetes > Eurotiales > Aspergillaceae > Aspergillus > Aspergillus pseudonomiae. The sequence continues at coordinate 247,787 of NW_022475995.1, forward strand.
CACTACAAAATTCGTTCTAGTGTCAAGAACCAGCTTCACACTGAGCTTCTTCAGTCCCACATTGATAAACCATGTCAATCCCAATCACCCAAAACGCCACATAGTACTAAGAAAAGATATGCGCCAGTTACCAAACCCAAATTTCCCATTCCTGATAACCCAACAAGAACACCCAACACGTGAGAAAGAAATCATTATCAATAACATCAGGTCAGAACAGTATCACCGATTGGCTGGCCCATGTACCACTGGGCAAATACTTTGAACGCTGCATCGTTCCCGTGAGTGAAGTCATACATTTTGGTTGGACGCACGACTAGCTTCTGGTCTTTGAAAAAAGCCTCAATTACACGGACTTTCAGTCCCATAAGCGAGATAATCAAGACCTGCCATATGTCAGTATCAAATATGAAATGTTGGGCTACTAACCAGAATACCCAAGTACTTACCGGTGAGACCATCTGATGAACGAATTCCCACTTCATAAGCTGCGCAAGCATAATGCGGAGGATTGGAAGCAACTCGCCGCAGAGCACTGTGTCATCCGTTGCAACCAAATTATTATATATGACGGCCATAACATGGGGGTAGGAAGGGCCATCAAGATATGTGATCTCGTAGCACCCAAACTCAGGTTGCTCGTACTTAAATAAGCCGCGAAATGGGGTCTCTCCAACGCTAGGTAAACTAGGTGAACAAAGACCTTCAGATATATTGTAGGTTGCCTACCATTGTGAAATCCAAGGGGTCCTCTCGCCAGTGACAGAGCTATCACAGAAGGACATATAATACGCAAGGTGCATATTCCACATCACATATGCGCGATCGACAGGGCGAGTAAAACTGTACTCTGTTTCATGGTCTTGGCCTTTGTAAGGCTCTCCAGAAGTGTCGGCACTGGGATCTGGAATTGGACTTCGGCAGGGGGCAAAGTAAGATGGTTTAAGGGACGATGCCTCGTCCAAAACCATGAGGTCGACTTCAATATTGTAGTTTTTTTGCAGTTCCTGTTGGCTAAATTCCGTGAATCCAGAGTCTCTAACGCTTCGCGTTAACTGCTGCAATGCGGCCCGCATGTTGCGACGAGCCATAGTTTCCATTGGTTTTGACATGGTGACGGTATGCGAATGAAAAAAAAAAGATTAATGCGGGATGGGAATGTGGTGTGAAGCGAATTAAGTAGTTCAAGGGGAAGGAAGGGAGAGATATCGGAGGTTATTTATGGAGTCCTGAAAAGATGGGGATTTTGTTTTCCAATTTTGGAATCAACAGACTAAATGGGTTTAGCGTTTCGTGACTGACGCACTGCCAATAAGACGACAGTACGCTGGGTCCAAGATCACGGACCTTCTATCGGCCCATTACATGCCGCTGTGAATGGAAGTAAAGTAGTTGCCAATCAATGCGATGGGGAAAGAAATAACAAGCGCCAGCCAATTGCCCCAGTCATGCAAGTGGTCTAATTAATTCACTCATGTACTCCAACCCACTCACCATCCCAGCCAAGGCGCATTCACATACGCGCTGGCGAGGCTGAACTGACCCATTAGGAGGGATACGCTCATATCCTCAGTTCGAATGGTTGGGCTGGGCTTGCTGTTGAGACACAAATAGTAACCGCTACGGTTGAATTATGGCTCGAAGATGCCGCGTGTCGGGGATATAATAAGTGGTGGCACTGGCCGATGCCAATTCTTTGACTTTTATTTATTCTCAATTCCAACTGAACTTCTCAAATTCAGGTGAACGAACCCGTCAGGTGTCCTTGTTCGGCTATAGTATTGCTACTATCTGTGGAGAGACATCATGTCTGGTGTCAAGACATCGCTGCCCCGAAATGTCAAGCAATGGCAGGATGAAATAGCGAGGATGAATCTCACAGGCCAGACTGTACACGGTGCGAAGCTTGCCTCTGCCTCTAAAGCTGAGCAGGAGCAATTTCTGTTATTCCATGTCCTATGGGTATCTCGACGTATGGATGAGTTGCCGGGAATATTGTCCGGCATCAGCGAGTGGATCTCAGAGGCGAATACAATGCTAGGAGGCTATAAGTCATGGGAAACATATTGTCGGTCGTTTTTTAGTCCGAATATTGAAGAAGGGAATTTGCGGTTGCCCGGCAGTATCAACTTGAGGTTACCGATACCCAAGATGACACAGATCTGCAAACCTTTGTAACTCCTATCGCACATCGAACACGTGCCCGTGCTCGTGAACGTGATAACCCGACAGCCGATGACCATGTGGAGACACCCTCGAAGTCCACCAATATATCCGAAATACTCAACCTTGAAGATATCAGACTTGAAGATCCCTTTGTCAGTCCGAAGACCCCAGCCCAAGAGACCTCAGTTCAAGACACCCCGGTTCAAAGGATCTCAGCCCAAGAGACCCCGGCTCATGAGACCCCGAGTCCATTCCAGCCTATAACGCCTGGCCCAAAAGAACTGGAAAACGTGCTGTACCCTCCCACAAAGGATGAGCAGATAGTGAACTGTGCACTCATCCTCTTTCTGAATGCGCTGACCATGCATTTTAACCTAACCCATAAATGGACGCTACATAGAAAGGCCTTCAAAGCTAACTTTGAGGAGGCTAGTTTCGAAGCAAGGATTGACGGATATCTCGATGATCGCCGGGGAAAAGCAAAAGTTATTGTTGAGGTGAAACCTGTCAAACGATCAAAGAAGTCGATTCCTATCCAAATGCAGGAGGGCGCCCAAATGGTTGCTTGGATAAAAAAGTGATAACGAAAAGCCTGACGGAGTCGAAAAGATGTATAACCCTCAACTTTTACTTCTTGTGCCCCAAATGCTACTCCAACGCTAATTCAAATAGGCGCATAATTGTCTCCCAAGACTGGCACGAAATATTCTTGACGGTTGCGAAGTACGGTGACGAATATATCAGATATTTGAGCGACAAGCATTATCAAGGCGGATCCAACTCTTTCATGACAATGCATCAATTTGGTCCATGGAATACATTGGATGTTGCTAGCATGAAGCTCCTCGGACCTATACTTCTGGCCATATCTCTTCGTGCAGAAGCCACAGATGGGAAGAACATAAATTGATCATATCTAGCATTCGTCCTAGGCTGCCAAGGTGATCATTGGCTAGGAGTTCTTTCACCAAGAAGTGGTACTGTGCTATGTGGAAAGATTGGTTTTCCATCCGCATATTTTCCACTGGAGGTCACAGGGCAAAGTGTTGATCATTCTAGCCATTCTAGTTGGACTTTTCCGTATTATTATTTGGCTTAGCATAACGGTGACAGGCTGCGGTAATCAGCACAGGACTGCCGGGAATTTGAGGTACCACATTATCATACTTGTTCGCGCCCACGACACGCCGCGTCAGTCAGCGAATGAATGCCTTTAGGGAAAGCGTCGAAGAGATATTGGAAAGTTTTACGTCTTCCTCTTGCTACACAAGGCGCCCTCGGGCTGATCTGGATGTCGATTATCTTACGTGAATTGAACAATCTCCCTTGGTACACCACATCTACTAGTAGTTATGTGGGACTTGGTTGTGTTGCAGAGCCTGAGCTGTACATATAATTTCTCTGCCATATGCATGTCACGATGTGACCTTATGTCTTTTTTTTCTTTCTAATCAAAATCCCGGAGAAGTACTTTTCTAGATCCTCTACATCTTCTATATCCCCAGTCTAGCCAACATGCTGATCCGGCCGACAAACAATCAAACAGCCTCTTTGCTTGTTGACGCTATACTGTTCGTACGCCTGGCCTATATCTCCTTCATACAAGGGGTCATCAGCGAATACCTTCGCATGCTCCCATCCGAGCGCCTTCTCTAATTGATGAAAGGTCTCCGGAAGTTGCAACTGGTTAATGGATGCTCCTGGGCTGAAATAAATCAACATTATCTCCAGTGGTTGTCAGTTCTGTGTCGATTGTGAGGCACGGTGGTTGTTAAATCGGCCACTGAATTCCTTTGCAAATAACGATAGCCGAGTAAGCCAGTCTCCCGCGAAAACCAGTAACCTCCAGCATCCATTACTGTTCGGCTTCTAGGTGCCCGGGTCTACACTCCCAGTGATGGCGGCTACAATCTTCCATACTAGGTTGTATGAGTCCTGCATGGAGATATTCATGCCCTGTCCACCCTTCGGTGCATGAGTATGGGCAGTGTAACCGGCGAAGAATATGCTACAAACGATGCTTAAAATCTTGTCATCCGAGGACCAGCTCGTCACCGGTCACTGCGGTATTCCTTGATCAATCGTCGCCCTATCTGTCCAGCGCCAATGATTAGGAGGTCGTGTATGAATCACGCATGGTCATTGTTTCTACTTGTGGGGCTGGATCACGTTGAATAGCAGTCATGGATTACTTAAGGACCGTATATAAATTTTACGTAAATATTATGAAGGGTCGTCAGCCTGTCGTTTTGCATCTCGTCGACGTCAATCGCGAATAGCCACCAAAGCGATCTAGTTTTGTCGAGACGAAAAACAACCAAGAACTATATAGCATTTTTGTTTTCACACGCAAATGAACCTCTCATAGCCTTGGAACTTCTTTACTCAACAAATGATAGATCATAACCAGCCTCTGCTGGGAAAGAGCTGCCCATAACATAATTTGTTAAACACCGAGAGTTCACCAAGCAACAAGATCCTCTCTTCTTTACATATAGCCACCTAATTTGAAGAGCCCAAGCGAACTATAAGTCAGTTGATGTACAATACTCGGAGTACCCAGCGGGCTCCCTGAACTTTTCCGTGTTGAGTATCTGTCCTTTTTGTGAGGAATGCTGCCGAGATTGACCACAACCACCCTTATTTGATCTCCGACGGCGGTTGTTCAAACCGCATATTCCAGTTTGACATCTTCCTAGACACCTGCAAGCGGGCGACTAGTCTCCGATTCTATACAATGCTTTCGTAAGTCTCGACGGTTGTTACATGCTCTGAACAGCATCTGGATGTGGGTGGAGTGCCCAACATAACCTCTTGAACGTTCTGTTCCGAACATCATCCGCGATTTCAGCATCGTACTCCGCGGCAGCCTCATGCTCCAACTCGTTGGGGTACTCTTCGTCATCGATAAGGATAACGTCGGCATCTTCCCTATTGGGGGGAACTTCGGGGATATCGTAGAGTGTATATTCATGCCCTTCGTCGGTCTTCAAAGACAATTTCTCTGCATATTCGATGGGCTCTTGCTTGATTACTTTAACCCTCTCCGACTCGTTGGTGCCATTCCATACAGCTCCAATCGGAGAAGAGTGTTTGCCGGCTCTAATGCAACCGGGTTCTAAAATCTCGGGGTTTCACCGGCTGCTTTAGCACGCCTCATTAAACTGAGGATACTGCGCTGGTTAGATTGCACATTAATCGGCGACCCGTTGCGGTGCGTATTACCACCAGCTGGGGGCGTTTTAGGGCCTTGACAGAATGAAGATTGCCCCTCTATGTCTGGCTGAATGCCTCTGAAAGATACCCGCTGGCTAATCAGGCTGACGCATTGCTGGTGACGGCATTGCAGGGAGCGACATTGTAGCTCGAGCGCTGATTTGATAATTCTTGTGTTGGTCAGACGCCAACGCGCTCTATCCAGTACACAGTAAGGATTCAACTAGAAGATGAGGCTGCAGGTAACAACAGTGAGGCCCGTAGCTGCCCCAAACTTGTGTAGCGGGACCTTACTGGGAATCAGATCGAACAAGAAGTGTTGACGGTCCGAAAAGCCATGTCTTTGGATAGAACCCTGGTACACCGTTCACATGGATCCTGCCCTGTGTCTAGCCTCCATAGATTATCGACACTCCACTGCTCTGGCTTCAACAATGCCCAGTCAGTCATCAATTCTCACGGCCGAAAGGATGGCTTTGATGGTGGTGGGATTACACTCTTTCTCAATACCTGTGCTACTCTGGCTCGACAGCCTTGCTTCAATGAGACCCGTCATGCTATGGGATAGTGTCAAAAAGATGGTTCTTTCTGAAGCTCCGGCGGAGCAGGAAACTAATAGCTTCAGTAAAGCACATAACAGACAGGGCTAAGGCTAGGTGGACTGATGGATGATATGATACGCTCATGACAACAGGAGAGTATTTAAGATGGGAGGAGTCTGGAAACGGCGCACCAAGACAAAAAGCAGTTAAGGGAGACAAAGAAGGGAATGAAGCAGAAATGTATGCACGGAATGATGCCAGTGAACCCTTTGCCTGAGAAGGTGTGCTGCCTAAATTTGATGAATTAAAATATTGAATCATCTATTCCCACGATGGCCCTCGTGACAGAATAGTACACTAATATCAACTTACGCATTACCGAGGCTTGAACACATACACTGGGTGATAGAAAATGCACTAGATCTCTGTAAATATACACATTCAATTCCTGTTTGCCTACGAATACGCTCAATGAATAATGACAAGGAATACCCAGACAGGTGACAGACTTGACTATGGAGCCTGTGGAGTACTGTCTATAGGAGTAGATGGCCATATTCCCTCGTTATAGTAGTTATTAAATGCTCAAGTAGGCGTAGTAGCAACGGTTTCTATAAAGGTCTGCATAGCTATGGCACTAGAAGCCCTTGGCAGGTAGTCAACTTCAATATCATCTCATTCCACGACCCAATAGTGATTGACTACAGCTTCACGCGGACTTGAACTGTGGGATATTTGTGGTGAGCCTTTGTGGCTAAAGCATCAAGATGACTGGTCCAGAATAGGGGCCTAATGGAGCTACATAAACATTAATATTTTTACACTTACATTCAGAAAGGAATATGTAGGAAAGGAGGTTACTGCTCCATAAATCGACCCGACTAAGATGATTACATACTATATGCCGCTCAGCTAACCTGCAGGGCTCAAATTATAATCAAGCACTTCGACTCCTGTCTCACTATTGATGGTGAAATAATTTCTGGGTGGTACCTGTTGTGGCACTGCCGCCTTTAGCAACTCAACGATTGGGCGATCTTCTCGATTGAGCCATGATTATCGTATTCTATACCGTCTGTGGACAACCCTCGTTAGAGAATGTCTCTGCTTACCGTCTATGGAGTCCCGAGTGGATCCTGTAACAATCTCCGAGACAGAACTCGGCCCACTTCCATCTTGAAACAGTTATATAGACCTGGAGTGTCAACTCGGGACAGCACTAAGGTTCTTTTCTTGCAAGTATTTCTTTATTCTTCTGTACTCCTTGTTCGCATCGTCTGGTAACAATGCGCTCCGTCTATGCCGTCGTCCCCCTTGCCCTGGCGCTGCGCGCCGCCGCTCTCTACGAAGACTGGCACTTTGGAAACATGTTTGCTGTTGGGCCTACAACAAACAACGCTCAAATCACCAAGGCTACGTACTCGCTTGTTCCACCAGCGGTCCCTTGTGGTACTACCCAGGAGAAGCAAAACGACGCCCCCTGGCTGTCCATATGGGTCGGCATCTCCGCTTCGATGTCGGATCAGGCTGCGGACCTGTTCCAGCCTTTGTTGAACTGGTCGCCGGACCAGAAGTCCCAGTACGTTGGGCTTCAGGATACAATTCCAAATGTCAAGGCACAATGGGACAGCATCGCTAATTGATGTTAGGGCTTGTCCGGCTACGGCGGAGGAGTGGTGTGTCGCTACCAGCACCTATCATCTATGTAAGTCTCTGCGATTTTGTGAATCGGTGCCATGCACTAGTAAATGTCACTAGCTGGTCAGGTCCAGCAGCCGTATATCACTGTCCCTGGTGGCTCGCAGCTTGACTTTACCAGTAAGCTCCACACCCTAAATAGCCATATGAGATCAAAGGATTAACGATCGTAGTCGCCGTCGATGACAAGAAGATTACACAACAAGTCTCCGTCGGTGGAAAGCAGGTCTCTGAGCAATCCGACGGTAATTTCCCTACATCAGGCAATTCCCTTAGCCATAGTCAGCGACACTAACCGGCATCACTAAAGACAAATCCATCAACCCTACCTTCCTCTACTCCAGCAACGAATGCTACCTCGGCACTTGTGGTACGGTCGCTGGCTACAGCTGGGACAAGCTCACCATCCATCTCAGTGAGGCTGATCCCAACTTCGGTGAGACGCTGAACCTGTCGAACGCTACGTCGAGCGGCTTCACGACTTCCGATCAGGGTAAGACTTGGTATGCCGAGTCGATCAAGATCAATGAGGATTATTTCTATTCTGATGGATCTCAGAAGGAGTGCTCTGCTTAGATTCATACAGTGATGGGATGATGGAGAGGGTAGTATAGAATTGTCTCAGTAGTTACTGGTGGGTAACTTTTTGGAGGCAATATGTGTATGTCAGTACTCCGTACTGTGTATTATAGAGAACCTGTTTATATATAGATGGTGGAAGCACTCATGGGCTACATTTAGTCCCTTTAATGAGAACAAAGGGAATACTCTTGTCATGGAGTTGTAGCAGACCTAGATCTATTATTTGTATCCATATACTAGTTATAGTTCTCTATAGCATCAGGTATCTCTCACTATTCCCGCGCTAGTCACAGTATACCACCTCCATTGCAATTACCTGTTAGGCCACGTCGCCCCAGAGATCCACCTAGGAGCACTTACTGCCGCTTGCACAGCGATCAGCATACCTCAACCCATGTCCAAACTTAAACACCGGATTCCTCGTATCAAAAGGCACATCTTCCATCTGTGCTTCCACGGCCTCCATAGAGCTGGGTAAATCAAATGGTAGCTTTCCCTCAGGTGCGCTCACACCAAAGACCACATCCAAGAACGCATTGCTGTCACTTCCGTAACTAGCATAGACAGCTTTGGCCTGCTCAATAATCTCGGGAATAACTGCCGGGCGATCCATGACAATATCCACGATCGTCGGTACGGCTGAGTATATCTTCGCCTGGCGGGCTTTCTCAGTCTCGTTGAATGCGAGTGAGCCGGCATGCATGTTGGCCTCAAAGCCTCCAGGGCGAGGTTCGTAGGGCGCATTATACCGCAGAAGAGCATAGTCGGCTTCCTCGGGGCTGTCAACGACCGTAAAGTTCCATGATTCTATGAAGCTCGCGTTGAACCCTTCAATATAGAACTTTGTACTCTCTTCGAGTTTCTTCAAGGGGACAGTGTCTTCGCTGTTGCTGAGGAGAGTATACGACCTCCTCTGCGCCTCTCTACCCAGACGGACAAAGTAATCATTTCCAACAACTCGGCCAGCAGCCTCGGGGTCAACGAAAGGGTTGTCAAATAGGCCAAGAACAAACTTTTCTCTCAGTAACCGGCGAACAGAAACATCGATCCGATCCTCGGAGATGATACCTTCTTGGACAAGCTGAACAATCAGTTCTGGTCGCTCCTCGCCTCCAAACTGGTCACAGCCGGCGTCCAGGATTCTTGTCGCTCTCTCAAGCTCAGTCAGATTCTCAACACCCCAAGCCCGGGCCGGCATATTCTGCCCCAAGATATAAGTATCCGTAATGAGACCCCAGTCAGTTAACACGATGCCTTCAAAACCGAGTTCATTGCGCAACAACTCTGTCACAATTCCCTTGTTGAATGAGAAAGCGACGGGGTCATACTTCGTACCAATGGGCCGGGAATAGTACGGCATGATCTCCCTTGCCCCGGCCGCGATCGCCGCTTTAAAAGGTTTCAGGTGTTCCTCCAGATTGTTTCCCGGGTATGTTTGGTTTTTCCCGTATGTAAAGTGAGAGTCTTCGCCGTTCTCCACGGGGCCTCCTCCAGGAAAGTGCTTGGTAACCGTTATCACAGACTGGGGGCCGAGTTTATCACCTTGGAAGCCCTTGATATACTCCACGAGGAGCTCACTAGTAAGGGTGCTGTTTTCACCCCAGGTGTTACTGATACGGGCCCATCGTGGCTCCGTCGACAGATCGACCTGAGGATGCAAAGCCGCGCGAATCCCCACCGCAATGTACTCCTCCTTTGCAATCTCGGCAAACTTTCTCACGACATACGGGTCACGAAGTGCAGCAAGGCCAATTGATTCCGGCCATTGGGAGAACACTCCAGCCTGAAACCCGGTACCCAGATTTTCCGTAAAGGAATGACGGGGATCCGTCGATACAGTGATGGGAATGCCCAGTCTGGTCTGCAATGCAAGCTCTTGTATGCTATTGATAAACTCGGCTGTCTCTGTGGCGTTCGTGATATCGGTGGCGAGGTTGAAATGCGTCATATACTTTTCGCTGATCACGTTGCCGGTGCTGTTGTGGACATTGTCGCCGCTCCCTTCGTCATCAAGAGGACCAGCGAATAGTCTGTTATGGAAGAGCTGGCCTGCTTTTTCCTCGATGGTCATGCGAGATAGGAGATCTTCGACCCGCTCGTCGATACAATACGACGCGTCTTTGTAAATTGGGACACTATCATTGCGTCGCGACAAGGAATGGCTTCTAGGCACGTAGGCCCTGGTGGATAGGGCCACGCAACCTGAAGCCAGAGCTGCCAGGCTCGCTACTGCACTGTCAATCCGCATTGTGAATACAATATGAAAGACTTATATGGCTGACCTATGCTACAGAACCGCACACTTCCATCGGGGAGAAATACACACCTATTTAACATAGAGCGCCTTGGCAAACGAAGAAACCCCCGCACCTAGCTTCAAATATTTGGCTTTCCCCATCTCTACTCGAATGGCTCATGACCTACTCAGCCAAGACAACGGTAGATACCATCGGCATCGCCGGTTATGTACATGGTGAGAAAACTAGTTTCGGCTTTTCCGGAGATTAGGTCCCGTCTCAACTACCTCAGCAAGGGAGGTGAGTCCGGGGACCTGATAAACAGCATAAACCATGTATTCGGACGATTTCTGCAACTGACTGCTGTAATTGACAATGCTATTATACTATTGAAACACCAATAATCTCATTCAAAGATGTAAGGATCACGGGAAACCCTAGGATACTACATTCCAGTGAGAATTACGTCAATTATCGTGCGGAGGATTGTAGTGACCAATTTTGCGGAGACCCCGCCTAAGGGATCAGCCTCCCCCACATAAAATGTGTAGTGAAGCCGACTTGGCTTTGTGGGGATATTACGTGACAAGGATGGGAGTTTCTCGTAATAAGTCTATATCGCTCGGACTATAGAGCGGGGTTAAATGTTACCCTACGTGTGGCTGAGTAGTTGGTGTTTGTATGTTGTCGCTGATATGTAGCATGTTGGCATTGATGGTGTGACAGACTGAAGGATGTATGCGGAGACTACTATTCTAAACTACAGCCATTCCTTATGGAATCGAGTCTTGGAATAGGTATCATCATTCGATATTATCCATCATGATATCCCCCACTCCAACAGTACACATCGCAGGCCCGATAAACTAGCCATGACGCATGTTCATCAGGAATACGCAGCAATAGCCTCTTCCTATCTCTCCATGTTCTACCTCCCACTTAGTTCCTGGGGGCTAGCAATGGCTGGTCTTTCCTAGAAGGTAGACACCATATTCTAACACAATAAATTTAGCTCAAAGCACGATGCCTCCCTAAGTTGCACACTCTTGAACTGGTTCCAGGGCTTGAGTCCCAACATATCTTCCTGGATTCAAAGCATCCACCGAGAACGCTTCAATCACTGTAGCTCTGCCAGCGAGTTCTTTTTCATACTCTTTCGGCTTATTGTGGGAGTAGTGTTTATGCCTCAAGGAATCAGGAGTAGTTCCAGGCGTATTCAAAGGTGTCCCAGCGGGAATCGGAGTCATTGAAGAGATATGGGATTTCTATATGGTCTGAGAATGAGAGTTACTGCTAATGCTCGTGTCCTGTAACACGACAGGTTTTGAATAGATGCTTAATCTCGTTAATCCAGGATTGTCTATCACTTTTTCCCTCGCTGCCTCCGCAACTCTTCGCATGTCTGGTTCGTCTAGTTGATATTGCCATTGGACTTTTCCAGTGCTCCCATTGCGTCCTTACGGTCCACCCCACGCTTTCGCGTCAGGCTTCTCGCATCATACTTGTTTCTGGCCTCCTGGATGTCATAGTATGTGCAATCATACCTACCTATCAACCAAGGAAGCAACGCTCATTCTTCGACCAAGATTTCCTAGCTCAGTCGTCCAAGGGGTCTTTATCTCACCAATAAAGTGCACCTCCCCTGTGAGCGGATGTAGGACGTTATTAGCTAGAACCTTTTATTTAGTCGTAGTCACAGGGTATTGGCGCTTTGTAGCAAACTTTACCTGGGAATATAAAGCCGAATGGGTCTCCTATGCTTCAGATTAGCTGTGCTTCCATAGTCTATTTTTTAATATTCACTTTAGACGTCTTTTTTAAGTTCAGCCACAAACGGTGGATTCTGGGTTGGAAGATTGAGTACCAAACACTATTATTCCCCATTGCTTGCCTTGCATTATTTTCTATTGTAATTGAATGGATACACCACTTACTCGCTTCATTCTCGCAGTCCCCTAGACTCTTACATAGTGAATATTGCATTTACAGCGTCGAATATATTGGCATTTATTATGATCCAGGGACAAGAATTCAGACTCTTGAATGCCGTATCACTAAAGAGATGGGATAGGCTTACGATATAAGTGAAGTTCACAACGCCCGATGTGTATTTGATAGAAGGCCAGTACTCGTTAATCTGCGCTATCAGTAAGAAGTCTAGATTCCATGCTCTCGTTTCTCTACCTTCAAAAGACTGATAGAATCCTAACGTCTTACAATTACATCTTTCCATTCCGAAAGACGATTCCACAAACGTCCTCATCATCATAGACTGAACAAAGGACTTTCGCTCCAATGCCAGTCGCTACAAGTCGATCAAATTTGAGTGAATTGCACTGTCTCGTAGTTCATGTAAGTCAAATAGGTATTTATGGGTTTAGCAATGGGTCGCAAGCATAGAACTTGAGTGGTTCGGAGCAAAATGGCAACCCATCAGACCCACTACAGACCCACAGACCATCCGCCTCCGAGCCAATGGACACCTTGAACCTTCTTCCAGGTGGGCTTTGTGCCTCAGGCCATCATGCATTGGTAAGCGCACATGGCATATCAGCCCTATGCATCTGGGGCTACAGTAGCTGAAACACCATGATATGAAGGCAATGCTAATCAAATGGATACAGCTTGTATATAAGTACATGATATAGCCATGGTGAGTTAGCTTCATGTCTGGCAAAGCTCTGGTTTTGTCGAGCCCACCAGATTTAGCCCCATGATCTAATCGATAACGAACCCACAGGCCTATGAAGACTATTATATAGAATCACCAACAGTACGGTAGCTCGGGCATGCTTTTTGTTGTGGGTCCATGACCATTCAACTCCGAGAACCCCATAGAAACTCATCTATATCATCTCCGAGCCAGCGTGAACCAGTATAAATACCATGCTGTTTCCCTTGCAGATATGCATTCTACTTGAGAGCAGGGGACAGACAGCAGACTCACAGAGTCTCGAAAATCCTCACCTTCATTATGATATATCATAGCGTTTTATCTCTAGCGTTGGCCACCACCTTGGCCAACGCAGCCGCGATTATTCCCCGTGAAACCACAACATCCTTAACCACACCATCTTCAATAGCCGTTCCAGATGACCCTATAGCCCGCCCTTGCATGGCACCTGGCGTCATCTGCCTGAAAAAACATGCCGCAAATCTCCCATACCCATTCTACCGTGCTGCTCCCGACGGCAGGGACATTCCAACCTATGGCGATACTAAAGTCCCCGCAGATGCCTCCTGGCAAAGTGTATCAACGGCCAGCTTCATTGTCTTTGACGAGTCCCGCGCAGCCGACGTCCTAGGAGACTCCCCCATTGTAGAGTTTGTCTTCTCTGTGGATAATTACATACATGAGTCCCCTGTGTTCGTACCAACCCAGAACCGCATCTACTTCTCGGCGCTCTCAACAAACCTCCCCCAGTACACCATCGACCTCAACCAAGATCCTCCCACTCTTTCTCAGTTCACCGCCGACCCACCCATCTACATCCCGAACGGAGGCTTCTACCACAACAACACAGTCTACTTCTCCGTAGCAGGAAGCAACACCTCCGTCCCCGGCCTCGGCGAACAACGCCCCGGAATCGTCACCCTAGACCCAGCGACCAACAGGTCCACCACCCTCCTGGACAACTACTACGGCCTGACCTTCACCGACTGCGACGACCTCATCGTCGACCCAGAGACCGGCTTCATCTGGTTCACCGCGCCCTATTACTCCTGGTGGCTGGAGCTCGCCGACATCCCCCCGCAGCTCAAGTCGGGCACATACCGCTTCGACCCAGCCACAGGCTCCACAGTCATCGCCAACGACGACATGTTTTCACCCAACGGGATCGCCCTCAGTCCAGACCGTCGACACATGTACATCAGCGATTCAGCCGCCTCCGGTCTCTCGGCGCCCATCTCGCCCGACGTTCCTAGCCCCGGCGGAGCAGGTATCTTATACAACGTCACTGGGACCCGTGCAATCTATAAGTTCGATCTCATTGATGATGGTCGCGCGATCATCAATAAGAGGCCCATCTACTATGACGCCATTGGATCTGTTCCGGATGGACTCAAGGTCGCCCGCAATGGGTATGTCGTTACCGCGGCTGGCAACGGGTTGAGCGTGATGGATGAATATGGAGATATGATTCTGCGCGTGCAGGCAAATTTCACGGTTAATAACTTTATCTGGTCGGGTGCTGATGACTATCGTGAGGTGTGGTTGGTTGGTATGGGTGGTGTTGCTCGTTTGAAGTGGGGACTGCAGGGACAGGAGGCTGTTTGATTCTTTTTCTTGCATCTTTGTAAAAATGCATTATCCTTCGGTTGTATATATTTGGTTTGAGTGGAAATAGAGGTTTGTTTAATGGGTTTATGCTTACTTTCACATGTTGAGTGGGTATGATATTATATACTATCATGGGGATTTCATATCAGGTAGCTTTTACATTTTGCCCAAGTATTACACTTTCAGGCTTGTCAAAACTGAAGACATGTATTTCTAAGACTTACAGTACATACATACTTGTGTGAAACATGTACATAATATCCAACTCTTGTCAAATCTGGTAACAGTTGAGTTAGTCCACAACGTCTGGTGGAAGCAGCACCACGTAGTCCAAAGGAGCAGGTTCAATGCCATCGGGCACACCGATAATCTTCAACTGGTCACCCTTCTCAATTTCCACATCCTGAAATGTGATCCGCGTGGCGGAGTGGCCGTCAATATAGATGGACGGTGTATGCCCCAGGGTGTTCTCACTGTTTCCCTCCCATCGCCCCACAAGGCGGTCATTAACATAGACTGCCCACTCGGATTTCCCACCATACATATCGTAATAGTTGACGCCGAGATCATAGGTCCCCGAGGGGAATTCGAGTCTCGTTTGGGCTGTGCCCGTGGTGGAGTTTGAGGTGGTGACAACCGCGGTATAGTTAGATGCCGTCTCGAAAGGACTCACGGTGTATGGCTCGTAGCCATCCAAGGTCATAGACTCAGCCTCCACGCGCCATGGATGATGGCCGACTCGTTCCTTTTCATCTGAGATTCCCGACATGTTCCAGTAGAAGTTGTTGATGGCATCCCGCCATACGAGAGAATGTCCAGCCTGGTAGATCAAGCGAGACAGTACGTCATTGTAGCGTTGCTCATCAACACGACCTCTAAGGGATTCCCACTGAGATAAGAAACGTTGCGCTGCCTCTGCACCGTCGTAGTGTGCGTCGTAGAAATGTTGGATGACGGTCTTCCCCGAGTGGAGACGGTGCGTATAGGGAACGTGGTGGAACCACAGCAACAGATCGTCCGGCGTGCTGTCAAGGTCCTCATACACCTGTGCAATTTCAGCTGGGTATTGGCCAGCATTACCTGTGCCATTCTTCACGGTGCGGTCCATGCCAATTGTGTCGTGATCAGCACGCGTCCATTGACCCCAGCCATTATTATCCTGCGATGCGGGGTTGGGGCCGTAGTGTGTGTAAAGAATATCGGTCAACGTCTGAATGCCCAGGTTTCCTGTGTAATTTTCATACGCAGGCCACGATGTCATGGACATGTCAGTGAGCGTATCTAACACAGTTTGATCACGCCCAAAGGTAAGGCGAATCCAGTCCTGAAGGATGTCTTGCGAGTCGTCCGTGGGACTCCACGCCAGGCGGCCATAAGCATATAAATTAGACATTGCCAGATGGCTACCCAACCATGTTGTATTTGTTCCAACATTAACCACCGCTGCCCATCCGCCCAGTTGTCGATCAAACCGTTGCCCCGAGATTATGTCGCGAACAAGTGACGGTTGATGGTCGACGCGCAGATCAAAATCCAAAAGCTCTTTCCACAGTGGAGATAAGTAGACCAGGTGATCTTGTTGGCCTAAATATTCTTGGGTGACCTGCAGTTCGATCGCCAGGTTGGTCTGGTAGAGATTGGCGAATAGAGGAGAGACCGGCTCGCGGATTTGGAAATCAATGGGCCCATATTTTACCTGCAGAATCACGTTCTCCTCAAATTGGCCGTCTAGCTCCTTGAAAAAGTCCACTTGTGCATTCGCCCTGTCATTTGTCCAGATTGATTCGTTAATGTGATGGTCATAGACAAAAGTGCGAAACATAAGGATTCCGCCGTGCGGTCGTAGAGCTCTCGCAAAGACGTTGGCTCCTTCAGCTAGCGTGCGATTGTATGTATCAGGGCCAGGCTGTCCTTCAGAGCTGGCTTTTACCAGATATCCTGCCATGTCTGGCACGCGGTCATACAAGCTATCGGTAATGTTCGCCCACCAGGAGATGACGGAGGGATCAAGTGGGTCGTAAGTGCCTAGGCCGCCCAAGGTATCTGACGAAGCAAAGTTGAGAGAGATGCCGATCTGGATGCCATACGGCCGGAAAACATTTGCAATGCGAGCCAGGCCATCCATATTATCGGAAGTTAAGAGGGTTGCATTTGCATTGACATTGTTGACGATAATACCATTGATTCGGATGGACGCTAGAAGGCGAGCATACTGTTTGACACGGGATAGATCCTCAACAATACGGCCGTCTTTGAAGAAGATAGACGGTCCAGCATATCCACGCTCAATGCTCCCATCCATATTATCCCACTGATTCACCCATCGGACCGGTGCATGTGCACTGGTGGAATAATCGACGTGAGAGAAGTTGCCCTGCGCAAGGAGTGAGAGATACTCAAAAGCTCCGTACAGCGCACCTCTTTCATTTTCTCCCAAGATTTGAACAGTATCGCCATAAGATCGCAACCAGAAGCCATCAATGCCAAGAGCAGGGACTTCGGAGCTTCTGTTACAGGCTTGGCGGTATTGCTCGAGGGTAGCGACCAGAATCGATGAGCGCGAACCACAGTTGGACCGCTTGATAGGTAATTGCTTGCCAACGATGTTCTCCAGTCCAGTTTGCAGCTCATGAATAGCGGTACCTATGGGGCCCGAGTCGGTACTATTCAACGTAACAATGCTCGATGGTAACGCACGCTGGCAGCGTTTGTCGCAGTGCACGGGAGCATATCGTAGCCATCCATTGAAGCCGTTCTCTGCTGTTGTTAGAGATACGAGCCACAGCAGCACGGTCAGAAATGGCCAGCGCATGTTGTCAATGTTCTCGGTCTGCTCTTCTCATAGGGCAATTGAACCAATTTAAATACCGAGATCTGCATCTTGCTCAATTCCCGGTACCTCCCACGCTAACAATACCCATGAATTCAGGCTATATTAATCCGGGGTAACGTGGGGTCATTGACCAGCCACCAAAATGTACCCCATAATTTTACCGTAAAGTAAATTGGCAGGCAGATGGGGAAACGCCATTGCGGGGAAATCGCCATGAATCAGACATGATTTTAGCCGGAAACTTTGGATAATCCTCGGTGATGAACAAGTGGTCGGGTTAGAATTTCGCCGCCATCCGGACTGATTATCCCGGGTTCCAAGCTAGTGTCAGGAAGATTCCTAAAGTAGAGAAATAAAATTTAGAGCAAGTCTAGTGCAAGAGACAACAATACTAATTAGGAGGAAAAATGGATGCTCTCCCAAGAAGGGATCCATACTACAGCCGGGACACGCTAATACCAAACAGGACATTGGGTGCTGACGTGGGATCATGTGACCCATTGTTTCCCTTTTGGTCTGTTTCTACCTTGCTTTTTAATGACTTGCCCGTCACCAGACCATAGCAGTATACCGAAGTTCTGATAACGGACAGAATGAGTACTGTCGCTAGGAACTCTTTTCGTGCTCGTGCGGTACGTGTTACTCCCCATTAGATACCAAGGTCCCCCGATTAACCATCATCAGTGTGACAATTGCCGAGCCCGAAAGGTACGTGATAACAGCCATATCAGACCCTCCGACATGCATCTAACAATCAGCAGATCAAATGCGATAAGGCTATTCCATGCTCCAGTTGTGGTGCACTGGGGATACCTTGCAGGGTAGCCGGCATCTCTACTACCAGTAATAGCAGTACGAGCGTCCCAGAGCCTCGGCGGAATGAGTCGAGCCATTAGTAAGGCAGCATTGAAGGCGCCCTTGCATGCTCTCGAGGTTGACGATGGCAGCAGTGAACGAAAGATTGAGGCCCTTCAAGAACAACTTGCCGTTATCAATCAAACACTGGCGCAAATCACACAGTCTTCAGCTCCCAGTGCTGCTGGCTCGGTTTCCGTTCCCGAATCATCTACTCATGCCACACTACCATTCGAAGGGCAGTCATCCTTCCATCATGAGACACTGCTTGCTAAGGACGCGGCGCTGTCAGCCATCTCTACGTCCCACAACAGTGGACTAAATGACCATGTGTCCGCTGTCCTGTCGTCTTTGAAGAACAGCCTCACGGAGGAACCTTTGTCTCCCAATGGCTGTCCGACAGAGCCAGGTTTACCGTCATCATCACAAGACCCAAGGCCATTATTACCAGTAGATCTAGTTGTCGCGGTGGTCAGGGCTGTAAAAGGTATGGATGGTCTTTTGCCGCCCATCATTTCACCGACTGACTAGATAGCAAAACCTCCTTTTTTCCTTGTCAGCCATTCCTGGAGAGACCTTCTCCAAGTCGAATCTCTATGCCAATCCATCTACTTCCCAATAAACCCGGTCCCTGCGGGTTCTTTGACTCTATTGTATGGCCTTCTCTATTATATCATTCGTGATTATCTTCATGAGGGACATCCAGACCTCGCGCGATATGACCTGCCGTCCAGTGCAAAGGTTTGCGAGCGTCGCTTCTATCTGGGCTTAAACAGCGATGAGCTCATGGCGGACCCGACAATCGAAAAGATCCAAGCACTTTTGATTGGGGTAAGAAACTTAAGAACAACTCCGAACCCCCGCTAACATGACCAGATAATCAAAGCCCAGGAAGAGTTTGATATTCAGCGTTGCTGGACATATCTATCTCTTGCGTTCAACATGTGCCAGACTATTGGTTTACATAGGAATTCTACTACCAACGGTGACCCATCTACCCTCGCCGAGACGAAGCGACATGCCTTTTGGTTGCTCTATACCATTGATAAGAACATATCACTGAATCTGGGGTTCACGTCACACTTCCAAGATCATGATATAGACGCAGACCTCTTTGCTCCCTCAGATCATCACCAATATCGTTCATGGGACCTAATGACCCTGGTCACTGCCGAGTTTGCGACAATCCAAGGAAGGGTCTATGATGAACTTTACTCTATTTCCGCTTCCAGGGCCAGCGATGAGAAGAGATTGAATTCTATTGAGAAGCTGTCTCTTGATCTGATTGCTGTTCGAGACAAACTGCTAGCGGTAAGCATTTTAATGAAACCCAATGCACCAGCGGCTAACTCCTTCTCAGATTGATGTCAGCGCGGGCCTTTATGCAGATTCACTGCATGGCATGGCTGCATGTGCCGATTTCATTACCTACTCGGTACTGACAGTTATCTATCGAGCCGAAACACGTCCTCGAAATGCCATGGCAATCTCATCCCGATGTTACGAGGCTGCCACACTAGCGTTGCATAGCCACCTGAAATGCTTCACCTATTTCCGCGGCCGCCAAACCCATAAGCAAATTGAATACGTTCACTGGTTAGCACATTGAACATATACGTTCGAAAGCCGCTGACACGCATACAGGATTCTACTTTATCCATCATTTGCGCCGTTTGTGATTGTCTTCACCCATGCGATTACCACTGCCAGCAACGCCGACCTCACTCTCCTCCAGGAGACGGTCAAGTCTCTCGATCTCATCAAGGGGCTATCACGTGGATCGAGGCATCTGTATACAATTTGTGATGCTTTTGCCAGAGCGGCACAAGTTCTTGTGGAGTCTCAGCAGACTCTGATGGGTCTGGAACAACACCAGGATGGCTCGCTCGTCATTCCCACTACGATAGATGGCCCAGCCAACATTTCTCTGCCAAACGTGCCGTGGCCGGAAGATACATTCGACTCTACTATGAGCCAGGAAGACATATCCATGTTTCTTAACGACTTCATCGGAGCAAACCGATCGGTCATGGATATATTGAATTCTAATTACATGAGCGACACTTTAGGCTAACAATCTCGCATTCAAGGTCCAATGTCTATCGCTATCTTACACACCAAGCAACTGCTATCCTTCATAACGGGCTGAAGTTGAATCTTAGATTACGTACTATAGCATTCGATTAGCTTCAATAATTCTCAAGGCGATGCATGATGACTTACCGGAATGAAGAGGTATGGGACCCGGCGTTCGTATTCCGCCCACGCCTCGCCGTATCTTTCCCGGCATCGCTGGATATCCCGAATGACGCGGTGGATAATCATGGTCGTGAAGAAAACCGAATAGAACCACGGGAATGGCGAGTTGAATCCTGTAATCAACCCCCAGGAAAAGGCGAAAAACCAGTCGCAAGTATAGTGCACTTTGCGTGCCTTACCGTCTACATATTCCGTCAGCATGATCAGACATTATTGGCATGTCCCTGTTTAGTATCAACTTACACCATCCACTACACAGAATGGAGTCACCAGTTACAGTGGGAATCTTCTCCGGGTTTTCGATGTATTTCCAAGGGAGTTGAGGGAACGTCTTCCGGTCCACCCAGAATCCGCGCTCCTGGGCTCTGAACATATTCTTCTGGCTGTTGCATGTGTCCCAGACCCAATAAGCAAAGAGATACATCGCGAACAGGGCAGCCAACGCAATGCGGTTCCAACGATAGGTCGATGGGTCGTGAGATGCGAGGTATAGGGTGCAGTGGCAGTAGCTCATTGGCACACCCGCGAGATTCCAGAAAATGAGCATGAAACCCCATTTCTCGTAATACATATCCCTATCTGGGGTTAGTTACAACTACTTTCAGCGAGACGGTGGCAATCGGACTTACCAACTGGTGATAATTAATTCTTCGCCCTTGGCGCAGGCGTTGGCGTACAGGAAGTGGGCCATGAGCACGAAACACACCTCTCCGGAGACATAGCCCAATTCTTCCCACTGCTTCAATGCGGTGGCCAGGGATAGGAGGAACAAGATGTACCATGGGATGCGTACTTCGAAAAACATCTTCATGTCGAGCCATTTGAAGAGCCGAGGGTTCAGTTCGGCACCCATGAAAAAGTCGTAAATATGTGAGCCAGTCATGCGATGTTGCGCCCCTCGGGCCAATGCCGACACATAAGCGACAATGGAGACCAGGAAGCCTGAGCAGATCGCCACCGACATAATCGAGCCGAACTCGTTAATCAACGTATCAAGACGAAAGATGCCGGTGAAGTGCAAGGCCAAGGAGCTTGCAATGGTTATATACCAGGCTGATACCGCCGAACAATAGTAGTCAAGCTGCTTCCCGTTCAAATGAGGCAAACACTTTCCTTTGCCGTATACTCCGGGCAGGTAGATGTATCCGATCCCTTGGAGGATCAGGAAGGTCCAGTAGATGGCCCATGCTCGCCGATGAGGGAACGCGTGGGTGTATGCCAGGTCGAAAAGATGGTACAGGAATTCACCGATGGTCTCACCATTCTGCGGTGTTGGAGCACGGCCATCGTAGAGCGTCGCACCAATGTACATGTAGTACATCAGTAAAGGAAATCCCAACATCAACGCTGTCACTCCAGCCGGACCACCGAACTCCATGTGAGTCTCTGGTGCAGACGAAGGCTTCGATACTGGCTCCGAGGAGCCATTGGCCGACCCATTTGCACGACGGTTTCGAGGCATATCTGCTGGATAGCTATAGAATTCGGTGAGTTTGGGATCTCAACATTCCATGTGCGCTGTTCGGTTCTTGAGAACGAGATATATCAAGTGCTGGGTACTCACTGATTACCAGTCGAACTAGACGCCGACATTTTCCTCGCTTTCGCACACAACGCTTTCGGACACAGAGCGAGACTTTGGACTACAACTGGCGAAACAAATTCATCTTTCCTACCCTCACTATTTAAATGAGCCCTGAAGCCCCTTACTTTCCTACTAGGATCGCCACCCACTGAAAACCGTGTGATATTCGGGTACCGTGCTCTCCGCGGTCTCCGCGGCGACCTCGGGCC
Source organism: Aspergillus pseudonomiae (assembly GCF_009193645.1). NCBI lineage: Eukaryota > Fungi > Ascomycota > Eurotiomycetes > Eurotiales > Aspergillaceae > Aspergillus > Aspergillus pseudonomiae. The sequence goes on from NW_022475995.1 coordinate 270,251, forward strand.
CCACCTGCAATACTTACCCACTAGGAAATTGTTTCATATTATTTTCTCTCTTTGTATCCAAAAAAAGAAAAAGCAGAGAGACGGAAAGTAAGACGGAGAAAGGAACACCCAGAAAGGATATGTTCACAAGTATTGTTGTGCCTCCACCCGATATGAGGACATTGCCGATTCTACAACTCTTGACCGGAGTAACTTAGATCAAACGTGGACACCGAACCACCAGCCAAAGGGCATTTACTATTGATCTGCTCGGTACAGGACGGGGGTATCAAGTCAATGTTTCCTCGTTCAGAACGTTATGCATCGGACTGGTCACAATCCCAAGCCTGGCCGCCTAATACTACCTGGACAATAATTCACAGACGTATCTTTTAAACAGTTTTCTTTACCGCCTTAGAATACCAGCGTACGATTGACTGATTTTATTTTGCTTGAGACTATTAACAAACCAGGATGACCTGCTAGTGCCCTACCTTGGAATATAATGTGAGCAAAGTTCGTCAGATCAAACTTACTCTGCTTGTAAAAAAATCACATTGAGTGGCCAGATTCGGTACTACCTGCATGGCAAATCCCAGTAGCGAAAATCTGGTTGGATGGGCCACGTTTTAGCCTCAGTGGACATCCAATGGCTACGAGTTAATCTACCGCGAACGCGCGGTCGAATGCAATGAACTCTGCAGTGTAACGCAATATCCTGACAATGGGAATCAGCGATGCTGGCGGACGCAAGGTCAGAGTCAAGTCTCCAGGGAAGCTATTAATGCATCCAAGGTCACTGGCCTACCCACTGCACTTCTCACCATGACGTTGGACTCATCTACTCTGAGTATCACCAAGGAGACGGCCCGAATGTCATTACGATGTACAGTTTAAGCGCTTTTATCCTCCTAGGGGGAGTCCTGGGGCTGTATGTCCTGTTGAAGTCAAAGGCGTCACGAGCCCCTCTGCCTCCAGGCCCCAAAGGACTGCCCATTATCGGCAATATTGGTAGCGATCTTCCGCGCGGCGGGAAAGACTGGGAGCATTGGCTGAAACACAAGGATTTGTATGGTATGGACAGTATTCCCGGCCACCTCTTACTCTGCGTTGAAATCCTCATCTGGATCGCCGCCAGGGCCCATTAGTTCGATCACGACGGCGGGGCATACCCTCATCATCCTAAACGGCGCCAATGTGGCAATGGAACTGCTGGAGAAGCGATCGGCACGATACTCAGCTCGACCGAGATTGGTGATGGCCCATGAGCTGTAACTACCTCTTGCTCCATCTCCTAGACTGTATACAGACTACGCAGGGGCTATTCAATTGTGCGTTGCTAATACCTGCGTACCTCCTTCCCTAGTTCTGGAGCCGACATCTTTGTCACCATGCATACTGAAAACGCTCTCGTTCGTGAACAACGAAAACGCATACTCTCACAGCTGCGCTCGGAACGCGCATTATTATCGCTTTACCCGCAGGTGGATACGGTGGTCCGACGCTTCCTGCTGCGGACGTTGCAAAAACCAGAGGAGTTAATGGATCATATCAAAACGTGAACGCAACGTAGCCCTTGTACTTGAGGTCTAGTAATTATCGGCTAATGTGATCCATAGAGGAATCGGAGGAGTTATACTAAAGATCGCATACGGTTATACCGCCGGGTTTCATGGTCGGGATCCCCTCATCGATCTCGTGGAAAACACATCTTTTGCATTTGGCATAATAAACCAGCCAACAGGTTGGCTGGTGGATAGCATTCCCGCCCGTAAGTCACCCTTCCTCGGTGTGTGCCTGGTGGTGGCTTACAAGCTGGGTCAGTGAAGTACATGCCGAGTTGGTTTCCGGGGGCAGGGTTTAAGAAACAAGCCAGGGAGTATCGACGCGGATTTCACACATTAGCTAATTGGCCGTTCGCCTTTGCTCAACATCAGATGAAGGAGGACAAGTATGAACCTTCATTCGTTTCCAGACAGATTGAGCAGACAGGCTCGATACTTAGTCCCGAAGAGGAGCTGAAGATCAAACACTCGGCAGCTGCGGTCTTCCAAGCTGGCTATGATACGGTGCGTGAAGCTAGCAAAGCGTCACGGCGGGGCCATACTGATTGAAGCTATAGACGGCATCTACCATCACATCCTTCTTTCTGGCAATGGCGCTGTTTCCTGACGCACAGCAAAAGGCCCAGGAGGAAATCGACCGAGTCATAGGAGCGAGGCTCCCTACGCCTACAGACCGAGTGAAACTACCCTATGTTAATGCGCTTATCAACGAGGTCATACGCTGGAACCCGGTGGTTCAGATAGGCATCATGCACGCAGCCACAGAAGATGACATTTACGAGGGCTACCTGATCCCCAAAGGGGCCCCAATCGTCCCCAACATTTGGTGAGTTGCTTTCCCTTATCTACGATGCCGTCAATACTAATCCCACGCCTCATGACAGGGCATTTGCGCACGATCCAGAGGTATACTCTGATCCCATGTCGTTCCGGCCCGAGCGCTTTTTGGCATCGGACGGACACGTACCAGAACGTGATCCGCACACGCTGGTCTTCGGATTTGGACGCCGGATTTGCCCCGGCCGTCCGCTGGCGGACTTCAATAACTTTCTCACGATCGCACGGTCACTCGCGGTCTTTCGTATTCGAAAGGCCATGAAAGATGGCAAGGAGATCGACCCCATCGTAGATTATCAGGAGGGGATCGTCGGTCACCTATCACCGTTCCAAGTGAGCATCCAGCCGCGAAGCGCAGAACACGAAGCCCTCATCCGTTCCATTGAGGTTGAAAATCCCAGTTCACGAAGCGACTCGGCGACACTTGAGTCACTCAGGGTATAGAGTGTATACGTACTGGCTTCCCTAGAACGACCGCAGGTTCCCTATTTTGGACGCCTCTTTTTTAGTGAGAGGACTCAAGGGGCAGACCAGTGGCCTTATATTACCACTTAGTAGCTAACTACTTAGATCTACAATTTATAGCTATTACTGAATCTATATTTTAACTCTCCCCGCGGGCCACAGGGGTAGATCTTATGTCATTCATATTTAACTGTATTTACTGTATCTCTGGATTTACTTACTGCGTAGTCGCGCGGCTTTCCAAATAAAGGTTGGATTTTAACCAAGTTTCCAGTTCCGTATCATTCATCAACGAGATGAGAGTATCAGTATCTTACTGCATTTTCACACCGACTTACAGTTTATACACGTCCAAAGCAGTCTTATGGATGCTGTTGCAGCATCACAGAGAAACTTTGTCTTAGAGATTACGTTGAACAGGGCGAGAATCCTGCCCCAACTAATAGCACTTTTTTTTCTGATTCCGTGATCCTTTATTGTGACCCACCTATTCTCGGTACCCGCTGCCGAAGTAAATGGGGCTAAGTATATTTCGTCGCCGTCATTTAAGTGTTCGATAACCCAAGATACTCTACTACATGTACTCAGAATTTATTCATACCTACAAGCATACAGTATGTCAACCGATCAATACGAGTACTCGCTCTTCCGCATTGACAAAGAAAACGCAATCCAGTCATCAGCCCAAAAGTACAAACACCTGCGTCTCCAAGCCCTATCCATCGCACCGACGTCTTTTTCCTCTACCCACGAGCTCGAATCTTCCCTCACAGACACCGAATGGGTGAACCGCCTTTCAGCGAACGGACGAGAGACTTTCATATGCGCCGCGAAACCCACACAAAACAATGAACCATGCTCACAGATCCCAGAGTGGGTCGGCCAGCTAACGCTGCGGGGCCCACTGAGCCCCGAAGACTTCATCCTACCCGAGGAGTCCGGACAGAAGAAGCCCGCTGGAGAACAGGACACGGAACTCTGGCAGATGCTCAGCTTATTTACGCTTCCGGACCATCGCGGCCGTCGTCTCGGGAAGAGGCTGTGTCAGGAGGCCTTGAAGTACCTCGCTTCGTATAGGGACTCTCCGCGCGAGCTCTGGGTGCGGTTGATGGTGAAGCCGGAGAACTATGCGACGGTAAGCTTGTATCGGGGGCTGGGGTTTGCGGAAGCGGGGAAGTGTACTCTTGCTGAGGCGTTGGTTGCGAATGGTGATGAGGATCTGTTACCGGGAGATACTAGTGGCGAGAAGTATACTTCCCGCAGTGGATTGATTATGATGTTAGAGATTTGGCGGTCGTGAGTCGTTGATTTGTTTGCTTTTCGTGAAAGGGTCAGTGAAGGCAATGCCATTCGGCTTTGTTTAGATGGAGACGTCATCTTTCGGTAGTAGGCTAATTCCCTCTTTTTGATATGGGTGAAACCTGTCCACTACTTATCTTGTAGACAGTGCCGTCAGGGAAACCGTGAGAATGTGACTCTAATATAAAGTCCCCGTCTTTAATGGTGAAATTATGGTTCACGGTTGAAAGTCGGATCATCTGATATCGCCAGGCTGAATGCCGCTTCAACGTCCAAGCGACGGAATCCCAGTGCACAGCCTAGACATACCCCCCTCGAGAGAAGTTCTGCTCAAAATGTACCTTTAGCATTTTTGCGTATCACACAGTACAAATAGGAGACGGGGATAACAAACCATTGAGAAATCGGTCCACGTTGAAGATCTTGGCACTCCGCCGCCGTGAAGACAGAGAGGGCTCAACCCCTTGACATAATGTCATGTCCCTGCATGATTTGAACGAACTGACTTCCGACAAGTACATGAATGACTGCGCTCCTCCAATAACAAGTCCATTCTCTTCAAGCCAGCCCTCGATATCCCGAGGATCAAACCACGTTTCATCATTAGTCTTGGACGGTGTCTCTGGGACATTCTGGACAATGCCGAAGTCCGCCGGCCTGTTTTTATAATGCGTTCCCGCGCCACCCAGTCCATAGACATATGCCGTCCGGTAATCGGCATTAGTCCGTAGCAAGATGTCGAAGGTCGAAATCATCGTGTTGGCGTCAGAGTAATGGAAAGAGTACTGGAAAACGCGGGCGACCTCGGCCCCGTCCGCACAGGGGTTGGTGAGTAAGCCGTGAGCACGCTTGATGCAGCTGAAATAGAGCCGCTGGGAGAAATTCCTGGGCAGTGGAACTTCCATTCCGCATAAATTAGATGGCAGCCCTAAAGGAAGCGTAAGAATAGGCGTTGGCGTTTCAATAGGTACAGCGGCTGGTAGCGGAAATTCTGTCGCGCAAGAGGCATAGATACTGGAAAAATAGACTGGCCCGGACGGGTTAGGATCACTGCTTGAGTTGTTATGGTGGACGTGTCCATCATCGCGTCGTGACTCGTTGAAGGGCTCAACAATCTGAGAAGCAGATAAAAAGTCGCGGGTAATACTCTGGAGCTCGTGCGTCAGATCCGGCTGTGTCAGACTACTTTCCGCCTTGGTGACGTGGGATAGCATTTCAAAGAAAGACTGTTTCATATGCCTGATTCGACTTTCAAGAACCTGTACGTAGTTCATGCGCAAAGCATCTTCCTCCTCTTTTCGAGACCTGTAAGTCCGTTGTGCTTTCCGGACTTGCTTCCGGCGCCTCTACGCTCCAGTCAGATAACCAGTCAAAGCATAATAAAGATGGAGCGAGCAGTAGGTTCCTAAACATACCTCTACTAGGCCTTTTTGCGTAGGGTCAATGGGGGGTCTACCTCGCTTTCCTGTACGTAATCGACGAAGGCCATCTGAGGTTGAAGAGCATCCCTCATCTTCACCTGACTTTCCAGGTAGACTGTTCGAACCTGCCCTTGAAACAGACCGGCTGGAAGACATCGTGATCGTATACAGATCTCCGAATTTATGTACACACCGGGTTGGCTTCCTATCAGACTAGTCGCGGGGAATACAGAAATGGGTGGCTGCGGTGGTACTGTACCCACATCCCGCAAACATTCCTAGGGAAAAGCCAATGAAAACTCACCTGAGCGCTGTGTAGTATCACTATTGGTGTGCTAATAATAGTTATTACTTAGTGACTATCCAAGTTATATAGATTACGGAGCAGAGACCCTATGAGTACAAAATCGTACAGTGGGTACACTGTACAGCACCTGTGTTGGCATGTTGCAGAGTCTAGGAGAGGAAAAGTGAAATGCCCTAATCAAGACCGAGTGGTAGAAGATGATAAGATCAATTAATTACCTGGGCAACTTTAGTAAAGAATAACAAGATAAAGATGGGATAGAAGCTAGTGCCCTTGCTGTCTTTTATGTCAACACCCTGAGTTTCTTATATTCTTGGAAGTGGGTGTATTCAGAGTTTCAATATAGTCCTCCACTCTCTCTGTACTATGTATGTAGGGTCTCGAAAGGGATTGCTGCGGAATGTATTGCAAGCCACATGGAGATAGAAAGCAAGGAGATTTACCCCGAAGTACCCATTTAGCATTCAGTTTGACTATATATCTTTACTCACGTAGGTTGTATTGCCAAAGTATTGAAATGTTTGATGTCGATGTCATGACTCATGGACTCAAGAAGAGAAGCTATACCACCTCGGGCTAGTGGCACGCTAACCCCAGAACAGACTAGAAAGCATCATCTCCCTTATCACCAACTGACACTATATCGGCTTGCATAGTTCTGGATCAATCTCGACTGATGAGCGATTTCTCTTGCAACCTGGTGATGATTCAAAAAGTTTCCTCCGCCCAGTGAGGTTTCCACAATCGGCAATGACAAGGTTCAAGATAAGGACCCTCCTTGATACGACGTGCTTGGATCCTCCGAGTCTATTCGCACGTCAGGCATTCGCATCCATGGTAGGCCTGTGTCTCCAGGGGGCAAACGGCGGCCAGACAAAATCTAGACAGACCTCCCTATTCGTCTTGCGTGACGATTAACATTCTGATGCAATCTTGATATCCAGGATGGTCTCCGCTGCTCGTTTCACTGGCTAATCGGTCGATCATGACGCAACAAGGTCCATGGGCAGACAAATGAATGGAACATGACGTCGACGGCTTCCTTCCTTGTTGCCAATGGGGAAAACACCCTAAATGGCGAGGATAGTTACGATGGGGAAGAGTTAAGGACACCCAGAGTCGATAAAATCTCTCGTTCACCGGGTGTCGTATATGCACCAGCCGTCCGAGTCTTCCCGTCCATACCTGCTCTCACATCATCCGGGGCGAAGTGAAATTCATCGCTCTTCTTCTCACCCTAATATCTAGCTTATCTTAATCCTGTAACGTTCTGAATTATTCTTCTATCTACAGTTCTATCTCCCACGGTCATCGTCATCCCACGCCATAGTACATCATGAGAGACACTAGACGCACCGGCCTCAACATAGCATTTGTCTACGATCCAAAGGATTACTATGAGTCCATAGGATATTCCAAGAGCGAATGCGCCGATCTCGCAGACGATGTGACCATCAACGGCGTAGCATCAGCCCTCGAGAGTCTCGGCCACCGCGTGGTCCATGTTCCCGGGATCAAGACTCTCGTCAAGCATCTCTCAGCAGAGAAGCACAAGCAATGGGATCTCGTCTTCAACTACAGTGAGGGCGTATTCGGCTCCGCTCGTGAGTCGCAGGTTCCCGCCCTGTTAGAGGCGTATCAGATCCCTTTTACCTTTTCCGACTCCGCGACGCTCGCAACAGGGATCGATAAGGGAAAGACCAAGGTGAGTTGTACTCCGCAGCGTTCTTCATTAAACGTCAAATCCTAGAGTATCTAAGACTGATTGATCTACTCACATTACTTAGATGCTATTAGAACACTACCGAATCCCAACGAGCCCATTCGTCATCGTCCCTAGATTCGGCGAACTCGTAGACTACGCCACTCTAGAAGACCAAATACCGTATCCGCTCTTTGCGAAGCCAATCGCCGCATCCACATCCAACGGCATATCACCATCGAACAAAATCCTGCGAAAAGAAGACCTCCAAGACGTCGTCGAGGACCTCCGCACCCAGTTCAAAGACCAAGAAATCCTCCTCGAGAAATTCCTAGACGGTCGCGAATTCACCGTAGCCATCCTTGGGACCGGCGAACAAGCCGAAGTACTAGGCGTCTCCGAGGTGACATGGTACAACCCGGCAGGGAGAAAAAGCGACGACCTCTCCGTCGACTTCGCGACAAGTTCCTCCAAAGAGGGCAAGGGTGACGGGCATGACATGGGCCACGTTCATGCGGACCTGGCAGATCCTCTGGTCAAGGCGGTAGCTGAGATCGGATTCTCCGCATATCAGGCACTCGGTTGTAAAGATGCAGGTCGGGTCGATATCCGCCTGGATGGTGCCGTGCCATATGTCATCGAGGTATGTCTCCCCACCGAAAGATACAATAGCATGCCCCCTCTAACTTGCAATAGGTGAACCCGATCTTCGGACTACGACCGGATTATTCCTTGTTCACTTGGATCGCGAAAAACAACGGAATGGAATACCAGGACATCATCGCGGAGGTCGTCGACAATGCTCTACTGAGGCAGAAACCGGCGATGGTGCCGAATGGTTTGAAGAATTGATCTCATGCCGTATAGATTATATCCTTGGAAGGGAGCCGCTAATAAACAATACCGGGGCCAGAGCAAAAAGGGGGGTGCGAGTAATATTTACTAAGGCGTTGGCGTTATTCAGGTTCAGCTCGGGAAATATAAAACGAGATTCCCACGGTATCCTTTCGTAGACTTGAATTAGATAGTCACCCGTTTGCAACAGCATAGCTCGTCATCACTATTTTCAGGTTATGATTTGATCGGTGCTTGAAAAGAGTCACACGTCTAGAGTTGATAATGACTTTGTCCATGTGCGACGAATCGGAAACAGTTGGTTCTGGTCGGAAAACTCTGATGCGTTTTAGGGGAAGAGGAGCTGAGCGTCATACATATGCCATATACCCTACATTTACATACTAACTAGGCAGATATACGAGCAACGATACGACTAGTTTTAGGAACTTTGAACACAATAGAAATGAAATCAATAAGATTATTGCTATTTTGATGGGCATAATCCCGAACCCATTTCCCAAGAGCCTGTCACGCAGGCAAATCAACAACGCCAGACACCATCCATGCCAAACCGAACCTTATATAATGATAACACGAATGATCCCTGACCCTAGCGCCAACTTGAAGGGTATTTGTATCCAAAGCACAACATTAAACATAGGCGCGTCATGTCTCCACAGGAGACGGGCCACGAGAAGAAGAAAAGAAAAAGCAAACTATTTAACTGCGGAAACTGTACATGCGCACTTCACCATCCTCGCTGCCGGTCGCAAACCGACTGTCGCCGAGACCGATACAGGTCACTGGTCCTGAATGGCCGGTGAAGGTGCGCTCGCATTTGCCCGTCCTGGGATCCCAGATCTTGACCATCCGGTCTTCCGCACCAGACACGATCCGGAGGGTATCGGCACCGAGCGCCCAAACGCCTTCGAGATGGCCGAAGAAGGTACGCAGGCAGCGACCGGTCGTCGTCTCCCAGAGTCGGATGGTGGAATCCAAAGCGCTGGTGACGATGTAGCGTGGTGGGGCTGGGCGGCCATTGTCAAATGAGGGACCAAAGACAGACGTCTCAGAGAGGTTCGACTCCAGTCCGAGCGCTGCCTGGAGGGCGGCTGGTTCCGTATCTCCCGAGGTGGTGCTCATGTTATCGTTATCACATTCGGCGTCGTGCTCTTCGAACTCGAACTCCCGGGGCAAAGGAACCACCTGCTGAACTTGGCCGACATGGCCATGGAAGGTGCGTAGACAGGTCTTGGTGTCCAAGTCCCACAGGCGAACGGTGCAGTCATCCGAAGCCGAGAACACCGTCCGAGAAGTGGTGTCCACTCGGACAGCATTGACCCAATCGGTGTGCCCGCGCAGGAGAAACGTTGACTTGTCCTCAAAGTTCCAAATCTTGACCGTCTTATCGACGGAGGCTGATGCAAGAATCGATGCGTCAAAGTGCAGTCCAATTACTCCTCCACGGTGACCCGTGTAGGTGGAGATACACTCGCCCGTACGCCAGTTCCACACCTTCAGACTGCGGTCCATACTGCCGCTGATCAGTTTGGTGTCGTCAAACTGGAGACAGCGAATACCAGATTGATGTCCGCGGAGGGTACGCAGCTCTTCTCCGGTTTCGGTATCCCAAATCTTGATGGTCGCGTCGTATGAACCAGTCGCCAGAATGTTGTCCTCGAATTGCAAGCACATCACCCCGTTGGTGTGGCCTTTGAACACCTTGGTGGAGCACCGTCCATATTTCCAGTTCGTGCCAACCTTGAACCGGTCCTTGTAGACCTCCTTCCACGGCCGGTAGCGAGTCGTATAGTAGTCATCGTCTGGCTCCGATCGAGTATCCAGTGAGGAACAATGCCGCTTCACGATTGCCGTCTCGTCATCGCTCGAATCCGCCTTCCGTTTTTGAGTATTCGAATCGTCTGCATGTGTCGCACTGCATTCGGCACCTCCTGCGTTCTGCGCGGGTCCGCTGACGTCCCAGTTCGTGGCACGCAATTCAATTTCGCGCTTGGACTCTCGCAAACGTTTCCGCTCCAAAAGAGGAAGTCCCCAGCCACATTTCTTGCATTTGCGGTGGATGTGTTGTTCGCACATACGATGCCAAACCACATCATCATCTGCAAGTGCCCGCCAGCGGCTGGACACCTGGGCGGCTTTACACAGCGAAGTGGTGTCGAGGTAACACAGAATTTTAAACGAGATCTCCGGTGGAAGAGCGGTCAGGAAGTCGATTCGGATGAGGTCTCGGACGGTAGCGGACACGAACGAAAGTTGCGGGAAGCAGCACTGAGCCATGATCCCCTGGAGGATCAATTTGCGGTGCTTGGCCGGAGCGGCCGAAAAAAGAGACCATACATGGGCAATGCCCTGTTGGTCCCTAGGAGGCAGCGTTTCCAATTCCTATAACTCATTAGCTAAGAGAAACACGACAAGCCCTAAGAAGCCCTACCCTCTGTAGTTTATCCATGGACGGCTCGTCTGCCTGTCGTCTGCATTTAAGGTCTGGCCGGTGGCGATAGCAAAATTTCGAGTTTGGGCTACTCAAATCCTCCAGCTTGTCGGTTCTTCGCGAGCCTAAGGGATCGTATTGTTCGGGGATATGTTTGACGAGAAATGGCGTAACATTCTCGTTTGCAAGCTTTGCGGGAGTCGTCGCAGCGGCACCGAAACTGTGGGGCTTTCGATGGTTAGAATCGGTCTCGGGTTCGGGTTCAATTTCCTCAGCGGTGTCCGATGCGCCGCCAAAGATGGACTGGAACGACTGCTGCTGTTGTTGTAATGATTGTTCGTGCGAGGGATGCGTAAGTTCTCGCGTTGGTTGGGCCATTTTCATCAAGAAAGTCTGCGAAGAGTCGCTACCTTCACGCACTGATCGGTCGTCGAACTGCATCGTGTGACTGGGACGAGGTCCTACCGCCCGCACGCTACCGTGGTAGCAGTCGTAATGAAGGGCAGAACGGAAGGTCGAGAAAAACCAAGAGGACAACGAATATTACGCCAGCAACCACCTTCGTCTGGGTTTGCCGCAGTCAAAGTTCAATATTGCGGTACCTGATCGTGCGCCGATAGGGGAGTGACAGCGGCGACCGTCGGGAATTGATGGGTCGGGTCGCAAGATAACGAGATTGAGTAGTTGATAGGCGGGGAGAGGGATGGCGACAGCGAAAGCGGCAGAGAGAGAGGATGGAAGAGAGGGAGTAGGGTCTTCTTCTTTCTGCTTTCAATGGTCCAGCCAGATCCGAAAGACGTGCAGAAGGATACGCCCGAGAAAGAGATCAGGGGAAAAGAAGACGATCGGAGAAGCATTGTACTTGTACATCGGCGACCTTGTTGGCTCCTTTGATCACGCAAGCGCCATCCAGCGTATCGTGCTACGCTAGTCCCCTTGCGGTAGCCTTCACGTGACAGCGATGGCGCCATAGACGCTCTTAGTCGCATCAGCACAACATCTCGACCCGCCAGAGAAGACGACGAACTGCTTCTGTGTTGCACAATTCGTCGCCATTGTCCGCCCTTATTGCGGATCCCCCAGAGTTTTCAGAAGCTACTCTGGCTCTGTCTTGCGCTATTCTGGGATCCATCGCTTGGCGCTAAATTCCCCAGTGGGCTGGGTGCCAGCAGCGACGTACTCTACTCCGACGACAATCAGTTCCACCATTGGGCCGTCGTGCTTCTGACCAACCATTGCTCTCCCAGATCTATACGCTTGCTAATTTTTCTTTAATTTTTCTTTATGGATGTTTTGCCCCTTGTGATGATTACCTAAGTTAGTGCCGGAAACAGCCTCATCACCTCATTTTGAATACCCCATTTCGTGGCAAGATTTCTAGAGACGTGGAGTCCTTGAAACATCACATCATCTCGGCTTCAGAACGCGGCAAGATCAGTCAGGCCTTCCATAACGAAGGCTTCTTGAGACTCAATTTTGATTTAGACGTCTCACCGCTAGAATCCGAACCACGCTAGTCCCTGTTAGTCGGGCAGTTGATGGTCGAAACCACTGGTTGTTTAGGAAGGGATAAACGTTGCTTGGCCTCTCCAATGGAGTGATGATGGCCTAAGTCTGCGCACTTCTCACGCCAGATTCCCTGCTCCTCTGTATTACTCTGCTCCAGACCGGTCGCTCGGCCGCTCGCAGTGTTGTGCCGTCCATTCATTGGACGCTCAAGCTCATCGGCGAGTGATCTTATGCGAATCACTTGCGGTAATTTTCCATTATCATTTTGCCTACCGGATTGATCTGGAACGTCCTCAACCATGTCAGACTCAGAGTCATCCGCGATATCCAATAATGCTTCTCATCACTCCCCGGGACAGGAGAACTCAATGCCTCAGCTAGAGACACTCATTTCGCATTTGGTTGCGGCGAAACGGTCCCTGTCGTCCATCAATCACGTCTGGCGTGCTAATGAGATCGTCACAGCCGCTCGCTCTGCATTAGAAGAGAGCGTTGTAGTCTCGGCGCGAACGGGTTTCCTTCGCCGGGGGCTGAATAATCAGCTGCGCCTTCTGTATAGTGTCCGTGCCGAGGTTCAGGAGGTCTCTTTGCGCGGCCGGTCAGAGTTCGCTACCGTGCTAAAGAGCCTTGATGCGGCAGATGCAAGACTGAGAAAGACGTTGGATTTGTTGCGAGAAACCATTGTCCACGCGTCATTCCGCCCAGACGATGAAGAATCCAAAAGTTTACATGACTTTGTCGATGAGCGCGGGGTGGACGAGCTACATACAACCCTCAAAAGCTCAATCGATCGGACCAACGCCGCTCAGACGGACCTAGAGTCGTCTAATAGCGCTTTTGACGATGAGTTACAGTCTATCAAAGAAGCACTCGGCAATTACCGGGCAGCGACGCAGCTCGCGTCATCCCGAACGTCCGCCTCTTCGTCATCGCCATCGACCTCCAACGCTAGCTTGCCGTCTCTTTCGTCAATTCCATCCATGCTGCATTCCCTCGAGATGCATGCCCAAGAAATGGCTAACCTGCTTGAGTCGTTAGTGCGCCACTTTGACCTCTGTGTCACTGCGGTCAAGCACACGGAAGGTGGCGGAGCAGCTGCCCGATCCATCACTGGTGACGTGCCCGCTACGGTGCATGTCAACGGGCGTGTTGGTCCCAATATCGAGGAAGGCATCAATGCCAACTTGAATGCCCCACTGGACCCGCTAAGTGACTCGGAATATCAAGAAATGGTAGGCGTGCTAATCAAGGATGCGGCCGAAGCGGAGGATGTGGTTATGGAGATTCAAGACCGCATCGGCGAGATGGAGACCGTGTTGGAAAATGTGTTAGCCCAACGGGACAGTGTCCTGTCGGTATACAACGCGACGACCAGTGTCTTCAAACACCTGTCAACACTCGCCTCGACCCAATTATCGGGATATATAGCCCAGGCGCACAGTTTTACTCGTGCCTGGCACGAAGAGTACGAGAAAATACAGAATGGCTTGGCCGAGCTGTCGGACCTCAACACACTGTATGACGGCTTCCTGGAAGCGTACGACGGGCTTATCCTCGAAGTTGCGCGCCGACGGCAAGTGCGGCACCGGGTGGAGAAAGTCCTCCGCGACGCCAAACAGAAGCTCGACCAGTTGTATGAGGAAGACGTGAACGCCCGCGAGTCATTCCGCGTAGAGCAAGGGGACTACCTCCCGTCGGATATCTGGCCCGGGATTGGCCGAGAGCCAATGCGGATTGAGTTCCGTCGTATATCCGGAGGTAATCTTAAAGGCATAGCTGCGGAGCCACCGGACCAAGAAGCCCCGGCAGTGGACCCCAAAGAAGATACCCGGGCAGTTTCCCCGGGGGATGGCGGCGAAGATGCTGAGGTCATTCCGGAACTCCCAAAGGCCCTTGTTGAGGAAGCTATCGCGCGATTCAATGCCCGAATGCGACATCTTCCCTGATCACAAGCTGCGCCATGCTTAGATAGCTACCGGTCTTCCTTACGATATTCGGTTTTAGATAGTATCTTGTCAGATAACCCAGACAAAGTCAGGCGTCTCACCGACCATACTTGGGCTGGAAGGTACCGATAATGCTTCGAGTAGGTGTTCTGGTGCCGCTACATGATCTAGATGATGAATTCCAAAAGCAGGCTTAGTCCTAGTCCGATAGACACGCCAACCCCGTCACTCCATAGCCACCACGGACGCATACTCCATGTTCGCGATGTAAGCGCCGATTGGTACGGATATGTGATGATTGGGTGGTTGATATGAGGTTCAAAGAGAGCTCTGATAGGTCATGAAACGCTTTAATTTTTTTTTTATTCTCTTTGCAAATCTATATGCTCGTGTGATGGTCCTTATATATGCGTCGAACCATTCTCTCTATCCATCAAAAAATCCGGTCATAAATCTCATGAGATCGTGCGCAATAAAACCCCGTCCTAAGCCCGTAATAATGCTGAAACTTTTGTTGAACCCAGATAGAAAGTAGCGAAGCGAAATCACGTTCATTTCTTCTTTCGTGAAGAAGTAGACACCAGACGTTTCTTCATGTGCTTTGGCATCTTGTTCGCACGCTTCTCCCGCTTCTCTTCCTTCACCTTCTGCTTGTGGTCGCGCTTGGTATCTTTGTCCACGAAGCGCTTTCCGCGCGGAGTCCCCTTGTCAAAGGGGTCCTTTTCTTCGTCGTTCTCTTCGTCCGACCCAGAGCCTTCTACGGAGACTCCGCCGCTCACATCAGAGCCGGCATCACTCTCCGCGTCGTCAGGTTGCGCAGCGGATTTGCCACTGGCGAGAAGATCCCGGTAGACGAGGTCTTCACCTTCACCTGCATGAACTTTCTCGGCATCACGCTCGATATCGTAAACCTGTTCTAGTGTCTGGGGGATATACTGTTGGCGGAAGACGGCAGTGTCTAGTTCTTCGTCTGGTATCTCGGCTCGGGCCACGAAGAGCTTTTCAATGGCTTCCTGCATTTCTTCGCTCTGATCCACGGTAGCTGGGCCTTCGGCTGAGATAACATACTCAAACACCATCCGCTCAGGCAAGACATCGACGGATTTACGACGGAAAAAGTCGCTGATGTTTTTGATATCCATACGCAGGAATTCCAAGCTCCGAGGGTGGTCATGCTCGACACTCTGACTGACATCGATGATGTGGAGCTTTTTCTTGTGGTAAAGCATGTTGTACTCGCTCAGATCTGCGTGAACCAGACGACATGTCTGGTACATGACGCGCATGTAGCCAAGCAGATCGATGTAGAGCTCACGCCAGCGGGTCTCAGGGTTGGGGATGTCAAATTCGACGTCCTTCAGACGAGGCGATGCAATTCCCTTGGAGTTACCTAGGAATGCCATGACGAGGACATGAAGTCGCAGGTAGACCGGCTCTGGGCAAGGAATTCCGGCCGAGTGGATTCTTCGGAGGTTGCGCATTTCCTTCTCGGCCCATAGTTTCACCATCGCCCGGTTGTTGCTCTTACTGTAACCCTGTCTGAATCGGAACTCGCCACTCACGTACTTATCTCTGTCCTTGAAGACTAGAATACTGGTTTTGTAGACTTTAATGGCCCGGTGCACGGGAGCAGCATCCTCCTCATCCTCCGGGAACAACATAGAGTAGTAGACGTTGGCTTCTTTACCCGTTGATAGACATCCGTGAATTTCCGAAACGATGTTGCGGTTGATCATCTGCAGCAGAAGCATTCGTGTACGGGGATCCAACACCTGCTCCGAAGTTGCTCTATCGGCTCGGTCATTGCCACGGTCCCCGCGAGCCGCCAATCCGGACTGCATATCATCAAGCTTGAGCTTTGTGGCATGACGAGTCAACGACTTGATCTGGTCATCAACCGATGCACGGGTGTTGATGCTAGGCTTTTGCGTATTGGTCTTCGGGTAAGTCCACTTGGGAGCATTCGGGTCGGCGGCGAGTTCGTTCGCTTTGCGCTGGCGGTTAAAGGCCTTCGTTAGATCGGCGGGATTTGAGGAGGAAATGTTCTCTGCTTCCAGGTCGTCGTCTTCGAATATATCATCGTAGTATTCCTCCTCCTCGTCCTCCTCGTCCGCCTGCACCGTAGCATCTTGCCCCGCTATAGTGGGGGTGGTGCCATCTTCATTAATATATCCTTGATTAGGGATGTAGGTGTGCGAAGGTGATAAGCCGTCAGCCAGACCAGGAGCCTGGGCACTTGGATCCGTCGACGCCATGGTGAGCTTCGAATTCCGAGAAAAAAGGTGGCAAATCGACTCGATCGTGGGCGCTGAAATCGGCAAAGAAAAAAAAAAGTTACTGATATATTCGATTAAGTGTGGACCTTGTGCGCTCACCGCCCGGCAGAACCCCGCGGGTCGCAACGCGTAGGGAAAAGAAGGCAAAGCGATCGGCCAACGCGTGCCGTCGCAAGTAATCAAGCAACTGTCAACTCCGTGCTCCAGCGCCTCGGACTCCTACACCACCTGTAGTCCGCCCTTGCTACTCGCCGTCAGGGCATCGGCTCCTGATTTCTACCGTCGGTTGCGTGATGATCTGGTTGTTGTGCTTGCCATAACCTCCCGTGTCAAGCGCGCCTTGTCAACATGTACGTCAAGCAAATCATTATCCAGGGCTTTAAGAGGTAAGTCGCGCGATATCTGAAGTGACTGCGGAGACTCTTCGGGCATCTAGACTAACCGTCCATTATCTCCGCATAACAGCTACAAGGATCAAACGGTCATCGAGCCCTTTTCTCCAAAACACAATGTCATTGTTGGTCGCAATGGCTCTGGCAAGAGTAACTTCTTCGCGGCCATTCGCTTCGTTCTCGGCGATGCCTACACTCACATGGGCCGGGAGGAACGCCAGGCTCTCTTACACGTATGTATCCTGATTACTCCGTCCGATTACGATATGCTTATGCTGAACAGGAAGGTTCGGGTTCCGCTGTGATGTCGGCATACGTTGAGATTATCTTCGATAACTCCGATGATCGGTTCCCTACTGGCAAACCCGAAGTCGTGCTCCGTCGTACTATTGGCATGAAGAAAGACGAATATACGCTGGATCGTAAGAATGCCACCAAGAACGATGTGATGAATTTGCTCGAGTCCGCTGGTTTCTCGCGGTCGAACCCTTACTATATTGTCCCCCAGGGTCGAGTGACGGCCTTGACCAATATGAAAGATTCGGAGCGACTGAATTTGCTGAAGGAAGTGGCTGGAACACAGGTCTACGAAGCGCGTCGTGCAGAGTCTCTCAAGATCATGCACGAAACAAACAATAAGCGGACCAAGATTGACGAACTCCTGGATTTTATTAACGAGCGTCTCGCGGAACTAGAGGAGGAGAAGGACGAGCTGAGGAATTTCCAAGACAAAGATAAAGAGAGGCGCTGCTTAGAGTACACGATTTACTCCCGCGAACAACAAGAGATCGCCAGCTACCTTGACAGTCTGGAAGAGCAGAGGCAGACTGGCGTTGAGGACACTGACCTGAACCGTGACCGTTTCATCCAAGGTGAGAAGGAAATGGCGCAGATTGACGCCGAAATCGCCGAGTGCAAGCAACAAATCGAGTTCCTCAAGGTAGACAAATCGCAGTTGGAAGACGAGCGCCGTGAAGCATCCAAGGCGCTGGCGCAGGTTGAGCTGCAGGCCAAATCGCTCACCGATAACCAAGCAACTGCTCAAGCCCAGAAGTCCCGTCATGACGAAGAGTTGAAGTCGGTTGAGGCTGCTATACAAGAGCGCGAGGCGGAATTACAGCAACTCATCCCAAGTTTCAATTCTGCAAAAGACCAGGAGGATGCCGTCAAGGCACAGTTGACCGAGGCAGAGACCTCCCGCCAGAGATTGTATGCCAAACAGAGCCGGAATTCCCGCTTTAGGAACAAGTCCGAGCGAGATAAGTGGCTGCAGGCTGAGATTAAGGACAACTACACGTCCATATCCACGGTACAAGGAGTGATGGCCCAGACTCAGGAAGATATCAAAGAGCTTGAAAACGACATTGCTCTCCTAGAACCGGAAACAGAACTCTTGCGAAAGCAGATTGATGGTCGAGGAGACACCATTCAGTCTGTGGAACAACAAGTCCAAGCGGCGAAGGATGAGAGGGATCGCCTTATGGACCAGCGAAAGTAAGTTTCTTCGTTTTTTTGTCTGTCTTTCTTCCCCACCTTAGCAGTCCGCTAATACTTCTTCAGGGAACTGTGGAGAGAAGAAGCAAAGTTGGATTCGATTCTCGTGAACGCTTCAAACGAAGTAGACCGCGCAGATCGCTCTCTATCTCAAATGATGGATCATAACACTAGCCGTGGTATTGCAGCCGTTCGCAGAATCAAGCGTCAATACAACCTTGAAGGTGTTTACGGCACACTTGCAGAACTCTTTGATGTCAATGACCGGTACCGAACAGCTGTCGAGGTCACGGCGGGTCAGAGTCTGTTCCACTATGTGGTCGACTCGGACGAGACTGCCACCAAGGTGTTGGAGATCCTGCAACAAGAAAAGGCTGGAAGAGTCACGTTCATGCCCCTGAACAGGCTAAGGTCAAGGCCTACCAACATGCCCAGGGCTAGCGACACAATACCAATGATCGAGAAGCTCCAGTACGATCGGGCATATGAGAAAGCATTTGTTCATGTATTCGGTAAAACTATCATCTGTCCGAATTTGCAAGTTGCCGCACAGTATGCCCGAAGCCATGGTGTGAACGCTATCACTCCCGAGGGTGACCGTTCAGACAAGCGGGGTGCCCTTACTGGTGGTTTCCACGATTCGCGCCAGTCCCGTCTCGATGCAGTTAAGAACCTGGCCAAGTGGAGAGATGAAGTTGAAACCAAAAAGAGCCGCGGTAATGAAATTCGAAAGGAACTTGAACACTTGGACCAACTCATCACGAGAGCTGTAGGTGAGTTGCAAAAGCTGGAGCAGCAAAGACACCAGGTACAGAACAGCAGTGGTCCAATGCGGCAAGAGCTGCGGAGCAAGCGTGACCTTATCCAGAAGAAAAACGATAATCTTGAGGCTAAGCGACGGGCTCTGCGCAATATTGAAACCAACTTGGCTGCTGTGACAGATCAAGTCGGTGCCTTCGAGGCAGAACTTAAGTCGCCATTCCAGAAGGCACTTACAAATGAAGAAGAAGCACGCCTGGAAAGTCTCAGCGCTACCGCTCAAGACCTTCGACGGCAGTATCAAGAACTCTCCAGCCAACGCAGTGAACTGGAGGCCCGCAAGTCTGTCCTAGAGGTTGAGCTTCGGGAGAATCTCCACCCTCGTCTTGATCAGCTGGTGGGCCAGGATATTGATATGGCTGATGATGGCAGTCAGGGTAACCTGAAGGAGACCCAGCGCGAGATGAAACGTCTCAACAAGGCTCTCGAAAAACTCGGCCAACGTCTCCAACAAGTGGATGAGTCCATTGAACAAGCCAATGCTCGCATGGCTGAGCTTGGACAAAGAAATGCAGAGACCCGGCGGGAGCTGGACGAACTGGCCAAGTCCATTGAGAAGCACCAACGACGGATGGAGAAGAGCATGCAGAAGAAGGCTGCCCTAACCAAGCAGGCCGCCGAATGTGCAGCAAACATTCGTGACCTGGGTGTCCTTCCTGATGAAGCTTTCACCAAGTACAAGAATATGGACTCCAATGCCGTTGTCAAGAAGCTCCACAAAGTTAACGAGGGTCTCAAGAAGTACTCACATGTCAACAAGAAAGCGTTCGAGCAGTACAACAATTTCACGAAGCAGCGTGAGACACTCACTACTCGAAGAGAAGAGCTTGATGCCTCCCAGAAATCGATCGATGATCTCATTAACGTACTCGATCAGAGAAAGGATGAAGCCATTGAACGGACCTTCAAGCAAGTTTCCCGTGAGTTCCATAATGTGTTCGAAAAGCTTGTGCCTGCGGGTCGTGGTCGTTTGATCATTCAGCGCAAGACCGACCGCGCCATGCGGCAGGCAGACGAGATCGATTCCGAGGACGAAGAAGCCCAGAATAGCGTGGAGAATTACGTCGGTGTTGGAATCAGTGTCAGCTTCAACAGTAAACATGATGAACAACAGCGTATACAGCAGCTCAGTGGTGGCCAGAAGAGTAGGTTCTCCGTCGCGCATTTGATAGTGACATATGTACTAACCCCTTGATAGGTCTTTGCGCCCTTGCGTTGGTCTTCGCTATCCAGGCTTGTGACCCAGCCCCGTTCTATCTGTTCGATGAGATCGATGCCAACCTCGACGCCCAGTACCGTACTGCAGTTGCTCAAATGCTCCAATCGATCTCAGACTCCACGAATGGACAATTCATTTGTACCACTTTCCGGCCCGAGATGCTGCATGTGGCCGAGAAGTGTTACGGTGTCAGCTTCCGGCAGAAGGCTAGTACGATCGACGTAGTGTCGAGAGAGGAGGCATTGAAGTTCGTTGAAGAGCAGAAGTCATGAGAGGAGCAGGTGGGGAGGTCCTCTTTGATCGGTTCACGTGTCTTTACTACTCCGTTGCCGGGATACACAGGGTAGCAGGCGTATTATGACGGGCAATTCTTCTATTTATCGCTTTTTCTTCTAATTATATCACTTCCTTTGTATACGGAAGGTTTCTTTGACCCCTTTCTTTGTATTTTTATTGAATCGTCGGGCTCTTGCTTTGAAATTCCCCACAGTCAATTATTTAACGTCTGGATAGCTTGATGCATTCGCTACGACTTATGTGGAACTTTTGCTTTTATCTCAGACATACGTAAATCAGTATTCCTGTCTCTGTGGGCTTATAATCTGGGCCGTGTCGTGCTAGATACCTTGGTCTTCCCTTTAAGCAATTGTAAACACTAGTAACAGACCGGCAGATCAAGCGTTATATTTCACTATGGCCTGGCAAGGCCTTTGGCTCACTAATTCCTCGGGCGCCGTTCCCCCTAGTAATGATGCATTTCGCATTAGCCGTCATGTATATGTTTCGTGGGTGTCAAGTAGTGCCCATAGTAGATTCTAAGTGATTTTACATTTTTATTTATTTATTCCTATTTTTCTTTTTTGGATTCGGGGAAATCGAGAGGCCAAACTGTGTGGTGCCTCTCTAGGGGGGTGAAATATATATCTCAGCTTAATAGGACTGTAAGCACATAAACTATCCTAACACAACACAAACTACACAGGAATATTAAAACAACTATGATAACTGGCGTCAACGTGTGCAATGTATCCAAACGTCTCTCGATGCAAAAGCAGATCTACATCTAACATCTAATTTCTGAATCCAGCCGAAAAGACATCCTAATTTCTCATAGGTTCTCCAGTCCACTCCTGCAAAATATGCTCAGGAACCCCCTTCACAAGAACATGCATATGCTCCAAGCTGCGCACACTCTGTAGCGCAGTCCAATTCTTAAACCAGAGGACATTCTCTTTCGGATCCGAAAGCTTCAAGTTCCCCTCCTGTGCAAGGCGCGCGACAAAAGTGCGGTGCACGAAATCCTCAATCAGGGCGCGGGACTCGTCGGTCACGTCCCCATTCTCCGGCTTTACGGGGACAGGAGTCCGCAGCCACACGACGAGATGGTTGATGTCCGGGGTGACGCCGTAGGGCCAGTCGTTGCGGAGAATCTTGTAGTCGGCGGGATCGGCAAAGGGGATCGGGTTTCTGAAGGGGAAGACCGCCCCACTGTCTGTTGTGGCGCCGGTAGTAGCGGCGGTGGTGGTGTCAGGGTCCGGGAGGTGCCAGCCTAAACGGCGTTGACAAATGTAGTTTGTGATGGTGCCATATTGGGCTTTGATATCCGCTGTCCAGGCGAGATAGCGTTTGAGATCGGAGGGTTTCCGCTTTAGAATTCCGAGATCATTCCGGGCTGTTTCGTGGTGAGTATGTGGGGGGATAATCAGTGCGTGAGGGAAAATTAAGAATGCGGAGCCATGAAGAGGGGATTGGAAATAAAGCGTGAGGGGAAGATTGATAAATAGACATATTTTTTTTTCCATGTTTATTTTTATCATAATTTTTAAAGATCAAAAATAAGAAGATAGGACATACCGATGATCGCCTTGAGATCTTCCCAGTCATGGAGGACGAATTCCTCGTCGGTCTGTGCAAGAACCTGACGATCGACGTCGGTGAGGTTAAAGGCTGGAGGAGCCTCTTCGCGGGTCATGGTTATAAGAACTATTTACTGAGATAGAGTCTATTGGGGGTGGGTTGTCTATGGAACTCAAAGAAATTGAAGGACGGATCGGAATTCTGGATCGGGAAGGGCAAGAGAAGTAAAAGTCTCCATTCGAGGGGAACCTGAGGCAGACAATGGATATTGGCATCGGGAATCTTTACCCCAGAAAAGCAAAAGCCCCCAACAGGGACTTGGGATGTCGACTCGGATTGGTTCTTGCACAATGATGGGTGGACTCGTATGACTGGATATGCTTAGATTAGACCATAATCTATTGATCTGACAGCGGAGGCCACAATGAACTCCCTGAGTCGTACCATCTTGCCACCCGACTCGGAAGCCATTGGGACAGTGAATGGCCTGCTTGAGGTAATTAATGTCTACATACTCGTACAGGAGAGATCCCCGCACACATGACTCTCCGAACCCTCGGCGTCAACACCTCTTTGTCTCCCCGTGATTTCGAGTTCAACCGATCGGTCAACAATACGTACCGTAAAATTACCGCCCTCGTCGAACGAAGAAAAGGAAGATCTGCCGATCCATTGTGCCTGCCTCGGGTACCTCGCCGGTAACGGCCCCGTACGGCGGCCCATCCCAAATCTTTCCGCTATTTTGTTATCTTCCGCGTCTTTTCCTCTTCTCCCTCTTCACTTTCTCCTCCATCTCTGTCCTACTTTCTCAACGTTTGTATCTCTTATTATTCCCATTCTCTGGGGTCGCTGGAGGAATTGTCAACATGAGGTTTGTGTTTATTTCCCCGCGGTGACCTATCGCGCAATGACTGACGTTTGACCGCCACCCACAGTGCCTTTGTTTCGGAGAACATGACCTCCGCCCTCCTGGTGGTTGGCACAGCCATTTTCGCTGTCTTGGTCGGCGCGAAGCTGCTCGGTGGCAGTGGTAGTATGTGATACCTCAGCGCTACCCCAATCCGCATCGTATGATTGTGCTGACCGCTTCCTTACCTGGACCAGAAGCCAGAAAGGTCTTGAACCCCACCGAGTTCCAGAACTTCGTCTTGAAGGAGAAGAATGAGATCTCTCACAACGTCGCCATCTATCGCTTTGCCCTGCCCCGCCCCACTGACATCCTGGGTCTGCCCATTGGTCAACACATCTCTCTCGCCGCTACCATTGAAGGCCAGCCCAAGGAGGTTGTGCGCTCCTACACCCCAATCTCTTCCGACAATGAGGCTGGCTACTTCGATCTCCTCGTCAAGGCCTACCCCCAGGGTAACATCTCTAAGTACCTGACCACCCTGAAGATCGGCGACAAAATGAAGGTGCGCGGCCCCAAGGGCGCCATGGTGTACACCCCGAACATGTGCCGCCACATTGGTATGATTGCCGGAGGAACCGGTATCACCCCCATGCTG
The DNA here is from genome assembly GCF_009193645.1 of Aspergillus pseudonomiae. Lineage (NCBI taxonomy): Eukaryota > Fungi > Ascomycota > Eurotiomycetes > Eurotiales > Aspergillaceae > Aspergillus > Aspergillus pseudonomiae. The sequence continues at coordinate 294,132 of NW_022475995.1, forward strand.
CAGATCATCAAGGCCATCATCCGCAACCGCCCCCGTAACGGTGGCAACGACACCACCCAGGTGGACCTGATCTTTGCCAACGTCAACCCCGACGATATCCTGCTGAAGGAGGAACTGGAGCAGCTGGTCAAGGAGGATGATGGCTTCCGTGTCTACTATGTGCTCAACAACCCCCCCGAGGGCTGGACTGGTGGTGTTGGATTCGTTACTCCTGACATGATCAAGGAGCGCCTCCCTGCGCCGGCCGCGGACATCAAGATCATGCTGTGCGGACCTCCTCCCATGATCAGCGCCATGAAGAAGGCGACCGAGTCTCTCGGATACACCAAGGCTCGCCCCGTCAGCAAGCTTGAGGACCAGGTGTTCTGCTTCTAAGCGTTCCTACCTGTTTGTGCTTGACAGCTTATATAACAGATAAAAAGCATGTCTTCCCGTCGCGATGTTAGCTCGGATAGATGTGCGGATGCTCATATTTGAGATATGCCATACTATGTTGGTGTTGGACCCGGAAAAATGCCTTTACCGTTTCGGGATGATAGATTTAGATGAGGTACTCACTCTAGCGGGTTTCACTACCATTTAAGTACGCGCGATACCTAGAATTTGATACGATGATCTCACTTTTCGTGCTGTGCCTTGCTTGCAGGGCTTTAGCGTTGCAATCCAACTGTATGAACCCGATGTAAAAATGCGATCTGCTTGATTGGGAAAATGGCGGTAATGCGACTTCCATTCAAATCCTACCTAACCCGTTTAGAAAGTATATTCATGGTCATGTACTTTGATTTAATAGAATAGTGTACGTCATATAGCATGGGGGGTTTTAAGGTTCATAAACCTCCATGATGGAATCCACCAAGGCCAGGAACTTCTCCCGATACTCATCAGCCGTCGTGGTAATCGTCATCGGACCTTGACGGCCAATAACATTGAACGTCTGGATGACTCCCGTCATCGCCTGCGCATGCAACTTATGCTTGGCCCAGAAGAAATCCAACAGCACCGCACGATACTTCCACTTCCCATCCGTGGACACTAACCCAATACGCCACTTACTCCGCTTCCCGATCACGTCGGGATTGGAGGAGGCCGGGAAGCGAACCAGAAACAGAGAGTAGTCCACCGCGTTGGCCGACGCAAGAAATGCCGTGTCGGCCTCTATCATCCGCTTCATATCGTCGTAGTCCGATTGAGTCAGCCGGATCTTATCAGGAAACTTGTCCGCCAGTCGACTTAAGGTTTCTTGGCTGACGAGTGGACCGGGGACTAGATCCCGCTCGGGGAAGAAATAGTCAATCGGTTTCAGGTCGTAGGTCTCCCATTTCTCGGCGGCTGGGTCCTTCTCCTTTCCGCATAGTATGTTCTCCATGATGATATGGTGCGCTGGGGTTGTTTTGATGAGGGTTCCCAGTGACGTGTACGCCGCATAGATATAATCCGTAATCCAGACAAGGATGGAGTCTGTATGAGCGCTTATGTATTCATAGTATGGTTGGAAGAGATCATGACGGAAGAAGGAGTGTTCGAAGTGCCGGGGGAGGCTCTTGACGAGGAATGTGGAGTTAGACGTGCTGAAGAATGTCTAAGTATGAGTTAGTACTGAGACCTATCTCTTCTAAAGAAATAATGTAAAGGGCTCATGAGCATACGGATCCAGAAAAGCCCAGATCTCCCATCGGGAGTAGAGGAAGCGCCTTGTCTTCTCCACTCAAGAAGCTGGCTCTATATTGCTCCTCTGAGATCTCCCAGATCTCATTCCGCAGCCTTCGGAACACATCTGGCTCATATCGAAGAAGCTTCAGGGAGAATACGCTGAAGAAAGCAATGATCCGTCCAATCAAGGTCTTGCGAAAGGTCTTGGGATCTCTAAAGAGCGCGAATTGTATACTCTTGGCGAGGGCTACCTGGCGACGACGACCCATTGTGACGGTGGCAGTGTATATGAGAATGAAGAAACAGGCGTACGCATAGTGAGGACCGGATATATGTACATGGTGAAGAGATGCATGGTCCAAGCACGGTCAAGACCAGGTGTTGACGTCCAGCATGGTGACGTCAAATGGCCCCAGGGTTGAGACGTATACCTAAATAGGGTTAGGGTGCGATAGAATCAGGTGATCATCCATGCCACTGGCAGACCGTGACTCACTCACCGCCCTGGGCGCAACTAGAACTGCCGCATTGAGTCAACGAAGGACGGACAAAAAAAAAAAAAAAGAGGGAAAAAAAGTTCCCCTCCAGCGCTTGAATTCCCCCTCCGTTTATGGGTCGGTATCTCTTTAGCGGGGCCCGGCGATTTTCCAGCGCCATTTTCCAGACTGTGCAGTCCTGCGGTCCACAAAATAATTGCTCTCCCTTATACAGTCGTCCCCGTCCCCTCTCGCATTTTAATCCCAGGCGCTCGCCCTTCCTTTCTCGACGTTTTAGTACGAGCACTCCTGTCGCAGCTATGGCATCTGCTGCGGACCTTACTGTCGCCGTGGAGGGGCTCAAGCTCCAGTCCACCACCGAGACCTCGAAGTTCCCCAACTCTTTTCCTTCCTTGAACCCCGTCGATATCTATAGAGAGCATATCGCCGAGAAGCTGGGTGCGGCTTCCGGCATCGAGTCAGAGAAGATCTATACCCGTCTGCAATGGAGTAGCACATTGGACAAGGGTGATCTGTTGCTGCCGGTACGCTATGATACTAGATACACTGCTGGGCTACAGATGTGCTAACGCGTGTTGTATCGATAGGTCCCCGCCTTGGGTATCAAGGGCAAGAAGCCCCAGGATCTGGCTGAAGAGCTCCGCCAGAAGTTCCCCGAGTCCGACCTCGTCCTCCCTCCTACTTGTGTTGGTATTCACTTGGTGTTCTACTTCAAGCCGCAACCTCTTACCCAGACTGTTGTGAGCCGCATCTTGAAAGAGAAGGCGGCCTACGGTACAAATGGCAACCAAGGTCTGCGTGATCCCTCGGACCCTTCCAAGGGCCAGAAGAAGATGATTGTCGAGTTCTCCTCGCCCAACATCGCGAAGCCTTTCCATGCCGGTCACTTGCGTAGTACCATCATTGGAGGTTTCCTGGCCAATCTGTACACCGTTATGGGATGGGATGTTATCAAGATGAACTACCTTGGTGACTGGGGTAAGCAGTACGGTCTGCTTGCCAACGGTTACAAGCAGTTCGGTAGCGAAGAGGCACTGAACAAGGACCCGATTAACCACCTGTTTGATGTTTACGTGAAGATCAACCAAATTGTTTCCCAGCAGGAGGGTCCCATTAAGGAGCTGAAGGAACAAATCAAGGCCAAGAAGGAGAAGAACGAGGATGTCTCCGAACTCGAGCAGGAACTGCAGAAGCTCGTGGATGCCAGCGAGGACGAGAGCGCTCGTCGCTACTTCAAGAGCATGGAGGACGGTGATGAACAGGCTCTGGCTCTCTGGCGCCGTTTCCGTGACCTCAGTATCCAGAAGTACCGTCAAACCTACGCCCGTCTGAACATTGACTTCGATGTGTACTCTGGCGAGTCCCAGATCAAGAACGAGAGCATGGCTACTGCCTATCAGGATATGGAGAAGGCCGGCGTCTCCGAGAAGTCTGAGGGCGCCGTCATTGTTGACTTCACCAAGCATGGTGCCAAGAAGCTTGGAAAGGCTATCATTATCCGTAAGGATGGCACTCCTCTCTACCTTACCCGTGATATTGGTGCGATCACGGAGCGTGACGAGGCCTACCACTTTGACAAGATGATCTACGTCGTTGCTGCGCAGCAGGATCTCCATCTGGCCCAGCTATTCAAGATCACGGACCTGATGGGCCACAAGGACTTGGCTAGCCGTTGTCAGCACATCAACTTCGGCATGGTCCGTGGAATGAGCACCCGTAAGGGTACCGTCAAGTTCTTGGATGATATTCTGAGAGACGTTCGTGACAAGATGCACGAAGTCATGAAGAAGAACGATGAGAAGTACCAGCAAGTCGAGAACCCCGAGGAGACGGCCGATATCCTGGGTATTACTTCCGTCATGGTGCAGGACATGTCTGGCAAGCGGTATGTTAACTACAGTCCTTCCAAGTGAGTCTGAATCTTGACTAATTGAGGCAGTATCAACGGTTATGATTTCAACCTGGACGCCATGACCTCCTTTGAGGGCGACACCGGTCCTTATCTGCAATATGCTCACGCCCGTCTCTGTTCGATTATTCGCAAGTCGGAGCTGAATGTTGAGGAGCTCGGCTCTGCGAACCTGGATCTCCTGACGGAAACCCACGCTACGGACCTTGCCCGTATGCTGTCCCAGTGGCCCGATGTCCTGCTGAACACCACCCGCACTCTGGAGCCGACCACCATCCTTCAATACCTGTTCAAGATGACTCACAGCCTGAGCTCCAGCTACGAGGTGCTTAAGGTCGTGGGCAGTGAGCCTGAGCTGAAGAAGGCTCGTATGGCTCTGTACGAGTCCGCTCGCCAGGTCCTGCACAACGGCATGAGGGTGTTGGGTCTCAGCCCTGTCTCACGGTATGTCCCTATGAGTTGAGCATTGATTGTCGACGGTATGCTAACATTTCGTGTAGTATGTGAGCAACGAAAGAAAATTTATGATAAAACCGTAGATTACGGTAGTTTGATAAATACCAGCATCTGTTTCCTTTTCGTTCTTAGCATTACATTGGAGAGCAATTGACTTTGGACCAAGAACTTTAATGAATGGCTTATTGAGATCTGGATCGGCTGTACTCTGCGTAGACCAGCTTTTTTGGGGCATTTTGATCTGAATGGAAGCATCTGCAGTCGGCAGCCTCAGGCCGTGATTCGCTCAATGCGGGGAACCCCGAGCGGTGAGGTGGGCGGCGAGAGATACTGCCCCAGTGCCCCTCCATGTAACACCACGTGAGAGGCCAAGCGGGACGTTTCTGGACCAGGACGCCATGTGATTGGCTGATCGCGTGACTCAGGGCAAAGAAAAACCGTCCTTTGCAAAAATTTCTGCTGAATCTTTTGGCCTCCCTCGAGGCCGTCAAAGCGACTATTTTCTGGGGATCAGATATACACTTTGATAATCACAATTGCCCACCATGGCCGACATTCCCGAGCTTGAGCCTCACAATGCCTTCGATACTATCCTGACCCTGGACTTCGGGTAAGACTCTTATGTCTTGCATCCCTTCATCGGGGATGCTATTCGAAACATGAAAAACCATGCAGCTCGGCTAATTCATATGTGTTCGCTTTGATACAGGTCTCAGTACACACATCTGATCACCCGCCGCCTCCGTGAGCTCAATGTCTACTCGGAGATGCTTCCTTGCACCCAGAAGCTGGCGGATCTCAAGTTCAAGCCCGCTGGTGTTATCTTATCCGGAGGACCCTACTCGGTGTACGAGGAGGGTGCGCCTCACGTCGACCCCGCCTACTTTGACCTAGGCGTGCCTATCCTTGGTATCTGCTACGGCTTGCAAGAAATTGCTTACCGTCTGGACAACACCAATGTCATTGCTGGTACTGCGAGGGAGTACGGCCTTGCGCAGCTCAAGGCCAAGAAGGTCAACGGCCATGTCGACCGCCTCTTCGATGGCTTGGAGGACGAATTCAACGTCTGGATGTCCCACGGCGACAAGCTGGGCAAGCTCCCCGAAGGCTTCCACACCATTGCCACCACCCCCAACTCGGAGTACGCTGGCATTGCCCACGAGACTAAGCCCGTCTATGGTCTCCAGCTGCACCCCGAGGTGACCCACACCCAGAACGGTGTTAAGCTCCTGAAGAACTTCGCTGTCAACATCTGTGGCTGCAAACAGAACTGGACCATGGCTCAGTTCGTCGACCAAGAGATCGCCAGAATCCGCAAGCTGGTTGGCCCCAAGGGCCAGGTTCTTGGCGCTGTCAGCGGTGGTGTCGACTCTACAGTTGCCGCTAAGCTGATGAAGGAGGCCATCGGTGACCGTTTCCATGCGGTCCTCGTCGATACCGGTTTCATGCGTCTGAACGAGTGTGAGCAAGTGAAACAGACTCTTGCTGAGCATCTCGGTATCAACCTGATCGTGGCCGATGCTTCCAAGGTCTTCATGGAGGGTCTGAAGGGCATCAGCGACCCCGAGCAGAAGCGGAAGTTCATTGGTAACAAGTTCATCGATGTCTTCGAGGAGGAGGCCAAGAAGATCGAGGACGCTGCTGCTCACTCCGAGACTGCCGGCAAGATCGGATTTTTCTTGCAGGGCACCCTTTACCCTGATGTGATTGAAAGTATCTCCTTCAAGGGTCCCAGTGCCACCATCAAGACTCACCACAACGTCGGTGGTCTCCCCAAGCGCATGACTGAGGGACAGGGCCTGAAGCTGATCGAGCCTCTCCGCGAGCTCTTCAAGGACGAGGTCCGCGATCTCGGAAGACAGCTTGGCATCGCCCACGAGATGGTCATGAGACACCCCTTCCCTGGACCTGGTATTGCCATCCGTATTCTGGGTGAGATCACCCCAGAGCGCGTCGAGATGGCCAGAAAGGCCGACCACATCTTCATCAGCATGATCCGGGAAGCCGGGTTGTATGACAAGATCGGCCAGGCCTTTGCCGCCTTGGACCCCAGCCGCGCTGTCGGTGTCATGGGAGACAAGCGTGTGTACGAGAACATTGTTCTCCTGCGTGCCGTCGAGACCACCGACTTCATGACCTGTGTCGCTTTCCCCTTCGAGCATGAGTTCCTCACCCGTGTGTCGACCCGCATCGTCAACGAGGTGTCCGGCGTGTGCCGTGTCGCCTACGACTACACCAGCAAGCCCCCAGGCACCATTGAGTTGGAGTAATTGGTTTGAAATGAATCGACAAGTTACGTTGTTATGTCTTCTGCATGTTATACGGAGCCTTTGATAGATTTTAAAAATATACACTATTAGTTCATGAGCAGCTTTGTCCAGGTACAATTATGAACCTTTGAAATATCCTAGAAAGCTATCTGCAGTATTCATTACTCTTGGCAAACATCAACAAAGCCCTATGGAAGTGTCTTAACGAGGAAGGATAATTCCAGAAATGAGCATGTCTTCGGGCCTTTGACTTTGCCAGAGATAATGTACGGTGAGTGCAAGTGGAGAATTGACCCTGGCCGAGGTGTTCAAAATACCATGAAGTCTGGCATTCCTGACCTGCTCAATGGCTATATAAGTGGATATCATTTGGAGATAGATATACCCACCCGACTCATCTGCCCGGGCCAGATCGCTGAATTAGGGCACGCCGGGAAGTCTCGGCATCAAATGAACCGGATGTCCCAACCCAACTACCGAACCACCACAAGTTACGAATAGAGAAGCTATAGCGCACTGAATGGGCTACCCAATTCTGTAATCTTCAGGGGTAAAACTCAGGTTCCCACCGGGACCCGCGGATATGTCCCTGGATCATGTTCGATGTGACCGACTATTTTTAGCCGGTCCGATGTATGTAGTATGTATCCTAATTGAACACCTAAGAAAACGACCAGGGAATGTCAAAGCCCGAGTATAATTTCCTACACAGTATATAAAACACCCCCTTTCCCTATTTATGCACTATCTCATTCTATGAATTATAATCTTACTTATCAATATTGTTAATACCCAAAGGTATCCAACAATAACCCTACCGTTTAAACACGGGGACTCAAACCCTAACCAACCTTAACCCATAAATCACAATCAAAATGCCCACTCAAACAGCAACAGCAGCAGCAAGCACGCAAACCTGCAACACACCCACGCAATACGAAATCCCCGTGCAAGACGCCGCCTGCGCAGTCCCCAACAACTCCAAATACTCCACAATCCTCTCAAAATGCTGCAACAGCGCCCCTGTCTCCGCCTACGACCACGACTGCGCAATCTACTGTCTCGCGATGGGGCAGTCCGTCCAGGCTCTCACAGATTGTTTGTACGATGCCAAGGTTGATTGGGGGGATGTTTGGTGTCATGGGAACACGAGTGCTACTGCTACTGGGACTCCTACTGCCACTGCTACTAAGACTTCTGGGACGAAGGAGACCGGGAAGGAGACTGGGAAGGGGAAGGCCACGGAGACCAAGAGTGGGGGTGCGGTGGAGGAGACGGGGGAAAGTATGGCGGGGATTGTGTCGGGGAGGGAGGTTTCTAGAGTGTCGGTTTGTGTTGTGGGGTGGTTGGTGCTTAGTTCTGTTGTTGGGTTCTTTCATTGAGTGCTTTCTCTGGGTTGGACTTTGTGTATTGGATATGGGGTTTTGTTGGGCTTTGCTTGGGAGGTGTTCGTAACTGGGACGCAGTTAGGTCCTGGATTCTTGTATACTAGGTGGTCTTGATTGCTTCTGTATTGGTATAATCTATCTTCATTGCAGGGATCGATTGCGCGGGACTTTGATGCTATTTTTTTTTAAGTGTTCATACTAGTTAGGTGTAACACATCCCCTTCTCCAAGGAAAATATCTATCATATTAAAATGGATGGAAAGAGATCTGCAGAGTTAGTCGAAGTTAGACTGACCGTATGCAATACCTCCTGGAACATTTAAGAACACGGCATGGTTTATATTTGCATTGGAGTAGTTGATCGTGTAGAGTGCACTTTTGTTTACTTGCTTTATCGTTCTTTTGGAGAAGAGTCCACATTATATCAGGGATGTTCTAGGGAAGTGCATTAATTGGTATACTGAATGTCGGAACTCATCCCTGGCTTGAACCAAGAATTCCGGGAACTGGCTATTCTGGGTAGTTTAGATATCAACTGGAGATGTCAGGTTAAGAACAAGCGCTCCAACGTTCTAACCTAGGGTTGTCTCCCCATGTCATTTATCATGACCTAACTGTACAATCCAAAAGCCTCACTTTTTACTACCTACCTTCTCATATAAATTATAACATATCCTAGGCCATCGGTGATTCTTATATCATTATCGCTACGTAGTCATATGATATATATGGACTATGCATATGCCTAACCCCTTGCCCTTGTCGACCACCTTGAGCTGAAAATACGTTTGATAGAAAGCGCTGGCTTTGGTGGTCAAGATGCCTATCGTGATAATCGGTCTGTTGGTTGCCGGTCAGCTATTAGATTAACATCCACTTAGAAGATATAACGGAAAGTATTCATAAGCTATTTTAATAAGTACTGATTTCCTGTCTACATAATTCGTTAAAGTGAGAATGTGAGAGATCCGCGGACCGCGGACCGCGGCTTCGCATATGCTCGTGCCCTTAAGGGATTCCTGTCCGAGAGTAGCCCTCATATATTTTGGCAGTGCTGTTTGCCATGTGGGCCATTAAGTATGGACTTGGTTGAGACTGTGGGCTGATCGCCATTGGAGATGGAACACTGCTACCACCGGTTCACTCTTGGGTGCTTTTTATGAGGGCCAAATGTTATGAAACATGCACCAAGTGCGGGATCAGAGGCCCTGGCTGCTTTTGGGGATAGGGGCATTGCATGAACTGTCTATGTAGCTATTTCACCAGTGAAGAAACTGTGAAGGGCCAGGAATGACTGATATTTGCAAGGAAATGTAGTCAACAGTGGGAAACAGCGCCTACAGCCTCATGTTGACCAGGTTCATGAGTATAGATATTAAATTTCAGAACTAAATAGATATTACAGATATGAGACGAATTGAACAACTTATGGTACGTATCCTCCAGACAAGGATCTGTCGAAATCGTGAGCATTAGAACCCGATCCAGAGACCGGCTCACTAATGCCGACTAGGTTCGATATAGATGCCTAGCGCGCCAATAAGCCCGAGTTCACGAACGCGTTAAAAAGTCCTGTGCGCGCTGCCACTGAGCCAGCAACGGCCAAGACAAGTACATACAGCCAGGCCCTTGTCCGGCGCACCTTATTGCCCTGGCGGTCGAAGGGCGCTTTAGCGGGTCGGTAGAGCTTGCGGAGCTTGTCGGACGTGTATGGCGGATAGCGCGCGGCCATAACCTTTTCCAGCCACGAGGGAGGATCAATATGCGTGCGCAGGTGCGTGAACTCGAGAAAGCCGTATGGGCCATGATACTTGCCCATGCCGGACTGGCCAACGCCGCCAAATGGAGCACCCTTTGCAGCTACGTGAAGCATGCAGTCGTTGAATGTCACGCCTCCGGACAATGTCTCAGCCAGGATTCGGTCCTTGTCCTTCTGTTGCTGGCTGAAACCGTAGATGGCCAGCGGATGTTCCATGCTGTTGATTATGGATATCGCGGTGTCCAGGTCGGCATCAATAATGGGTAATATGGGGCCGAAGAGCTCCTCCGAGAGGAGACTGTCTCCGGGTTCGATGCCAGTGACGATCGTGGGGCTGAAGGAGAGATCTGCTCTGTTCCGCTGTCCGCTATAGACAACATTGCCGGACGTATTTTGTAACAACCGCTCGAGACGATCGAAATTGCGTTCGTTGATTATGTGTGTGTAGTATGTTGGCAATATTTCTCGGTCCCCGCCGAGGAATAAGTCGAAGTACTTCTTGAGATGATCGACAAATTCGCGATGCACAGTTGGGTGGACGAAGACATGGTTTACATTCAGGCAGATCTGGTCGACATTGACGTACTTAGCCCCGTTCTGTAACAGATGCAGAGGAACACAGTAAAATGAGCTAGAAAAGGGATGGAGAGGGCCTTACCTGGCCGGCGTTCATAAATTTGGTTGCTGCAATTCGCTTCGCGGCGAGTTCGATATCCGCTGAAGGACAGACGATGGCCGGGCCTTGTCCTCCCAGCTCCAGCGTAACTGGGGTCAAATGCTTGGCTGCCGCAGCAGTAATAAATTTGGCCACTGTCGCAGACCCCGTATAGAAGATATGATCGAAACGGTGCTCCAGAATGTAGCCCATCTCCTTGGCTCCCGCTGAGATACATCGGATAGCGTCGGTGTCCAGATATTTCGGGATGATTTCCATCAACAAGTCCTGGCTGGCGGTAGCAACATCTGACGGCTTAACGATAACCGCACAACCCGCCGCGATCGCGTCGAACATGGGACCCAAGAGGAGAGTGAAGGGGAAGTTCCATGCTCCAATGATCAAAGCTACGCCTTTGGGCTCCTTGCGAACCGTTGCACCGCCCAGGAAGTTGAGAGGACTGGTCCGTTCCGGTTTCTCATCTCGTGTCCACTCGTCCAGATGCTCCAGGGTGTTCAAGATATCAGCTTGGCAGCCAGCTACCTCGAATGGTAGTGTTTCCTGAGGATGTTTGTTCAGGTCTTTGTACAGGGCCTCTTGCATGCGCTCCTTGTTATCCTCAACCATCCACCATGCCTGCTGCAGTTGTCGCTTGCGCCATTTTTTATCCTTTGTTTTGCCGCGCGCAAATGATGCCCGGACGCTGGCAAGTGCCTTCACCGGTGAGTAGGAATTAAATGGGAGGAATTCAGGGGCCACCTACATCGTCGAAGTCGGCAGCCGATGAGAAGGGCATCTTGCCTACTGTTTTTGTCAGAATGAACTCAGATTCTTTGGAGCAACGTGTATATTAATAAAGCAAGCGCTCGGACCGCAGCCCAAGGTCAAGATGTGGGGGACATTTTAAACTACCGAGGCAGCTTACCGAGGAAGCTAGAAGTTTATCAACTGCTCATGAAGGCCGAGTGAATCGTGCGGGGCCGTTGAATCATCGCGCCTCTGACGATCGCTTGTTTTGTTTGAGGCTCCCCGGTGATGACAAGGTGACCCTGTGCGACAAGTTTGCTTCCATTCCATCGTCTATGCTCATATAGGGCAAGGTGGGTATCCAATACCAATGTTTATACATCGGCTATATGTTTCTGGACGTCAGGAAAGCAAAATGAGAAAAGGGATACAGAATAAAGTTTGGAATAGTGGTATATAGAGAGCAACATGTATCCAAAACAAGAGGCTGGTGGTTTTGCACAGAGATACCAGCTCGATGTTAATTCTACCTTTTGCATTTCTAGACGTATGCAAAACAGAAGCGCCTGCTTAGACCCCTACCTAGCCTAGCTTTCATTACTATCAGCATGAACTTCCACGTTCTTGTTGAAAGAAAAGGACATAGCAAATTTTACGAAGACAAACACTTACGGAGTCAATGCTAGACCTATCCGAAGTACTTGCTTATACAGCCGGAAGAGGGAAATGATGAGCATTTATTCGGCGTGCTGTATCTGTGGGTAGCTAGTTCATTCTAACTTACATTTTGGCCGCGAAAGCGCGGGCATAAGTAATGTGCAGGTGAAGCATCTCCATCATGAAGCGAATGAAGGGGTATATCCATTGTTCTGTAGAATAGGCTTGCGTGAAGACTTAAAGCATAACCAGCAAAACGAACATCCAAATAAAAGTGTGATGTACCACGCTAATGAAAGAAGATTGTCCGACCTACGAGCTTCATCCGTGTCTTGAAGAAAGGTTACTATGAAATGTCTTCCAGGGTCTTGGTATGGCTCTATCATATATCTCTTAGCCAAGGGTATCCAGCAATTTTCTCTTATATCTTTACTGTAATTAGTAGTTTCCAAAGCGTCTAGCAATCCTCAATTTAAATTGTTGTTCAGCCCTATCTTGCTCCCTGCTAATGGCGTTCGAAGTCCCTAGGTGAAATAGCCTTGAGGCCTCAAGCCTTTCAAATCGATCTAATGTCTAATCCGTCTATTAGACTAACTACATATAGTATCTAACTGGTGTCGGCACTTTGCCGGCGTCGAGGTTTTCCTAGCGTGGGTTGCAAACCGAGGCTGCGCACGTCTAGTTTCGAGGCTAGGCAAGGATTGAGAGACATAGGTCATGACTTTTCGACGCGGGAAGGAGCTAGAATACTTTCATCCTGGGAACAAAGGACAGATTGAGTAATATGCACGTTGCTGTACGTAATACGATTGTCAAATGGTTTGAGCCCACAACCCGAAGCAGACAACCTGGCGAGAGTAACTCACAACATTAAATGATTCTACCGACGATGGTAGTGATTCACAAGGATAGAATCTACATATGTCGTATGACGTTGCTATTGTATTACCACTTCATCACACCCGAAGATATCGTCTGGGATGAAAGAATAGACCATTTGGACTGATGGCCTGATCCTTTGGGCCTCGCACACTAAAACCAAAGGAAAAAGCGGATAGATAAGATTATCAATCTAATCTCTGCGCACTAGTGGGCGCCCATTACTTAATTAGTTGGTCTTATAATAGCCCGATGTAACCCAAACGCGGTTTGAGTTGTATCCGACCACTAAAGATAAGATGCTTGTTATATCAGCTATAATATGTGCTCACTAGTAAACACGGTAGCCTATGAGACCCTATAGCAATCTTGCTAGGCTATTCGATTCCCTGATCTCTGCATGCCTCATAATCCTTACGTAAATAATAAGCTCTGTCTATCTGTTCAATTGGGTTTGGTAGCACTTTCGAATCCCGACAGGCCGCTACAAGTAGTATTAAAACCCCATCCGGCTGGCTTTGATTTTCTCTAGATGCTTCGTTTCAACTCCCATAACCGAGTTCGCCGCACAGTATGCTTGAAAAGGTTACTCCTGCAACTACTGAGGTCCCCACTGCGACAGGGCCTCAGGAGCCGGCGTTGGAACAGCAGAATGGTGTGCGTATCGCAGAAGCCGTGACCAAGTCATGGTCTAAAAGCACTTTGATCCAGGTGTATATCTGGTTAGTACACTATGGGTACACTTCTGTACAAATGTGCTGACTTCTTGTAGCATGTGGCTCATGTACTTTGTACGAGCGCTCAATGGAAGCCTGACAAGCAATCTAGCCCCATACATCACCAGTGACTTTAGTAATCATTCGCTACTCCCTGTCATTCAAATCGTCGTTAGTATCATGAGTGCGGCATGCACGATGCCAATTGCCAAGCTGCTGAACCTATGGGACCGCACCGTTGCGCTAAGTCTCATGCTCGTCGTTGCTATCATTGGCCTTATCGTCATGGCGTGTTGCCACAATATTACCATCTACTGCGTTGCACAGGTATATGCCTCGTATCCCCCATGGCCCTATTACACTAATCTCAACTATAGGCATTCATTACGGTGGGCCTCACTGGCCTCATATTCTCGCTAGATGTGTTGACTGCAGATACCTCCACAGCCCAAGATCGAGCCCTTGCCTTTGCCTTCACCTCGTCGCCATACATTATCATGGCCTTCGCCGGAGCGCCGCTTTCTGCCTCCTTCAACGGGCTCAACTGGCGCTGGGCCTACGGCACGATAGCAATTCTCCTCCCCGCGGTGACCGTCCCACTGATCATCATTTGGGAGCTTGCCAAACGCAAGGCCCAGCAGACAGAAACACTAACCCCCATCCATGCCGAACGTTCCTTAGCCCAGCACATCCGCTACTACCTCATCGAATTCGACATTATGGGCATCCTCCTCCTGATCGCCGGCTTCTCCCTCTTCCTACTCGCCTTCGCGCTGGCCGGCTCACAGCCCCAGAAATGGCATTCCACGCACATCATCTGCATGATAGTGATCGGCGGCGTGACGATCATCGTCTTCGCGGCATACGAGCGCTTCTTCGCCTCCAAGCCCCTAGTCCCCTATAACCTCCTCGTGTCCCGCACGGTGACATTCACCTGCCTCCTGAACCTAACCTACGTCATCGCCGCCGACTGCTGGGCCAGCTACTTCACCTCCTTCCTGCAGGTGGTCTACCACGTCTCGCTCACAGAAGCAGGCTACGTCGTCGCGATCTCGAACCTGATCTCCCCGCTGTGGCTCGTGGGCGTCGGCTTCCTAGTCCGCTGGACGGGGCGCTTCAAATGGCTCCTCCTCTGCGCAATCCCAGTATACCTGCTCGCCATCGGGCTGATGATCTACTTCCGCTCCCCGGGCCACAGCATCGGCTACATCTGTCTGTGCGAGGTGCTCATCGGCCTGGGCACGGGGACGATCATCGCGCTGGAGCAGACGGCCGTGACCACCGCAACCGAGCACAATGACTACGCGTCCATGCTGGCCCTGCTCGGCTGGGTGGGTAGCATCGGCGGCGCAATCGGGAACAGTATCTCCGGCGCGATCTGGACAAACACCCTGCCCCAGAAGCTGAGGGAGTATTTGCCTGACGATACCAAGGCGCAGTGGAAGGAGATTAATGATTCCCTGTATGTGCAGCTCAGCTATGAGGTCGGGTCGCCGACGCGTGTGGCTATCGAGCGCGCGTATGCCGTTAGTCAGCGCAATATGTTGATTGCGGGGATTGCCTTTATGGCGTTGACCGTTGTGTGGGTGTTGGGTATTAAAGATGTGAGGGTTAAGGGGAGGGATAATAAGGGGAGGGTGCTTTTTTAGGGGGGGGTGGGAAGTTTGTCTGTAGGGCTGGTTTTGGGAAGGTTTTTGGTTCTTGTAGGACGTGGCCACAAAGCCATTGACCGGAAACGGTGATCCAGGATCATCACGCCGGGTCTAATACTACTTGCGTGTTACTTGTTCTGTGGATATTGTGGGAATACTTGAGAAAAAGAAACACATTGTGAGGATCCACGACTACCAGAGAGGTTCTTACACTACTAAATCAACGCACAGTCAAGTATATATATAACAATAACCATACTTCATCGGGTCCATCATTGTCTCCACCTTCCGGGGACGACCCAGCTGCCCAAACTCCACCAGAGTATCAAGCGTCACGAACGGGGCATCCGGCGGGTCGTAGATAACGGTGGTACCATTTAAAGCATTCCGGCGATTCACAGGGTCCTGATCCTGCCATTGAGCCCACAACCTGTCAATGAAGGCATGGTGCAACATGAACGAGGGATCCTGCGGCGACGCAAAGAAATCAGCCATGGATCCTCCGACAGAGCGGTGGCCGCCGCCATGCGAGCCCGCCTGGTCAGATTCACTGGGGGACATGACTGCGAGCCAATCTCGAATGGTGGTTGATGCTTGCATTCGGTCCACGCGAGCCTGGTTGTTCAGCATCCCCAGAACGGCGGGGCTCAAGCTGCGCGACAGACAGCGCGGATTGTAGTCATACGCGTTGTCGGGGATGGGCGCGTAGGATCGAGCGAGAGTGGGACTGAATGGGCCCATGTGCACGACGAGGTCTTTGAACGGTCCCGACTCCACACATCCACCGCCGGTTCCTCGCGGGAGGCATGTCCCGGAGGGAGAACAGGGCATCGGCTCGTTTGGATCGAACGCTCCGTTGCCTGAGAGTGAAGTGTCGCTGCCGTCGAACACTGGGCTTTCGAGTAGGTTGTCTGTGTCGAGCGGCCAGTTCCAGTATCTGTAGCATTTGGTCAGTGCGGGTTCCTAGTCTGTGTGATGATTTTACTCACGGTACGCTGCCTTTGTATCCGCATTCCTCGCGCAGGGTCGTTTCCCAGAGAAAGAGGAACTGGCGGTGCCATGGAAGTAGGAGACCATTGAAATGGATGTTGTTGGTGTAGTTAATGTGAGTCCTTGATACATGAGCTGGAGCAAACAATAATTCAATGATACATATTGACTTACGCAACAAAATCGTCCCATCGGTTACGGACCCCCGGGAATTCCTCAATGGGTAGGATGGAAGGGCGATGGCGTAGGCACCAAAGTGCATCGATATAGTCCTTTCGCTCAGCACACCCCAGCTCTCTCCTGGTTATGTCAACATACAAGCATACAAGCATTGAAGTGGGGTCAGGGGAAGAGCCTACCATTCTTTCCTTACCAAGGCTTTCTCTGGACTACATGCTGCCGGCGCAGCTAGAGCAAGGCCGCCGATCGCGAAAATACTAAGTAGGATCGTTTTCATGCTGCGAGGCATGGTCTATGAGCAGATCGTAATGTGTTTTTGATAATTGTACAGATTGAAGTGTTTGAACGAGCTAGGGAAGACAACGTGCAAGTCTGGGTCATCCTAGATATATATAGCTTTCTGCAGGCTGTGGCTGAGTTCACAATATATTGAAAAACCCATCCCCGAGCCCCGTCGTCATGGGAGATACCTGCACCGACCCGGAGGCGGAATCTCGTATAGGCTTTCATTCAGCTGACAGGCGGTTCGTATCTCGACCCTACGTATAGAGACAGAGATTAAGGGTACTATGGATAAGGATTGGTGGAGCTGTCTCTGGGACTCACGCGATAATGCCTAAGCTCATGTTGGGTATTACCACCACGAAATAGGAGAAAACTGTGTTTCGCTGGCCCAATGTCTTGCACCGTGTAGATTGGTCACGAGAAGAGAGCTGTGTCCCTAGGCATTAACATTGGATACCAGTGTACTATTCTTATCCGTGAGAAAGAAAGCTCAAGAGGCGGTTTCATAGCATTCCCGGTCTCTACTGGGAGGTCCAGCTTAGGCACCGTGATCTTAATGGCGCTGACATCCAGGCCAGTTTTAAACAAATCCTCCAACAAGATAGTAACTAGCCCTAGATGGAAGTCGCTCGTGGCTACGCACACAGGCAAAGTAACCAACCATGGCACTTGTAGTCCCCGTCTCGTCCGAAACCTCGCAAGCTAGGGCTGGGCCTGTTTCGGGAGCCTGCTGGTTAGAACGAAGACAGATGTGTCTCATTGGACAGTGGTAGCCTATCTACCAACAAATCCTGGGAAGTCTTTCTTGGAAGATCTGAGCGCTGGTCGAGATATCATGTGGAGGCTGAGGCGAGGTTGCACGCAATGCAGGGCGTATTCCATATGGAGCTGAACGCCAGTTCGCGAGACCCTGAGGCACGCATTCTGTATTACGTCAGGTGATATTGGGGGATTAGGGCAACGCTTCCGGAGAATTTATGTATAGCGGGTATTATGCAGCCCGCCGTACTTAGCTTGACGTATAGTGCCCTCATTAACTTGAGGAATATCCATTTCGTATTGATTCATGCACCAGTATGCATCGTATTCCAAATAGTAGGACCTCCTGCTGCCGCACAGATATTCCTCGTGGTATTTTCAATCGTACTGCAAGGAACGAATCCAAATTGTAGATACGATGCGGACCAAAGTCAGACACTTAGGCAGGGCACAGCATTGAATCTACCACCGGCATAGACCATGATCTTGGACACGCGTTCAACCCTGTGCCAGGAAGGAACAGGGTTTCAGCTGATCGCTGTTCAAGAGAGATACTCAGGCTATCCCGGCCTGCTGTGTAACACTGTGAGGGACCATGATCAGACCTTATGTCCAGGTGTCCTGCGCCCCTTGATGCACCTATATAGCTCATTGGTGCTTCCACCAGGCTGAGATCCGGCAATTGTCTGAGTAATGCTAGTGGTAGTCCGTAGTTCTAGCGAAAAATAATGCACCTCCCGCATGCTTCCCATTTGCCAACGCATCGACAAGTAAGACACCCGGGATGAAATCTTCCGTGTTCAATCCCGTGTTGAGTAGTTGCTATTCGTATTCTAATTGTGCTGCTGTGAGAGGCTTGTGGGCCAGTCCAGTCACTGATACTTCCCCATATAGAATGTACATTTTGCTTTTTGTTTAGGAAATCTTAAGCGACCATCCTTGCCGCACCATAAGAATACTTATGTCTGATTCATATCATTCCACACTTTCATTGTACTTCCTTGTTTCTTAATGAAGGTACGAGTGGTCTATTTGACCGCCTCTGATTTGCTGCGTCTTCTTGCTGGTGGCTTGCTGCATCTTTGCCTCTAACCGGTTGCTGCTGCATGTGGTTGGGACTCTACCATTCCTTTGGCGAAAGCGCAGTTGATTAGCATTGTCAGGTAACGACGTCATGTTGCAGGGCCTTTACACTTTGTGTTTATTCAATCGTTGACCAAAGGTTATGTTGCGCCGTGAGAAGAAACAAACTAAAATCTGATATTTGGAGGGGAGAGAAACAAAGACGTAGGGTACAAGAGATTCAGCCAAACAAGGATTCCATAACAACCTCTTCCAAATCATACCTATTATCCGCCGCCCACTTGATGAAAGATTGCGATGACCACAAAACACTGTGAACATGTGGTGGATCTTATTCATTCCATTAATATAGCGATCCAACCCCTATTTATATAGGAGATCATCGGGGTTTGATACCCATCTTCGACACCATGACTGGCTCCAGCATATATGTGGGATACGATAGCTGGAGGAAAGATTTGAGCAAGCTTTCGAGAGTTCTTGTACTAGTACTTGTGTCCACTATGGGTAGTAAAACTACCAAGCATCATATAGTATATATGCGAGGAGTCGTTCCCACGAAGCCAGGTCTCCGAGGGGGTTAATATACAACACAATGGCGACCTGCTGGCCGGCGTCCTCTCCCGAATCTGAAGAACCTCCATCCGACGAGCCCGGGGCCTCTATCCACGTCAACACTTGGCTGATATAGTTATCTCTTTACTTGAAATCTGGAGTAAATCCGCCAATATTTAAGAGAGAGCTGTTTTCGCTCTCGTTTAGATTGTCACTGCAACCTGGATAGTGTTCACCAACGGAAGAATTCCAAGCCGTAAGATCGTCGGTAATACTCAAATAAAGCTCGCTGCCGTCTACAACGAACGTGGCGAGTAAACCCAGGTCTGGTCTCGGAAATGCGGCCCGGGCGAGTTCTTGTGCCACAGTGGGTAGGCGAGGAACATCACGTACTTAGCCAATGCGTAATATGCCAGATTGCCGGAGTTTCGCTGAACCCAGTATCTGACAGAGCCTCGGTTCCCTCCATGTTGCCAGCGAGCTAAGACTATAGTGATACACGGGCCGGATGCGTCAGTCCGAATCTTTTTAGAACCCAAGTTGATGTTAACCACGAGATCGACGACACGAGGATTAGGCTTTGGAAAGTCTGGGGCCAGATCTAAATAGAATAGCTCATGCTGATCGATTCTGGTTAGTACACCAAATTCGTAGAGTCGAGACTTTTGGTCCAGCTTACCAAAAGTGTTTGTGCTCTGTTATCATAGGCTGAAAGTCTTGCCGTATGAGATTGCATCTGCCAGACTTCTGCGATCAAAGAAGCCCTGGCAGAAATTGATCGTCCGAGTGCAGGAGCTATCTGGGTCAGAGTTCGTTGAATATGCAAATGGGAATGGCTTTGGCGTTTGTTCGGGTTGACACAGGCCTTGATCAGGCCGATTTTGGCATAGCTTCGCTGGATCGTCGCATCGAACTTTGATATAATGCTGGAAGGGATTTATATAGCTATAAATAACTGTTGCTATATTTGCCAAGACCGCCTAGATTTCAGGTTATTTAGCCCTGTGGCACCTAGAAACTCCAGTGCAGCTACGTGGTCCCAATCGATATCTGACGCCACTCATGCCGTACTGGAGAGGACGATAACAAAGTCAGTCTATTTTTTCTCAGATGATTTCGCAAGAATCAGGATCGGTATATGGGCTGGGGTAAGGGGACAGCTCATGACAAACGTGGATATGATGATTACGAGAGATTGACTTGGATATCAGCCATGCATCATAATACGCGTCATTAAGTTTGCCTTTAGCTCCTGAGCCGAAGCTTTTGTTGCAATCAACATATCCATAGAGGTACGTTGCACGAATATTGTTCGGGGAAACAGTGCCAGTTGGAATTACTCGGTAAGGAGTCTCGTCGCCTGGGAAATCAACAGGCGGCTCAGTTAAAGTGCAGCGTAGCAGCAAGAAGATTGTCGCAAGAGCTGCAGGGAGAACCATGTTGACGGGCTGTACAGAGTGAACTTCGGATGCAATCCAAGAGAAAGAATAAGGACATATATGTTATCCCCACCTAGGCTTACCACCGTAGGATATTGTTGGATACTAGCACTGAATATCCTTAATATTAGGAAGGAGCCTTCGGGGATGCCAAGATGGAACTCGGCTTCGCGTTGGTATGTATGTTGCACATGGAGCAGAAAAGTAGCGAGTCATGGTAAACAAACCATTCCGACCCATTATAGCGCTAGAGGGCGCGAGCGGCTGTCGCAAGTTCTCAACTGGAAAATGATTTAATATCGACGCAGTCTCGCACGAAGGGGACGGCGCCACCCTCACCGCTCCCCAGGATCTCAGTCCAGAAATTACTTCATGCGGCGTGGTTTTCTGATCTGGCCCCATATTCTTCTACGTTGCTGGTCATGACGCGAATGGCGCTTTGTTAGATGGTACGGCTGACATTTGGAAGCCGCGCGAAGACCTTAGAGGGGGAAGGAGGACATCGTGGATCGTTTAGTGTTTAGTGTTAGGAGGTATGTAGACAACAGTCTCTGGTGTACAGAGAAGATAACCGCCATGTGACGTAACTCTAACCATACCATACACAAACTAATTGAAACTTTAGATCAAAAGCGTTGGGAATACCTTCAGGCTAGTGCCCAAAGGGTTAGCGGTATACGGCCATACAAGGAACTAAGACTGTACTTGTAATGTTGAAGGCAGCTTCTCCCAAATTCCCTACATATTAAAACGCCTGAGAGCGCGTTCATGAGCTCAAGTTCCGAGGTCGTGTGACATGATACTAGACATCGTTCTTTCCCTGTTTATAGACTTATCATTGAAATATGGGATTTAGCAGCATGCTCGTCGCCATTTTATTAGGTCTCTGCCGACAAACCATAGGCCGCGTACTTCCCATCAACATTGACCGTTTCCTTATTTTTCAACGACGAGGAGCAATGGATGACCCTCAGGACCTGGACGACCCACAGGACCTAGACGACACATCGGACCTAGATGATCCATCAGACCAGGAATTCATCCCATATATCACAAACCCTTCCCTGTCGGCGACTGACCGGACCGTCTTCGGCACTCGAAAATGCACAGTCTTTGGCTACCCCTCCACTGGCGGGGTTCTTATCAAAGAAGCCGATCTTCTCGATATACATTTTCTATCGCTCCCGCTCTCTCATGCATTGCAGCGCTCATCCAGTACCGACGAAGAAGACAGATTCTGTAATCTTCTGCGACGGACCGGTGCGACGTTCTGGCCAAATAAGCAAGATTGGCTCCAAGTACAGGTGGGTTTTAGGAAGGGAACGAAGGAACAAAAGAAGATAATGGTATACGGTTGGCCCACAGATGGAGTAGGTGTGTGGGTGTTGAGATTCAAAAGTATCAAGCAACTGCCAAACGATTTTGGGAGGATCCGTTTTGCAATGAATATGGAGCAGAAGATACAGATTATGAGAGAGTATGGCGCTGTTTTTGTTGAAGATGCCACGCAGGTGGAGGAGCTAAACACGATTTGAGGTCTACATGGTCAGCATGGAAAGGAGCCTTATTTGTTCTAGCGGACATTGGCAGTGAGGGAGCTGCGTCATCTCATGAATGCTGTTCAAGTACTATTCCCTGGAGACTCTCCTTCAGCAGCGCTTAGGGCAATACTTCTTGAAACCAATTGAAACTGCAGAGCAACAAGGCTACTGTCATCGCGGACATAAATAATGCTGGAAAGGGCATTTTGTATCATGATAGGCAACATTGATTGTGAGTGTACATCCACCTAGGAAGTCTTTCTCGCAGATAGACACAATAAAAGAGACAAAAGAGCCTGCACCCTTAGGAAGGATTGGCGAAAAGATGATTTGGTTACATTGAGTCTGGTGTATTTCCTGATTTTCTGCCACAATTTCAAGGCCTCGGTTAGAATCTCGAATATGGAACGTGACATATCGGAGATATTCTTATACATCAACAGCACAGCCCGTACCTGAGCCACGTAGCAAATGAACTGGCCTATAAATTTAGAAGGTCCGGGAGAGATCGGCAACCCCCACAAAGGATCGGCACATCATCACCTGTAATGGATTTCAGGCGTCCTGGAGATATGATCCGCCATCGAATAAAGTTCGACGGTCCTATCGAGAAGGAGAAATGCTACAAAAACACGTCCTCCGCAATATATCATCCAGCCTGCCAAGCAAGATTTGGCCCCGAATATCTCTCCAGAATCAACCATGCGATGGAGGAAAACAGCAAATCACTCCTGCATAGCCCAGAATCGATACTACAGTATAATCAACCGATATCAACTTTGACCTCGTACCAGCTATACTGCGCCGCATTTTGTCTTCTTGGCATATTTGTTGAAAGATAAGATGGCATCAATAGCAGAATCGAAGATATATAAGAGGCATCGACCTCACTGGCTTCAAGATTCTATCTCCGAAAAAGCACTGAATTCAATCAACCCACCAAAACACACTTTTCTACAGGCTATCTTTCCTACATTCTCAAAATGCAGTGGACCACCATCCTGATCGCACTTGGTGCCCTCTCTACCCAGGTATGAACCCATTCACAATCATCTAAACTATCTTCATTCAGCTCACAGAGTTCCTTTCTCAGGTATACGGAGCTGCTACGGGTAGCCCCTTCGAGAAGCTTCCCATAACCGCCCCGACTTGGGAGGTGGAAGTTACTCCAGGCGGCGACAGGGTCACCCTCAGTGGCACCGCGCAAGAAGTGCACGCACAGCTCCTCCAGCTGAATCCCAACTACGACAGCGACTTCCCCGCCAAGCACAGCGAAGAAGAGTCATCCAGTGTGATGAAGCGAGACTTTAAATATGAGAAATACTACTGCTGGGGAGAAGACGGCTGGCATTATTCCCGCAAGCGCGGTGATAGTGGCGACCTACAGAATGGGATCGATTACCTCAACAGCATAGGAGGCACCCCGGGACAGTCCGCTGGCACCTGTGGTCGCGTCAGTTGCTCATACAATATGGCCATCTATTGGTGCAACGCCGTTAGTCTATTTCTCGCTTCTTGCCTTCTCGACTGGAGGGCTGCATCGAGCGTTACTAATGACTTTTTCATATAGAATTCGGAAAAACACTACCTCAAGTCCTTTGGAACTATTGCTGATGGCGCCCAGTTCCTTTTGGACAAGTGCGGTGGAGATCACAAGCCCCATGGGGAAGTGGTCGCCCCTAATCACTGGAGCGTCCGGGTTGTGTCGGATGCCTGTTAAATGAATATAATATTTAATTGTGTATAGTCAAGCAATCAATACTTTTATTTCTTCTAATCCTCATCATTGCCACGTTCCATGTTGTGGAACATGAGATGTGGTTTTCAACAACGGATATAAAGCAAAGTGTATGGGAGCTGTGTAATGAGTTTTTGTACAGTAATGATGCAGCTTCCTGATGGTAGATTAAGATGGCAGAGAATCAACCCGTGAGAAACATTGAGACATCGCAGATCAGTGCTCAGAATATCAGGTATAGCAAACAAGTATCAACACTTTACGGACAATAGTTCGTCACACAATGCCTGTAGATGTTCCATATTAGATGTTCTGTGAATTTATTTCTATATTGAAAGTTTTGATCCAGCTGCGCAGCATAGCTAGAATTGTTTGTCGCACCTTTGCTCTAGGATCTCATATCCTCCTTTTTCATCAGATCATGTCTCATAACCTACTGACCCACTGTGGCACGTTTGACTGTCTCATTGAGCGATGGGCGGATGGACGGAAGTCGTGGCAGTGTGGGATCGATGACTGGGTCGTGGATGAATGAATGAATATAAAAGAATCTTAGCATGTCACAGACAAAGCATAGAGTATATCTTTCAGTTTCCAAGAACAGCAGATTGATATATTGCTAGGATTGGTTCTTTATAACAGCAGAGAGCAACAGTGAGCCATTATGTGGTCTTTGAACTTCTTTGTTTCCTTTATTCACTCTGCTGTGTCTCCATATCGATTAAGCAGGGTATAAGCTCAACAATCTCTGAATCATTGTGTCAATACACCTGGCAAGGATGATGAATCGACGCGGTAGTATCCTATCTCATTGTGAATAGGGCATAATCATGGGAACGTTCGTTCACACTGTATATAGAAGGCAACGTTTGCTCTTGCCTTTCTTTCTACTCCACCCATCTTGTGTGAACCTGCCGCAGAGATCATTTTTTTTTTCCTTTCTAGAGCTATCAGAATCTAGACGCTGAGCAGAGGTATGTCCATTCCATATATGTCTAATCTTGCCCAGTGGGGGTTATGCTCCTCCATTCTTAACTTCCCATCTTATCTTACATTTCGCATTGCAATCTGCGGATATTGTGTTGACAAAATGACAGAAGTGAACCATATCGCGCCTCTGGCCGCAGTGGGCAACACTGAGGACATCCAGGAGCCCGGAACTGGGCAAAACTTCGTTCGTATTCACACTCACTCATCTCCTCATCAAATTACCCCGGTACCTAGCACCATGTCAGGAGCTTTCCAAGACAGCACCACCGCGAGATACTTCAGGGCTGGCGGGCCAAACCTCTGCGAGGCACCCTATAACTACCGCAGCCTCCCAAACGAGCATATCCCTCATGGCGATGTTAAGCGTATCCTCTATAATCGCAACATACGGTTCTTGACGACATCCTTTGTGGAATGCACACCAAGCTACGACGACATAGCAGAGCCAACTCAAGCATTACAAGTTCTGGCACACCGGCCAGAGAACGACACTAGAGAGAACTGGCAGCATGCAGCACGAGAAATACAGGCTCTTCTTCGCAACCATGATCTTGACAATATCACGGTGGATATTATTGATTGGTGTTTAGCGCAGGGCCCCCCCATCTACCCGTGCAAGTCGAGTGATGCAATCTTTCCAAAGTGGGACGCGGTTCGCAATCGAATTTTGCAAGTGGTTGATGTGTCTGGGTTTCAGCTTCTCGGGTGTTATCGGATCGGTTATGATTGTGATGCTGAGAACAGCACCCCTTCTGTCCTAGTCACGGTCGACCCGAAACACAAGCGAGACTGGAGCATCGTTGAGCAGGATATCAGGGATATCCTGAATGGCTTTGACCTTCATATGGTCGATGTGCGCATCTTCAAGGATCGTGATATTTTCTGTGCCAGCCGATCATCGGCCGGAGGGCAAAGTATCTGCCCTATACCTCCTCCTGTTGAAGACGAATGCCCCATGGCGGTGACCATTGGAAGTGACTTGGGTGCTCACAATAGCGAGCGTTATGGTACCTTCGGTGGGTGGCTCGATCTACAATAGAAGTCTGGCTCTGAATGGTAGTAATTTGGTGTGACCTGCCGCTATTGCGTGCTTGGTCACGCCTTCAAAGGCCTTCGTATCTTCGAGAAGAAGGATGAAGCGCTAAACCATATGGAAGCGATGGCAGAGGATCCCAACAATTCAACTCCTGATGCTACTGAGCCCCCCTCACAAGGAAAGGTGGACTGTCCAAGTCTCAGTACAGTGCAATACTTCATTGACTACTATACAGACAGGATCGATCAGACGAGAAACATGGAGACGTTCCGCGCTCTGGAGGAGATGGAAGCGGAAGCGAACCTCCACGGGGATCTAGCAAAAAAGTGGGAATGCCTGAGGGAGAGACTTAGCCGTCTAGAAAACCATCTTGCAGAGCTAGAGGCCTACAAACGAGCAAACAGCTATGAGTTTGGCGAGGTCTGGGCTGACTCTGGTGATGATACTCGAAGCACGACGACAATTATGGACTGGGCACTCCTGAAACCCCATCCAAGTCGCGCATTTCCATTCAATGAGGTATAGTTGGCTATGATACGCTCTTCTCACCTGTGCAGTGCTAAAGTAAACCCTAGTTTCGGTCATTCAAAGCTCTCGGAAGGTATCAACCTATAGGAAGTACCGGATATATCCAAGCCGGTATTGAGCTGTCCAACGAGCAGCAGCTTGCAAAATATGGGTTCCAAACAGGGGTGACCCGGGGAAAGTATAACGAACTTGCAGCTACAGTTTTCACGGTTGCAAAAACCGGCGCAATACGGACAACAGAGGAACATTCAATTCTTTATCAGCCAAACATCACCTCGTTTGAACCCGGTGACTCCGGCTCACTTGTGTACGACACGAGTGGCTGCATAGCAGGTCTGGCCTTTGGTGCCCAAATGTCGGGCCAGATTGTCGTTTTTACCCACATTGACAGCTTGATTGCTGATATTAAGGGCCAGACTGGAGCTGAACAAGTCATCTTTTATGGACAGGAACAGCCAACAGAGGCATACCACGAAGATCCAAACTAAGGTCTTTGGGGCACCATCAAGAATGTGTTTGGGTCTTTGCTTTTCTTTTCTCCTTTTACTTGTCCCTTTTGCTGTTGGGCAGGCTCTGTCCGTCTCATTCGATAGTAACGGCAATCGTGAGTTTGCTATGGTTCATCTTTACGTGTCTTTTAATATGGTGCCTCCCATACCGTATTTCCCTTTCTACTATTGTACCTCTAGGGTTAATTCCATCATAGAATAGGGTATCACACAGCGTTTTAATGTGATGGTTTTTTTGACACAAATAGATCCCTCTACATGGATCGCACCAATCACGGGGATACCCTAGCTTACTCAAATATGAAATGCCTTCAGTTGACCGATGGAATTGTATTCATTCACCGTCTATATATATCGATCTACTTGCTGGCGGTAGTCAACTTGTCACCCACCAGGCTTGCCAGACCCAATATATTCGTCCTCTTATCCATCAGATCTAGGAATGGCACATCTACCCCCATCGCACCATAGATGTATTGACGGAGCTCCGCCGCCAGCATACTATCCATACCAAAATCCAACAAAGGCTTCTTCGCATCGATCTTATCCACTGGCGTGAGGATGATGTTAGAAAGCTTCTTCACCAGAACCACCTTCACCGCATCCGTGAGTTGCGCTTTATCATTCGAAGCGATTGCCTCCTGGATAACCGACGCCTGCGTACTGTTGCCCTGAGCAGACTTCCCCGCATTACGCCTCAGCGCGCACGTCAACACATCGAACCGCGCATCGTTCAGGAACTGCCAGTACCCCTCATAGCCCTGTTTCCGGTGGCCCTGCAGACCCGTATCCTCCAGCCCAGTCAGAATATGCGACTGGGGCATGAGATCATTAGGATGAAGCGAGGTAGGAGGCTGAGTGAGACCAAAGTCGAAGATCTGGACCAGCTCATCTTCCGTGAGAGGACGGATACCTTTACGGAGAAGCAGGGCCTCGATTTCCGGGTGCTCGTGCAGGTATCCCACCTCGGAGACCATTCCGAGGCCAAGGGAGACAGCCTTCAAACCCAGTCCGCGACGGTAGCGCGCAAATGTGTCCAGGAAGTTGTTGGCGGCGCAGTAGTTGCTTTCGGTGGCTGTGCCCAGTTTCCCGGAGATGGAGCTCGTCAGGACGAAGAAGTCGAGTTCCCTTTCCCTGTCTAGCGCGGAGAGGGCGTTGTGCAGGTTCCATGTGCCTTGGACTTTGGCTTCGGTGCCATTGAGCCAGTAGTCGCGCGGCATGTGTTTGAAGATTGCCTCGTTGAGACCCATCGCTGCTTGGATGACCCCTCCGAGAGGGGTTGGTGCGGCTGCCACGGCGCTGTGGACGTCTGCGTAATTTGTAATGTCGCCTTTGATGACGGTGCATTGTGCGCCTCCTGCCTCCAGTTCGTCGATGAGGCGCTGGGCGGCTGGTCGTTGTAGACCTGAGCGGCCAAGGAAGACGAATTTGCGTGCCCCGCGGCTCATCATCCATTTGGATACACTGCGGCCGAGACCACCGAGACAACCAACTAGTAGATAGCTCTTTTGGGGATCTAGCTGTGTCGAGAATTTCTCACGCACGACAGGTACCATCTGTGTTTGGTCCTCGAAGGATATAACGATTTTGCCCATGCGCTTCGCGTTGTTGAAATGGTTAAAGGCCGGTACGAGCTCTGAAACGTTGAATACGGAGAGCGGCTCAATAGGACGAATATCGCCGCTTCGTAGGAGCGAGATGACACGAGTGATTAAACTTTTATAAACGTGATGCTGTGCTGGAGATGCCGACTCGGCCAACATGCTTATATCGAACGCCGTGAAGGTCGTGCCTCGGGAGAATCTTTCCATATTCAGACGGCCCTGGTCAAGAAGATCCCGTTTTCCAATTTCGACAAAGCGGCCGAAGTCTGCCAGGCAGTCCCAGCTCTCGTGTAGGAGCTCGCCGAGTAGCGAGTTCAGGATGACGTCGACTCCGCGCTCATTTGTGATGGTCTTGATGTTAGAAGCGAAGCCTGAGTCGCGAGAATTGAAGATATGGTCCGACTTGATGCCAAAGTGGTCAATTAAGTACTGCTTCTTCTCGTCCGTTCCAACAGTTGCGAAGATCTCTGCGCCTATTAGTTTAGCTAGTTGTATTGTGGCGATACCGACGCCACCTGCAGCGGAGTGGATTAGGATTGACTCTCCTGGTTGGAGATTGGCTCGGTGATAAAGGGCATACACGGCTGTCGAGAAGACCATCAGGACAGATGCCATGGTGTGCAGGTCCTCGCCATCGTGGAGCTTAACACAGCTCCAGGCTGGAACAGTCTCGTACGTGCTGAAGTAACCAGGATACATGACAGCGACCTTATCACCGATACTAAGGTCGCGGACGTCGGAGCCGATGGCAAGAATATGACCTGTGCATTCCAAGCTGCACCGTGCATCTGTGGTCTGGACATGCCCTGCCAGTGCGTTAACATCTTTCGCGTTGAGGCCGACACAGGAGACTTTGACAACCACCTCATTGGCGGCCAGCTTCGAAAGGGCTGGATAAGGTCGTTTCACGAACTGTACTGTGCTCAGCTGTCCAGGCCTCTGCACAGACAAGGCAGCATTACCAACACTCCCAAGTGGCATAGGTGATGCGAGCCCGTCTTGCCGTGTACGAAACTCTCTGTTCATACGCTCGTCGGGAACTATACGACTGATCAGGAGATGGGACCCATTGTCAATATACTCGCAATCGTTGATCAATTCGTTCCCACTTCGAACTATTCTCGCGACATCCCGTGAGATTACTGCAGCGTCAGTTGTTGGATCTAGTTCTAGCGAAAAGATCTTGGTTGAGGGTTGCTCAATCACTACAGCACGAGCAAACCCCACGAACAGGGAAAGGGTGGGATTAAATTCTTCGTGTACTCCTGATCCTGTAATCCAAACAATCCATGCTGCGTGTTCGATCATTCGTTTGAAGCCATCGAATTCCTCCTGTAGGACGCCACCAGCAAGAATAGACCTTTTCAGCTCAGCTGTAGAGATGACTAGTGAGTTTGGAGAAATTGGTATGTGTACTAGGTCTGCTAACGCGACCTGCTTGATCGGCATGCCTAAATCATCGCTCAAATGGCTAGCTAAGTGTTCATCGGCAGGATGCATTGATGACCGGCAGATATGTAGAACGTGGTCGAAATTTGGACTAGAACAACTGTTCACAGCTGGTGCTCCGCGGAGGAGCTGCACATTGTGGGCTGTTTCCGATTGAGATCGTAGGACCGAAAGCCTATCGAAGTTTAAGATGCTGCCGACATCAGGTGAAAGGAAGACCGTTTGATCATCTGTGTAGGAGCCTAGCTCATCCGCCATGGCGATATCGTCTCCTAAAATTACCAGACTGAAGTGGTCGCCTGGTGATGCAATCCGATACTGCAATGATCGAAGCCCTAATGGAACGATGTACTTGTGGACCTCAGCAGCCTCGAGTTGACCGTCTGGGGTCAGGCGCCCCATGGAAAAAGAATTGAAGCGCCTGTAGATACTGGATGCATCAAGCACTTCCAAGAACGCCAGCGTGATGAGAGATAAGTCGGTCGAGAGGCATAGGATATGAGCATCTGGGTTTTTATGCACGATTAAGTCAAGGGCTGCTAGCATGTTGGCCTTGGACCCGAACGACCCCAGATCAGATCTTAAAAGAACGTGATTGAGTGCTGATGAAAAAGTGGCATTGTCGTGTACTTGACTAATGTCGGGCTTCCAGGTGACTCGTGTTATGGGGTGCCGCACCTCCATCTTTTCGTTTCCTATGTATGCGGTGACGTCTACATCTTTGAAATGCGCCACAAGTTGCTGCTGACTATTGAACAAGGCGCTATCAATCTTATTGGTGGCTTGGCCTGTTACCTTGGACATAGAGCGAATTGTGCCTTCGTCAGTGGGACTAGAGGGCAGGCTGATCCTTACAATTCCGAGCTTTGTCGGTACTTTACCAACCATCGAGTGGATTAGGCCACCTGTGCATGCAATAAGGGCGACCTGGAAGAGGTTGTCCAGCAATACAGGATGTATGAGGTATCGGGGGTGGGACTGTGCTCCCCCAACAGCGGGGGCAAGCGTCCGTGTCCGTGCTTCTGCATACAATATACCCTTGGGGTCAGGTGTCTGGATGTCATGCATGTGTTGGAAGGTTGGTCCAAATGCAAGACCAGCATCGGCGATACTCTCATACCACAGCTTCGTAGACTGGGGGGCCAGGTGACAGTCTCTGGATGGAAGCTGTGTACTGCTGGTCGCTATGGGCTCTAGCCTTATCGAACCCTTGGCCCGCACTGTGGGGCCGTCCTCAGAGATGGACGAGATCTGGAATTCCCACCAGACCTTCGACTCTCTAATATTTGAGATTGGGAGCGGACGGAGCTCCGTATAGAGCTCGATCGACCCCTGCTCCGGTAATGGTAGAGCCTTCAGTAAGTCGACATGCCGGAGCACTACGGACTCGCCCGCACCGTCCGCACCAACAGGTAAAACCTTTTGCATCAGCGCCTCCACAGCCATGGATATATATCCGGTGGCCGGAAAGATGACAGTATCACCCAGCCTATGGTCACGTAGCCATGGGACATTTTCAAGCTGCAAGAGGTTCCGCCATCCAAACGTGGTCTGGTTTCCGCCTGGTACCTCTCTACCCAAGAGCTCGTGTCTGGGGTGTGTGGTGTTGCGCCATTCACGGCTAACCCGAGATTCATTCCATGGTGTTTGTTCATAATGCCATGGATATGTCGGTAAGTCATAGATGTACCTAGGTATGCTACGGCCGTAGGTATGATCGAGCTTTGAGAAGTCCACTCTGAAACCCTGCACGAAAAGCTGACCAATAAAACCGAGCAAAGAGACCGAAGAATCTTGACCTCGGCTAAGGGTGGCAAGGTAGGATGTAGACTTTCCAAGGGTCTGCATGATGGGCATCTTCAGGGCCGCATGTGGTCCGAGCTCAGCGAACGTACAGTGGCCCATCATCTCAGACAGGGACGCAAGGCCTTCGCTGAAACGGACTGGCGATTCCAGATTTGCACGCCAGTACGCTGCCGTACGGACATTCTTCCCTTGGACCTCTTGGCACATGACAGTGGAGTACATGTGGATGTCATGCAGCTTCAAATCAGGGATATCCTGCGCCCCAAAGGTCAATGCCCCCTTGAGCAGCTCCTCGTACATGGCACCAATGGCAGCCATATGGTGGGAGTGATAAGCCTTGCCATCAGTCTTCAGCTTACGAGCAAACACACCTTCATCCTGTAGTGATGCTAATATGCTATTAATGGATTCGCTATCCCCACTTATTGTCACGCTTTGCGGTGAGTTTATGCATGCGACCTTGACATTTGCATTGAAGCCAAGCCTAGTGATCCACTCAAGTGCATCATCGGAGTGCAAGCCCACAGCAGCCATTGCGCCTTCAGGTGCTGATGCTGTCACTGAGTACCCTCTGTAATATGCGATGACGATAGCCTCGCGAGCTGTCAGCAGGCCTGCTGCATATGCAGCCGCAATCTCACCCGACGAGTGTCCAATGACGCCCTGTGGAAGGATAGACCAAGAGCGCAAGACGTTGACCAGACCAATCTGGACAGCAGTGGTGATAGGTTGCGCGAAGGCTGCCAGGTTCAAGGGACGAGCCTCTGAGCTATCCATTAGAATATCGCAAATCTTCCATCTAGGGGCATGGGGCAGGATGCTCAGTTCGTGATCGAGCTGCTGAATGGTATTTGCGAAGACCGGGAAATGCAACAGCTCGCGGGCCATTCCCTTCCACTGAGCACCCTGTCCAGTGAAAACAAATGCGAACTTGCTATCTGCCATGTTATTATCTGAGTTGGCTAGTGTCAGGTTGTCGACGTGGATATCTTGTGCAAGGGTTGCCTGTCGGGCAATGACAAAGCCACGGAGACCAAGATGCGATCGCCGTTGCCCGAGAGTGTAGGCAAGATCAGCAACCGAGACGGCTGAGAGATTCAATTCAGACAGTCTCTCGACTCTCCCTTGCAGAGATGCTAGCTTGTTTGCAGACAATGGGAGCAAGTATGGCATCGAAGGGGGCACACTATGCCCGTTGACTTCATTAATTCCATTACTGGCGTGACTATTAGGCTGACCATCCATTGAGCCTGTTACATCACCACTCCTCTGCATGGGCTGTCTGCAAGACACGTTGTTGGTTTGACGACCAGCCTCTTCCAGAATTCCGTGAGCGTTGGCGCCGCCGAAGCCGAAGGAATTAATGCTGATGCGACGTGAGCCACTTTCTGATGGAAAGTCCGTCATGCGAGTGACAACTTCTACCCCCCATTCCTCTGTTTTGATTTTGGGATTCATCTGCTTTACGCTGATGGTAGCGGGAATCTGACACCGCTCCAGAGATAGACTCGCTTTCATGATGCTGAGCAAACCACTCGAGGCTTCTCCGTGTCCCAGGTTCGATTTCACACCACCGATTAGCATCGGGCGGTGGCGTTGATCTTTCTGAAAGACACGAGAAAGACCTTCAACTTCAATCGGGTCTCCGACACTTGTGCCAGTACCATGAACTTCGACGTAGGCAGTATCTGCTGGATTAAGTCCGGCACGAGCATAGGCCTTGCGAATAACTGCTTCCTGCCCGTCGACACTGGGCTGCGAGATGCCCGGTGTTCTGCCATTGCTGTTTACTGCAGTTGAGCGGATTATGGAACGAATCGCATCTTTGTCACGGATGGCATCGTCCAGTCGCTTGATATAGAGCGCACCGACGCCGTCAGCTCGAGCGTAGCTGGCCCCAGCATAGATTTGTCAACCAGGTTTGTCCGTTGGGCAGTACCGGACAGAGGAGAGTGAAAGAACTTAACTCACCCATCAGCGGAAGAATCGAACGTTTGGCACTTTGAAGCCGGTGAAAGCACTCCACCCAGTGAGGTCCCAACGTGCACCTCTGGAGTCTGAATGAGGTTAACACCGGCCACGACGGCGGCATCACATTCGCCGTTTTCCAATGCAGAGCAAGCCATATGTAATGCATAGAAGGATGAGGAGCATGCAGTGTCCACCACGCAACTCGGTCCTTTCATGTTGAAAACATGGCTGATCCTATTTCCGAGAAGGGTTGGTCCCATACCCAGGTGAGTGAACCTGGTCATGTTCTCCACATCCTTGGTCTGCATAGCGATGAAGTCCGGCGTGAATGAAGCGACTTTGGTCTTGTCAGTCGGCCAATTAATTGACGGGGATCCAACTGGCTGGCCACGCACCATAACATCCCACATTCGCACCTGACACATCGTCCAAGGTAACGCCAGCGCTTTCAAAGCTTTCGAACACAACCTCAAGCAGCTTCCGCTGTTGCGGGTCCATATCTGCAGCCTCTCGGTTGTGAATGCCAAAGAACTGGTTGTCAAAGTTCCGAATGTCTTCCTGCAGGAAGCACCCGCCTAACGCTACTGTAGTCGACGGTTCATCCTTGCTCCCGTGAAAGCTGGCAACGTTAAACCGTGACTTGGGTACCTTGCCGGCTGCTGAACGTTCTTCCGCTAGAAAATCCCATAGCTCGGATGGACTGGAAATATCGCCAGGAAAGCGGCAGCCTGGAGTATACTCGTCAATAGTTGTCATCGTGATCATAAAAGAATACTTACCAATGCCAACAATAGCAATCGATTTGTTATTCGACACAGCCGGCTTCGTGTGGCCATTCTCTAAAGGGGTCACTTGGTTTTGGAGTAACTGCATCTTCAACTGTATTGTGTGATCTTGGATGAGATACTTTCTGTGTAATGTCCCAGGGTTATATGCCTAGTGTTTTTAGCCCTGTCTGCGAGTGCGCGTATAGTCATATTATAGATGCACATGACAACCGCCATTCTTGCAGTGGACCGGTGCACCCAACTCGGCAATTCCAAATATGACGAAAGATGGCGCTCCAGATGAGGAAGCTGAGAATTTGAGAAACGGCGAGGCAGATATGGGCGCTTACACAGTGCATGCGCTGACAGATCGGCAGCTTAAACTCGGGACTCGGGAGTCTTCAGCCCCCACCCTGAACGGCTGAGGGTGGGGGCCAGAACACTAAGGCAGCCCCTTGCAGAACTCCGCATGCTCAGAGTACACAGCCTACTTGCCCTTGCCCTGCACAATGAACCGTATGATACCTTTATATAGCACTATAGTGGCTACATCTAGCACTGAAAGAGAAACTGTTCTTACTCGCAATATCTTCGATAATTCAAGCCATTGAAATTACGTGAGAGGTACGAATAATCGTATGTCTTATGTCATTTAAGTACAAAAAAATATAACTACATACAAGGGTAGTAACCTGGTAGAGCAACAGCATCGAGCCAGATTACGCACATGAAACCTTAGCTCATTACATACCGTTCGCATAACCACTGAACGCAAGGTCTTCACGCACATCAAAGGGCGGGGTCGAGTAATGTCAGCAATCTGACTCATATAAGCCTGTATCATTCTCAAACCCCTGTAAATAAGATGATGTATGTACCTCGGCGGTTACAGTAGCCAAGGCTTTAGATAAGAAATAAAAGAAAAAAGAAACAAACAAGGAATTTTCATTCGTCAATGATATAATAAAAACATTGAATTGGCTGTAGGTATGCAACCATAGGACCGTTTTCCCATGTACCTACGTGTATCTACGTGAGCTAGAACCCTATTTGAGATCCTCATCACGCCAATAATTCCTCGGTTAAAACTTTCTGAACCTCCTCCAGGTACATGCTAATGTGTGCTGGTTCCTCATACCCATCGTTGAAGCTGTACACGAGCCGCAGCTGGTCGCGGAACGTGTATATGAAAAACATGGTCATGCCGAGAACAATCTCGACGCCCAGCTTCACGTCCAGAACCTTGGCCGTGCTGCCATATGTGTGCTGTATATACCGCTCGACGATGCCCAGGCTGCTGACCTGTGCATCTCCAGGAATGGGGCCCCCCTGGTACTCGGGCATCTGAATAGCTTGGCAGAGGACGCGTGTCATGTGTGCGTGCAAGGGCAGGATCTCAGGGTCATTTTTAACACTGGTACCATAATAATTATCCAGTGTGCGGGCTGTCTCCCAGAATTGCGAAGGTAGGTCCATGTTTAACGGAAGAGGTGTGTAGTAAACCGAAGCCGCGTACTCGTTCGTGTTGTAGGGTTTTGGGAGATATGGTCGCAGGTTGAACAGCCCTAAGTTTGCATAGTGGGATAAAGTGCCATTGGGATTAGCATGTTTGATAATCGCCTGGATGTACGCTGCGTGTACGGCAGAGGTAACGCTGATGCCTTTTTCTTTGCATATCTTGATAATTGCTTCTGTTGTCCGCGTGGGGAATGTCATTTCGACATTCTGGGACCGGCCGGCAGGTACGGTGCCAACTTTAGACACTGGGCCAACGCCCGGAGCTTTGGTCGCATACCCCATGAGGAGAGCTGTTGCTTTCTCAGTCTCCTCTGGCGTCGGCTCAGATACTTTGAGCACTTCCTCAATGGAGGGTGCCAATCTGGTATGTTCGTCACCGAATGTAACCTCGACTGGAGTTGTCAAGGCTGTTAGATAGCGGTCCCAGAGCAATAGTGTACCGGTCCCATCAATTGTGTAATGCTGAGCGCGCAATACAAGCTCCGATGACTTCGGAATATAGTACAGCGTAACTTGCTTGATCGGCTCAACATTGCGGCATAACTCCTCTGCATCTGCAGCCGATGAGATAACAAAGGTCGAGGCAAGCCAGTTCTGCAAAGCTGCCTCATCGGGAACCTCATAGACCATCGTCGTGCCATCAACTACGGTAGCGATCTGGGGCTGTTCAGACCGTAACTGCTTCCAGGCGCGCTTTAACGCAGATTCGATGTCAGCTGGGTTAATATCGAGATCAACCCTCAGCTTAGAGAAGATGGTGTACTGGTGGCGGCCATCGCAGTGGGCAGCTGACATTGACCCCGTATAGACAAAATAACCCTCCATTCCGGTGACAGGGCGCTCCCAGCGGCGCTCTGATACTTTTGCCCAACTCATGACTGCTCGGTACTCCTTGTTTGTGAAATAGAATGGGATAGCAGAATTTGAGGCCTAGGATGACGTGAAAA
Source organism: Aspergillus pseudonomiae (assembly GCF_009193645.1). Taxonomy (NCBI): domain Eukaryota; kingdom Fungi; phylum Ascomycota; class Eurotiomycetes; order Eurotiales; family Aspergillaceae; genus Aspergillus; species Aspergillus pseudonomiae. Next base: position 331,065 of record NW_022475995.1, read on the forward strand.
ATGGACAGAGATATGGCGGGTGATGCATTAGGATCGTGACAGTCTTAAATCCTCCCCGAGCATTGCTAGGCAGTTTATCTAGGCAGACTTGGCTTTGCCCCCATTTAATGTATACTTTCCCTTTGTGTTCCTGAGACCCCACAAGGGGCCGTGCTGTGATCTCCGCCCATACTCGGTAGTGCATCCTGGTTCTCTGATTGTCTCTCAGCCGTTCCGCTGAACTTGTATTGGCACTAGTCTATTCTAGGAAACAGCTGCGAGCATCATTTAAACTTGCAGACTTGTGTATACAAACTGGTCTAAGATAGCTTTAAAAAGGGTTTTCTTTTGAATTTTACGCTTTAATAACTCAACAATTTATATAGAAACTGATACTGATATAGTTTATAGACTATAAAACTATGTTAAATTGATGCCACTGCATTCCACAGGACCAAAAGGTCATATAATTCTGAATTCAAATTGTCCTGGAGTATCTATACAGCAAGCGGCCGTTACAGTATTTTACGAAATCTAAACAAACCATTTCACATGATCTATATGGATTTGTAGGGTTGGCAAGCAAGAGGAAAATATATATCATGATTAAATAGCATACAAACGTAAGAGAGGAAAGCATAGCCAATTGATTTAGCTGCTATTAATCAGATTTTGCTCTGTTAGTACGGAGTATTCCGGATTGGAGTCAGTATTACAGCTTAAATCAGCGGTGATCTAGTTGGTAAATTTAGATATCATGAGTTTTATCTTCATTCCCAACTCCAAAACTTAATTGCGAAGAGTTTTAAAATAGAACAGGGATCTTCCAATCAGTGGAAATAGTACTGAGGTGAGGAATGCGAATAATGGCGGAGGAAATGCTAACTAACCCTAAAGGCAGGCCGTAAGCCGACCCACGGCTATCACAAGGCTGGATTTATCAAGATAATCGCCCCCACCGCAAGGGGCATAAGCAATGAGACGCTGACAGGACAACTAATTAACTCTCATTTGCTCACACTCTCTCCATTCCTACCCCTCCCTCGTCAGAAGCAATGGAGGGGCCAGGTGAGGCGCAATATAGCCCAATGGGGGCTGATTCTGCAGGTTAAGCAAGGACAGCCATGCATGACGACTCACTCCTCCGTAAATGCCAGTGCATGGCAAGCTGACCGGCTTATCTTCAAGCCTGTAAGATCCGTCTGCTTTGCTTTTTCATCCACCTTCGTTTTGCTTCCGCGCCGCTTCCCTTCTTACAACCCTGGACGAGCACGACAACCAACATGGCCCTAGATGTACCGGATAGCACGCCCGACCGTGGGCAAGGCGTTGCGATATTGAGCATCATCCTTATGGTCCTGATAATCCTGGCTACCGTCACTCGTATTATGAGCAAGGTTGTTGCGCACCAAAACTGGTGGTGGGATGACCTGTTCGCAATCCTCTCTGTGGTAAGTCCCCTCACTGGCACAAAGTACATATCAAACCCGAAATAAAGATCAGGAAACTAAGCTTCCCATCCACAGGTCTGCGAACTAGTCGTGCTATCCCTGGTCCTAGTATGGAGAAACATCGGCCTGGGTTACCACATGTCCGTGGTGGCGTCTATTAATCCAGAATACCTAATCACCGGATCCAAATACCTCTTCATCGCGATCTTCTTCTTCGACGCCTCAGTCTGCCTCCCCAAGATCTCCGCGGTCTTCTTCTACGCGCGCGTCTTCCGCTCCAACAACCGCGCCTTCCGCATAAACCTCTGGATCATCGGTGCCCTCGTTTCTGGCTGGCTCATCTCCGCCGAAATCTCAACCATCTTCCAATGCAACCCCATCGCCAAGGCATGGGACACCACTCTACCAGGAACATGCATTAAGCAATACGACTGGTATCTATCAACCGCGATCCTCTCCACCGTCATCGACTTCTACATCCTCATCCTCCCGATCCCAATGATCTGGTCCCTGAAAATGAGCCTCCGCCGCCGCATTTATCTCCTCATCTGCTTTTTCATGACTTACTCCGTCATCGTCCTGTCCCTGGGCCGTCTTGTCGCTGTGGTCAATATCGTCCCGATCATGCCAAACGATTTGACATGGGAGTTCCCGCTATACCTCTACTGGTCCATCTTGGAGGGCTCGATTTCCATTGTCTCAATTAGTGTTCCGAGTGGCATCGCCCTTGTGAAAGCCATTATTCGACCGAATGGGAGTTCCTGGGGGTCCAGCAATGGGAGCAGTGGGAAGCGGGGGAGCTACGGAAACACCACTATCATTAAACCCACCAAGGAACGGCCAACACGCATCTATGGTGATAGGGACAGCGACGACCATCTCGTCTCGGACGTCGAGACTGCCAGAACAATGAGTGTGCATGAAGATGACGCCAATATCCCGCTAGGTGGAATCAAGATCCGGACGGATATTCGGATTATGAATCGCGAGAGATAATAAACTCAAAGAAGAATGAAATGAAAGAGCAAAAGGTGAGAAAAGAAACAAAAAAAAAAAAGATGCTTGTTAAGTATCTATCCACCGTGGGCTGGGTGGATATTTGGCTTCTACTGATATACGATGTTTTGACTACCATTTAGCGATGTATATATTCCCTTTCTGCAATGACGGTTCAATGATACCTATTTCGTCTATACCCATATGCTCTTGCCTGCTTTTATTTGTTGATAGGGCGACCATCTCTGCCACAATGCTTCTGTGCATACAAGCCCAGCTTTGCTGCACAGACCTTTTCAACTCGACTGTTGTCAATCAAATTGCTTCGTAAAATGTGTACACCCTCATTCCGTAAAATGTCATCTTGTCTCTTTCATATTGCAACTACTACATACAGGTATTATGCTATTTGTTGAATGAAATGTCCAAACATTCACCATAACATGCACTCGTAAACCAGATGAATCAAACTGCCCATATGTATATATCCAAGCCTGGCTAATCTTAAATCTACCCGGATCCTGTGTCTGAAAAACACCAGATGGGTCGTACTTCTCCGGCACCCTAGCAAGCTCTTCTGAATCACCCTCCCTATAACTGCGAAGCAGGTTTTGTCTTGGCCTCGCATAATTCAGATATGCACAGGTAGTCCGCTTGCTCCATATACCACAGCGACCAAGGACAGCGCATACATAATAAATCCCAGTTGAGAATTGAAATATATGGGCGCCAGTGGAATGATCCTTTTCGGGGATCCACTTCCCACAGGATTGATCGACCCGAACTCAGCTGTCTTCCCGTTTATATAAAATGATACGGGCCGATGCCTCCCCGTCTCCCGTAGAGCCCGCATGTACCAAGTACTTGGTGTAAGCGCCTCGAATGAGAAGAGATGCATAGAATAATTTCAAGACCCATAGTGCAAGAGCGGAGCTCAAATTATTGACACAATACGACTCAAATAATAACGCACAGCTGAATTTCATTCGTCAGTGATGGAGAGACCTCTTCCGAGGATTACTTGACTCGTTTATAGTATGATCCAAGCAGAAGCACCAAAGAAGCCGTTTGTTGGGAGGTTAATTAATTTGACAGAAGATATTCTCAGGGATACCTCCTCAGGGATGGAGCTCTCTAGAAGATATCTTCATGATAAACGACGGGGTTAGTAGTTGCGGGGACTGCCGTAATAAATGGTATCTTATATCCAATATTGATACACAACTCCAAGAGAATATAGTATATACTAGTACTTTCTTTCCTCTTGTTCTTCCAACGACCGCGATGAATGACCGGAATGGCCTGGATGCAGTGTCGCCATCACGTGCTGCAACGCCTCGCAGCCCGACCGTGAACCCATTCCAAACAGCCATCACCAGCTCGCTGAATCCTGTCCATAAGCCCTCGACCTTCGGCTAGATTGACAGTCACTCCGCCAATAATGTCAACCGAGCCACTTCTACCCTCTTACTCCTCCATTCTGGAGAACGAACGAGACCGACGTCCCTACCGATACAGGCAAGGCAGTAGAAGGGCCAACACAACCCCGCCACTTCCTCCAATTCAACTTCTCAGCGCCCTGTTCTTTGCCGGCGCCGTGATAGCCTCTACATACTGGGCCTACAAGAGCTATACAGCCCCGGACCGGGTAATTTTTCTCATCTCCATCTGACAGTCCTGACCTCTCTGATTATATTCACAGGCCCCACTGGAGGCAGCTCCTTTGCTCCCTTACTTTGCATCGTTATCCCTGATCCTTTCTTTCTGTTCGTGGATCGGCTACCTAGTCTCCATCCTCTATGACCAGGACGACCTTTCTCTTTTCCAGCGGAAACTTGTCATATGGATCTCAGTCGTTGGAAAGGTAGTGTTAGTGGTCGCACACGCAGTCATTTGGTTCGAATACAAACAAGTCTTCCCCGGCACAAAACAACCCAACTGGATTATTATGTTTCTCGCGATGCAAGCATGGTGGGACTTCCTGCTGTTAATCGGGTATTCTATGCTGCGAATAATGTAAGCGACGGCTAGGTTAGACTGTTTAAGGATTTTTCATGGGTAAGAGGGGATGCATTTGTTCTATTGTTGTCGTGGCTGGGGACTGTTCTTTTGGCCAAATATAACTATACCTATTTAAAGATCCATGGAGATGACAGCCTCATAAGCTAAGATCTCGGATGATTTCTCTCTACCGACTCGATCCTAGGAAACGGATTGAATCACAGAGTTCTCGACTCCTTCAGGGTTCTTCTTTCGCCGGCCAGATCGTTTAGCGTCTTCAACGTATTCCATTCTGATCCTCATATCCTGGGCAGGGTCGAATCCTCTGGCCTTTGTACGTTTAAAGATATCCTGCATAGTCCGCGGGGAAAGTCCTAGAGATGCAGCAATCTCTTTTTGAAGGACTCCCCAGGCTAGGGGCGTTAGAGCTTGAATCCTTAATTCAACCGGATGGAATACCATGGCTCTGGAGCCCCTCAATAGGTAGGCAGGTAGGCAGGCAGGAGCCAAATCCCTAACCCCAGAAAGCTGTGTTTGGATAAAAAAACAGGCCCAGGGACGCGTCACTTAATAAATCACTATGGCGGCATCCGAAAGTGGGTCCTAAATTACTGCGTCCTCCGGAGTACTACGTCCGAAGATGGATATATCCCACTAAACCGCCTTCGGTTAGTTAGGAGTGGAGCCTCGGCCCGCACGAGACCTTTGTTGCCCCTCAGGCCGCAGAGGGCCGGGGAAGCTTAGCATTCTCGACACTGTCTGTAATGGTCTATCAACCTCGTATCAGCAAAGGGTGTGGCAATTGTCGCACCCGCAGAATTAAAGTATGCTCTTGCCGTTTCACTCTATATTGAAGTCTTTGCTAAGCATTGGCCAACAGTGTGATCGAGCAGAACCAACATGTTCGCAATGTGTGCGAGCATTCTTCTCTTGTCCAGGCTACCGCGATCTGCAACAACTGCATTATCGCAATGAGAACGAGAAAGTCAGGTTCCGGGTGCGATCAGCTCAGTACAGTACTGAGCGACAAGTCGGTTTGGCAAAGGAAACCGGGCCACAAAGTCGCCAAGCCTTCAAAGCCGCGGTTGTTGCTCAGTCTCTACAATCTCTCCCTGCATCCCTGTCATCGTCCACCTCCGCTGAGTCGGTCGGCTTTTTCTTCCGGTACTACGTTCTTGAAGATGGCCACAATATCCCTATCTATTTGAGTGCCTCCCAGATGGAAGTGCTGGCAGCAAACAGCCCGTCAGTCATGCAGAGTCTGGTCGCAGTGGGCTTAGCAGGGCTGTCTAATATCAAAAAGTCCCCTGATTTGATGAGTAAAGCAACTGAGGAATATACACGAGCACTGCATCTAATTAACGGCGCTTTAAAAGATGAAGCTCAGCGCAAGAGTGATGCTACACTAGCGGCTACAATGCTTCTTGGCATGTTTGAGGTAAGCTGAGCTACCTTAGTTTGAGTAAACATATTGATTCCACTAGGTCCTGACTTGCAACACTCCTTCCTCTTTAGAGTCATGGGCCCAGCATATTCGTGGTGCCTCAGCCCTTATAGAAATGAGAGGGGCCGAGCAGATCAAATGGATCGTTGGCATGAGAATGTTCACCCACCTGCGAGTGCAGATCGTAAGCACCAATAAAACTGTCTTGGGAACCTCCATCACAACTGACACCCAAGTTAGATAGCCAGCTGCTTGCACTGGCGCCTTTCCATTCCGGCATCGATTGTGCACTGGTCTCTCCAGGCTATGACAGAGAGATCAGTAGCGGACGCGAAAGCGGATGAGCTGGTTGATCTGGTTGCCCACGTTGCCCGACTGCTATCCCAAGCACGAATGAACTTGGCGTCTGATATAGTATCCTCGGCAGCAACTATTGACAGATACCTTCGCCAGTGGAGACAGACTCTTCCGCCTCGATGGGCCTACCAGACCGTACCAGGGCCTCCCGTGCGCAACAGGAGCCCGTCTCATATAAAGTTCTACTATACCCACGTATATCATATATACCCTGATCTTTGGGCATGCAATATCTGGAACTTTTATCGAAGCGCTCGCATACTACTCAACCAATTGATGCTGAACAGTGCGGAGATAGGTGATCAAGCAGAAAATGTCCAGATAAGAGAAACTGTGGCCCAGTTGAGTACAGAAATTGCAGAAAGCGTTCCTTTCGCACTTAAACTTGTAGACAGCAGAGCCACAAATTTTCCCTCGCTTGACCACTGTCTTGGGGGATTTACGATTTTATGGCCCCTATACGTGGCGGCCAATACAAACCCTTTAGGCTCTACATTGCGGGAATGGGTAGTTGAACGATTCGAGACGATTGGGAATGACATGGGTATAGGGCAGGCCCATTTCATGGCCAGAACTCTACGAAACACGTGTGCCCCTGTCCCCTAATCAGCAGTGCCCCTTCTTTCGTCTGTGGATATTCTAAGAGAGTGGGCTCAATATACTTGTTATAGGAGGTGCGGTATTCTATGCCCTATGTCGCATCATCTCTGTGGATCATTATCGTATAATAATCGACTATGTACAGCGTTTCACCCTTTCCAGCAAACAGCCTTTTAAGGGCCCCCGGAAATGTAACAATATTACATATTCTTGGGAAAGACTATATCTACAAATGGCTCTGTTGGGGTGCAGATGCCCCAACCAATCTCATTAACCTGAAGAGCAGGCTCACGTCACCCTCTGAACTGTTATCTGGGATGCCTCCACGCCCATTCAATATCTCCACCAATTCGTTCTTTGTGAGGGTTAAACGCAAACTGGATGTGCCAATCGACCTGTCCTGACCTGTTGTGATACGATATGTCAACGCCCCGTTGCTCAAAATTAACCGCCAACGTTGCTTTTCATCATGCAGATGCAGGTCTATCGTGAAGGATTCTTCTGCAGCTTTGGGTCCATCTAATTGAACGGACAGAAGAGTAAGCAGTTGTTCCATTGATAGTGCAGCCATGTATTCACGCTTCGGGTGTTCCAGTCGATCTAGCACTGCAGGAGAGCACATATCCTGGGCACCGGAAAGGTAGAAGTTGCGCCATGTCGCATTTTCACAGCCATATGCAAGTTTCCTGTATACAGATGCCAGCTCAAGTCTTGACTCTTTGTGCTCGGGATGAGCGGCTATGACATGGCCCAATAATGTCACCGCGAAGCGTGAATCGCCGTTACTAGCGTACTCCTTTGCCTTCCGAACAATCTCGTCCAGACCTCCCATACAATCAATGTATCTTTGACCAGCTTCAGCTGCTGGGTACTCCCATAGGTGTGCTGGGTTCCCATCGAACCAACCCAAATAGCGTTGGTAGATGCCCTTGACATTATGACTAACAGAGCCATAGTAACCCTGTGTATGCCATGCCATTTGCAATGCCGGCGGGAGGGAGAATCTTTCCGCAATCTCGATGCCCGTCAGGCCGAGATTCATCATCCGCACAGTTTGATCATGAAGGTAGGTGTAGAGGTCTCGTTGCTCCGATATGAACTTGACGATTTTGGCCTGGTCCCAGGTCGGCCAATTGTGGCCAGCGAACAGCACATTGGCTTTTTGTCCATATAGCACTGCTGTTTCATCGAGATAGCGTGCCCAAGCCTTCGCGTCACGAACCAGAGCCCCGCGAAGGGTGATTATGTTGTGAAGGCAATGTGTCGCACATTCAGCAATGCAAAGTGCTTCGTGGTCGGGAAAATAGAAGTTCATCTCTGCCGGTGCTTCAGTCTCAGGGACCATTTGAAATTCAATCCGAACGCCATCCACCGTGCGTTCCTCGCCTGTGTGGCAGATAGAGACGTTTGGAGGAATCAATGACATTGTCCCACTAGAGGGCATCATTCCAAGACCACAGCCAATGTGACCGTCTGGCCCTTTCGGTAATCGCATGCCATACATATAGCCTGCACGCCGGCGCATGGCGTCGCCGACGTATATATTCTCACTGGTCGCTTCGGCCATGAATCCCTGCGGGGCGATAATAGGTATCGATGTATTCGTGCCTGATGGCAGCACACCCTGAGCTCCGCCAAAATGATCTACATGTGAGTGAGAGTAGATCAAACCAGTTACTGGCCGGTCTCCCCGGTGTTCACGGTAAAGCGCTAGTGCAGCCGCTGCACACTCGACGGACGTCAGCGGATCAATCACAATAACACCTTTATTTCCCTCAACGACGGTCATGTTTGAGAGATCGAAACCTCGGATTTGGTATATTCCATCAGTCACTAGGAAAAGGCCCTGGATTGAGTTCAATTGGCCTTGTCGCCACAGCTTTGGCTCGGCCGTTGCAGGGCAGTCTGCGTCGCGAAGAAAATCGTATTCGTCATTGTTCCACACTACGCGGCCACTGGCATTTCGTATGATACATGGTTTCAGTGAATTGATAAACCCTCGTGTGGCGTTCTCAAAGTCAGCTCTGTCGTCAAACGATGGCGAGAAGGTCATAATGGAGGATGTTTATGATACGTGGAATCTGTGGTTTGGTTGGTTGGTTTCGGTGCTACTCTTCCACGACTAGGCGGCAGGCAGCAATTATATATTTCGCTCTGGCGGGTAAAAAGAAACGGAAAACAAAGGAAGTTAGAAAGTGAATCACTCTCAAACCTCGGTTCGACCAGAAGCGCCCTTAAAGTCTACAGAGGGTCCTCGATGGATGCTTAGATAACCTCACGATTCACTTGCCGAATATGGTTTAAAGCGCAGACAGAGCTCCATCAACGACCAAACCATGGTACCCACTTTCTCCACCGCTAAATTTACAACTAAGCGGGGACCAATGGTTGCGCACAAAGCACTTGAGACGGCTTTGGATGTGCAACATCACCCTAGAATGATGTGATTAACAATGCCATGAAAGTATGAACGCTGAACCGAGGCGAGGCAAAGGGATTGTTATAAAAAGGTTGAGGGGACAGCGGCTCGAGATGTCCAAGGCCGCGTCAATCTAGCGGGAACAAAGACGACAAACCAGACACCATGTCGAAAGTTGAGACATATCTGGAGGAGAAGAGGCAGCTGGGTGGGACTCTATCAGGTACAGACAGTCTAGAAGATGATTTGGATAGGGATGAGGTCTACCCACTTAAGGAACAGAGAAGAATCTTGCACAAGATCGATCGAAGACTAGTCACGGGCTTAGGGCTTCTCATGTGTGTTAGTTTGGTGGATCGGACCAACTTGGGAAATGCTATGATTGCTGGGTAAGTTGTCATACATTGCATTCCGGATGAATATCATGTTGATGAAACCAAAGCATGGAAGAGGAGCTTCATCTCTATATTGGTTCTCGCTACGTGAGTGAGACACATGTCTTTCTACCCAATACAGATGCTAATTGTCAGTAGTCCATCACGCTCCTGACCTTTTTCATTCCCTATGTCCTATTTCAGTTCCCGCTTATTACGGTAATTCGAAAGGTTGGGCCGAAGATCTTCCTTTCTGGAATCACATTTTCCTGGGGAATTGTTATGATGGTAGGAAGCCCTGCCTTGCGTGCGAAGGACTGGTTAACCATAGCCAGGGATTTGGATTTATACATAACTGGACGGTGCTGGTTGGGCTTCGCATAGTCTTGGGGTTCCTTGAAGCTGGGCTCTTTCCTGGCTCAGTGTATCTCCTTTCTATGTGGTATACCCGATGTGAGTGTTCGACCTTGTCGGTTGTGGATAATCGCGGCTCACTGTGTCTAGATGACTTACACAAGAGATATTCATCCTTCTATTTGATTAGCGTCATTGGGGGAGCTTTCTCCGGAATCCTCTCGTATGGCTTCATACACATAAATGGCCTAGGTAATTTGAGTGCATGGAGATGGATCTTTGTTATGGAAGGGATCCTCACCTGTCTCGTCGGAGCGGTCGGCTTCTTTTTGATTGTCAATTTCCCTAACGAGAATAATCTCTCCTGGAAGTTTCTTTCTAAAGAAGAAACCGCATTCGTCGTCCGACGACTAAACCGAGATAGGCGCGACTCCTCCGAAGCCGCGTTCAATCTAAAGGAATTTCTAAAACCCGCTCTAGACCTTAAAGTATGGGGCTTTGCCCTCATTTTCTTGTGAGCTCGCAAACCCAACCACCACTCTGAAAGACACTCATTATCAATAGTTCTGCCACAGTTGTGTCGTATGCGATTACGTTCTTCCTTCCGCTCATTCTCCGAAGTGAGCTCAAATTTCCCCAAGCAGCATCACAAGTCCTCACAACGCCACCATACTTCTTCGCCGGCATCTTCATGTATGCTCAGGGCTGGCTTGGTGACAAATACCACATCCGCGCTCCATTGATTGTCTACAACTGTATTCAATGCATCGTGGGTTTAGCCATTCTCGGCTGGGTCCAAATCCCTGGCGTGCAGTACTTCGGGATATTTCTCGTCACTTCAGCATCCAATGCTACCATCCCAGCCGCACTGACATATCAGGCAAACAACATTCGTGGGCAGTGGAAACGCGCCTTTTGCAGCGCGAGTATAGTCAGCTTTGGCGGTACTGGTGGTGTAGCTGGGTCCCTGGTGTTTCGGTCGCAAGATTCTCCCCGCTACCTCCCCGGCATATATGCCTGTATTGCGTGAGTGGACTCTTTTATCTGTCCTACTCTTGTACTGACAATTGTCCAAGGTGCAATATCTTGTCAATAGTGGTAGTGGGTGTGCTCAGCCTTTATTTCTACATCTCGAACAGACGAGCAGCAAAGGGCAAATGTGTCATTGAAGGACTCCCAGAGTTCCGATATACACTTTAAGGTGACATGAGAATTCTTTTACCTCTAGGAGGGTGCCATAGTCCTTGGCAATGAATGGAATATGATATGGACACTTAGATACGCCTTTTGAATTGACGAAAATTAACCAAATAAAAACCCGAGTTTACTATTGACTCAATTGTAAGGACGCTACTGAAGGTAGAACACTATTCAGTCTCCGGCGAAACTTGAGAGCAGAAGAAGCATCACATCAATGATTTTCACTTGCTACTGATACACCGAGTGAAAGCGGGAAGAACATAAATATAAATATAAATATCACCTCCAACTCGCATTCACTGTTACCATGACCTCACGAGTTAAGGAGATACAGCAACAGTTCTTTCAATCCGGTCCACCGGTCTTGGTACTCGCACCAAGAGGTTTCGCTCGGTATAACCTACCACCAATGGTTGGTAACATTGAGTTGGACGGAGAGGGTTGTGAGGAGGGTTTGGATTTTTCATGGGCTATGTTGTTTGTTTGGCATATGGTGATTTGGGTTTGGGGTGTGTCACTGAATGGAGAGGAATGAAGAATGATCCGTAGAATATATGTGAATGTTATACATGTTCCATGTTTTCTGATTGTATGTAATTGAAAGTGAAGACATAGTCCTCTTTAGCAACAGAACGTTGCACAATGCATGGATCATGGAGTTTTCTCTCGGCTGGTATTTTCACCGGTTATACAGAAGCAGTCGATAGCCACCTAGCAAGTCCACCACGTCGTTTCGGCTTGGATTTTAACTCCATATTTCTCAAATATTGTATTGGTTCGCTATGATCTAATTATTGGGTTCTAGTGCCCTAGTATGTGGCAAACTAACGCCTTCCGGAATTACATACGATGCAGTTGGCTCATCCTGGTCTGCGTGTTGGTAAGACCCAACTCAAGTCCTCCTCAACACCAAGGCGATATAGCCAAACAATCGGTATACGGCAATAATGCCTATCAGAATACCTACCCACTTCCCTGTACGACCCGTGGCATATCCATATTCCTTCAGAACCCCGGTTCCTCGGATCATGCACTGATCTGCCAGGTCTGTCTGATACATACATTGACACCCCGAGCCACACGAATATGTCCTCTCGCTAAACTCGTTAACCATCATTCCTTGAAAGACATACGCCTGCACCCGAGTCAGTCACACACTTTTAGCGACTCAGAGTTGAGAAAAGAGTAAGGTACCTGGTAATCAATGTAGTGGAAAACATATTTCCAGAATGGATTCAAGATGGTCGGCGAAACGAGGAACCCGCCCACGCTCATCCAGAGCCCGTTGGCAAATGCAACGAGCGCCAGGCTGATCACAAAATTCGGGAAGATGGCTGTTACGAAGACGACTAGAGACTCGGCGGCAACGAGGTCCAGGAAGAGCCACATCACCCAGGTGAAGAATGCCGCGCCTGTGGGCCGGAAGTTGGAGAGCCAGTAGCTGACTATGGAAAAGAGGACGGAAATGATGACTTTTTAGGGCATTGTTAGCTTAGTCCAATCAGTAATTTGACAGTTTCGGGAGGGACATACATAGGTACGGCAGGCCGATGATGAAGTTGGAGATTACGAAGGGAAGCGCGCCGTAGAGTCCGTTTGCTCGTTCCTTGGTAAAGGTTGCCCGGTCCTCGAGGAAGGATGGGACATAAGCGACAGCCATAAAGCTCATGAAGGCTGAGCCGAAGAACTGATTCTCGTTAGGATATAGTACAGAAGGAAGAAAGATAAGAAGCTCACAATCGCATTGATGAATGGTTGGATGTACTCCTGGGAGGTGTGGAGGCGAAGCCATACCGTCCCCATCATGATTGCCAGTCCTACAGATCATATTAGTTTTGTGAGATTAAGACAGGGATGGGGAGCCTGTACCTAAATACATAACAATCCGAATACCATAGGCTACAACGTCGCGATAGCTTTTGATGAAGAGCCGATGGAGAAGAGACATGGTAATTCGGGGAATACCTGGGCGGCTTAGTTCGTCGATGTTCATTATATTGCCGTTCTTCTCGTTGGCGCTCTGTGGTTGTTTGCTCAATGCAGCATACTCGGCGGACTGTGCCCATGCGGTTTGGATCTTCCCGACTTGGTCCTCGTGGACTGTGAAGTCAGAACTAACCGCATCCAAGAGGTACTCGGCCGGATTTGTATTGGAGGGAATCGGACATCCAATGTTATTGAAGTAGCTTGGTACCTCGGAAATGGGTCCGAAGTAACATGTCTTTCCGCCCGAAAGTAGGAGGAGATTGTCAAACAGCTGGAAGGTTGTTGTCGATGGCTGGTGGATACTGGCAATTATGATAAGCTTTAATGTGATGTGTTAGTCGTCTGTGGTATGCTCCTAACCCCCTCCCCAGGACGACGTACATTATTTGCTACCGCAAGCTTTTTCACGTACGAAATGACCTCGTAGCTAGCAGTGGAATCCAATCCGCTTGTTGGCTCATCGAGGAACAAGATCTTGGGACATGTGATAAGCTGACTGGCGACGCTGACCCGTCGCTTCTGACCTCCACTGATTCCCTTCCGGATTGGCGTGCCCACCAGAGTCGAGGCCTGGTTCTGGATTCCGAATGCGCTCAGCAGGGTCTGGATACGCTCTGCCCTTTGTGATCGTGTCACCGATCTAGATTGTGTCAGCCCATGAATACTCCGACAAAGTGATAAAGGTCGAAGGAGTCCATACCCCGGCAGAGACAGATCCGCGGCAAATTTCAGTGTCTCCCGCACCGTCAGGGATCCGATCAAGGCATCCTCCTGTTCGACGTAGGATGTGATCCGGTTGAAGGTGCCATTGTCCAGCTTTGCTCCATTTACGTAGCACTCCCCCGTATTTTTCGCACCGGCGGAAGCTGTGCGACGCGCAAGAACGTTTAATAGAGTTGTTTTCCCGCAGCCAGAGGGGCCCATCAGCGCAATCAGCTGCCCTGTTTCTGGTTAGTACTTTGTTCGACGTCATGTATTATTTTGCAATGCTATACCATGGTGGGCTGTTCCGCTGCACCCCTCGATCAGATTCCGAGGTTCTTTTGTGCGTCTATCCTTTACCGTCACGGTCAGATTATCCCACGTGAAGGATTGAACGGTGTTGTTCATCAAAAACTGATTGTCATTTCGTTCAAGATCAAGGGTATCTGGAGGGCTGGCTTGGTCGGGCTCCATAGCGCACAACGGTTGTGATCGAAAGGTGGAGTTTTACCACAGAAACACAGTGCATGGACCGATTGTGGGCGAGGCTGGGTAGATTTATAATAAATTGAAATACTTGAGCGTTGGCGAAGCATGACAGGATCCCTGTCGGTGTCCAACCAACAAGAAACCAGTCAGGTGCAGTGGTTAATGGAATGTGGCAGGGGATGACAAGAGAAAAGTCGCCGACTCGTGGACGGACTATTGTTTGGATCGTCAGTGTTGCATTTGCAGCAGTGATTTGACTACTATTACTAACTTGGTACTGAGTAGGTACTACTCGTAGCCTCAGGCTGCCGATCGGTGGGCCCTACAAGCAAGGGTGATCCCCGAGGGTTGCGAAAAAGTGGATGAACGCCGTTTGTCCGATCTGGGTCCCATGGTACCAGGAGGATTTTCCCGAGAGTAAAATTTCATGTCTTGGGAAGGTCCCCGATTCGTGCGAGAAAAGTAGATTACTCTATGGCAATGCGTCGGTGATATTCCAGCTGAGGGTTACATTGCCCATTTTGTAAGCACTTGTCTCGTCCGAAAAAAATCTGAGGAGAAAAAAAGAAGCAAATACAGGCTCAGTATTGTGCACGGTCCCTGTTTGTTCAGCTCCCGTTCTTACTGGTACTACCTCATCGTTCACTTTTGTCCTCATTGGGCTTAGTTTCGCCAACGGGTCCCGTTCATCACGAACCGTCACGTTCCTTGGGCTGATTCATATTGGAGGCGTTGCTGAACCATTCAGCTGCCACTATCCCCATTCTCTTTCAACTCTGTCTTATTTTACTATATTTGGGGGAAATGTTATCCTGTTCGACTGTACAAAACAAAACAAACCCACTAAAACAACTGATGATGCCAATCTAGACCGATGGCTGGTAGTACCAAGTGAAGGGTTTGATCTATGATACTAATGGGCCCAATCACAGTCACACTATGATGTCTGTTGCCAGTCATAGCGGGTGGTTACTCGTTGGCATTTGGAGACAGCTCACTACTATGTGCTACACAGAACCTCACTTGACTTTCAGCCTGAATTCATGTAGTACAATGATCTACGACCGTTAGGCTCACTGTGGTCGACCACAAAGTCGCTCCAAAACACCGAGCTTTCCTCCTCACAAGGACATATCGCTTCACAAAACCTTTCTTGCATTGGGCTGACCCCCGCCACGCGAGATGCTGTATTATCTATTCGACAGCATCATGGGATAAGAGTGGACGTCGAGGTAGTCTACGAGGTGAGGTAGATCTGGACGATCGGAAGGCACAGGGTTGCATGATCTATGCACTGGGGTCAGAAATCACCCTAACACGGTCGACTAGGGTGGGCAGAGCAACAACCTCCCGATCCACCTGCCTTGTTGACAGCAGGGGTGTTGCACATGGGGGCATCTGGGGAGGGACATGGTGGAAAAAACGTCTAGATGAATATGGCCGGACCTGGAGCATTTAATGTATCATCTCGCGCGCAGTAATCCATTCTATCCAAGTATGAACCCACTTGGTGTTCCAGAGTCACGCTTGGATCTCGAGAATATTTCTTCTTTGTACCAATACGAGCTTCATTTTATGCGCTTAGGTTGCCTTCAAGGACCACAAACAAGTGCATAGGGCAAGTTAGACGGTAAGTAAATATTATTGGAGGGTTGTTCTCTGTCTAGGAGGGGATTGAGTTTTGTCTGTCTGTCCGTAGTCACGTGACACTCGACTTGTAGGTGTACATACTAAAAACACCATTCAACTCAAATACATTGCCCAAATTTGCCGTTATGAAGCACCAAGACAGGTTCTACTCCGAGGGACAAGCGTACCTCGGCCCGAGAGAGAGTCCTCTGACCGAAACCCATTGTAATGTTTGGGATTGGGATCGACTGCGGATGGTCAAGGTGAAAGGCAGCGCCAAGCTGTTTCCACCAGACGAGGATATAGAGATCCCAATCCTGGCACAATTTGCGGGTTACTTGTCGCCGGAAGTTCGCACAGTCACTGTTGACGATGATGGACTTCTTGCTGGGGTCTCGACCGATCCGGAAGAGGACGATACCCCCTTTGTTGCATATCCTCCCCTCTCCGTTGCTGGATCCCTCGCCGATTGCCCTAAAATCCAGTACTCTGATCTTCAGGAGCTCGATCGGCTTGGACCGGGTGTTGATCTATCATCATACAAAGATGAATTCGGGATTCCTCACAAGGTTGCCTTCAAATTCAACCCTTTGGACAAACCTCAGAGACTGCAGATGGCGTGGGATGAACTCAACCTTCTCAAAAGCTTGCCACCACATCCCAATATAGTACCATTTGATCGCATTGTACTCGAAGATGTGGAGTCTCACGTGATTGGATTCACAACGAAATATATTCCGGGTGGAACCCTCGACAATACAAATGTGCCTTTCCGATTTGAATGGCTGCAACAACTTACTCAACTTGTGGACTTCCTAAATCTGGAACTGGGTATCATGCATCAAGACATTGCACCGCGTAATTTTCTTATCGATCCTGACACAAACAATATCCTTCTTTTCGATTTCGATTGGGCTGCATGCGGAAAAAGACGCTTGCTGGAAGGCCGAGATGACGTGACTGGTGTTGTTTTCACACTCTACGAGCTCATCACGAACGATGCACAATTCACGAGTATTCCTCACTGGACCGAACCATGGACATGGTGCCGGGTATTTCAGAATGGCCTTGTAATCGGATGCTGGACTCTGACGTATCAAAATTCCGCAAATTTTTGAATGATTGGGTGGCTTCGCGAAAATTGGACGGGGGTTTGGACCGATATCTCAACGCTCCCAACCAGCTTACCTGGCCGGATCTACCAACCGCACCGGACTACCAAGTACCTTTCGAATTGGGTAGGAATGCAGATGGAGAGCCGATCTGGGCAACGGGCCCGCGATTTAGACGCACTGCAATGGAGAAGGGACAGTACTGCTTCTTCTGGGAGAGACAGCCACAAAATAAATCTTTGAACCAGGCCAAAAGTGGCATGGACTAGCCGATGTATAAAATATAACGTTTAAGATCAAATCTCGAGGGTGAAGACGTATTCCCCTGCCAAGAACAGGAAAGCCAGTCCAATCCCACGAATATTTTACGGTCAACATTTCTGTCTCCAAGCGAGGGCTCTCTTTAATTGGCGTGGCTTATATTGAATCCCATCCATGTAGTCTGCGTCATCCGTGCCGTCATAATCATCACTCTCGTTGGTATTGTCAATGCAGAATTTTGCACTTATATCTTGCTAGCCACAAGGCTTCCGTATTGCGCTGTGTTGGCGTATGAGCGAGGACTGATGACCAGATGAGGAACAGGAAGGTTCCAAATACCGCTTGGTGGAAGAAGTAGGTGTTGTACTGATTCATCCAAATTCCTGCAAAGACCTGGATGACCCAAGCAAGGAGAGCAATCTAGGACCTACGTTGGTCATTACCTTTAAAGCAGTCCCAATACGAACTACTGTCCAGTTCTTTCTCTTGCTCATCTGTGCGAACAAAAAAGAATGGAGACTTTTGGATCACCAAGATTTTGCCGCAGTTAGGCCAGATATTGAATCTCTCACCTTACTGGGCCATTTTCTCATTAAGGTTCCGAGCATGCGGCAGTGAGATTCGCTACGGGGAGAATATAGCAACATCGCACCACTGGTATACGGTTGCTGACACACCTGCCCGCAATTCTCCAATATCTGTGCGATCTATGACCCCGTATAGGGGACATTGTCAATCCTAGATGAAGGGGTAGGCGAAAAGCTGAGGGCGAACAAGTTTAGTCTTTCCGCTCCGCTCCGCGTCACCTAACGGGGCACGTGAACAGAAGTGAGGTGGTATTTCTTCTTGCAGCAGTCCCTCCAGATCAGGATCCAACACCGTAAACATCTTGAAGAATTAGCGTTTTTCTAGTGTGGAGCGAATTTCTGCAGAATGTGGAATAGTACGGTGAACGAAATCGTAGTTACGGACAAGGTCAAATATTACCAACGTTACCAACACCAACGCACAATTTTGTTGACCAATTAAGTCAATTAATAGAGCTCCACTATACTGATCAACCAATTATATTTCTTATATATAGAATAAAGTTCTGGACTATTTGCTACTTATAGTCTGATTCCGAGATGTTATTATACCGCCTGTTTACCGTCTTGAATAATAGACTTTTCAAGACTGCCAGTCCTCCCAACACCCTCTTTTTAGGAATCACCAGTCCCTGTTTTTAGGCTACCAGCACTACCTCTTTAGAGGCCACCCGCACCCATCGTTAGAGGTCAGTACCCCGTCTTTAGAACCCTGTGTTCAGGGACTATCAGCACCCCGTCTTTAGATCCCCTGAGACCCCAGTATAATACTAGTACCCCGGGAGTAGTAGTAATAGTTAGGGATAGTAAGACGCTACTTTTAGGGCCGGTGGTAGAACTAGACGGGCGGGATGGCCTTTCAGACATTAGAGTGGGTTTACTTTCCAAAAAGACACATCTAGACTAGTGACAATAATTTATGGGACAGGAAAATTGGAGTGATATAAGGATAGTTCAAGATGATTTAGGAGTGCGTGGTAGTCGTGGCGTTATGTAAAACGCTCAGATTTCGGCAAGACTTTTACATTGTCCGGAACTCTGATTTAGTCTGCCGTAGAATAGCCAATGGTATCAGTGCCCAGTGCATGACAGTCAACTTTAAATCACGACCACCACAAATCGCCAGCTGGGCGTTTCCAGTTCGAATCAACTGTTTGGATATGGAGGATTGAACAATGTCGATCTCAACATAGAAAGATGAACCAAACTACGTAATATCAGGCAAAGCGGTACCGTTTCCGGCGGTGGCTGGCTGACTTGGTAGTCCCAAGCCTAATTCGGAGTTTACGGGCAGCGCTGCAAGCAGCGCCTGGTCACGTCGCCCGCATCCTGCATGATGTGTTGGCTTCGATACCCCGCTTCGATCTTGTATTTAACTTGGTACCGAGTCCCTACATCATCCCCTATTACCTTTCATCCTTCTACTACGAAAGACTTTGCACTATATACCCATAACACCACAGGCTATAGCACAATGGCAAGTGTTATCTCCTGAAGTCTCACTCTCAGAGTCTCGACGCTGACATCCCACAGGCTTCAGGTTTACCACTAAGCAGTGAATGCTTGGAGGCTTACAATGCGTTGAAGCTCAAAAAGTCTTTCAAATATGTTATCTACGGGGTGGACTCTACCTTCAAAGAGATCGTCGTTCTGAAAACCTCATCAGCATCCGACTACGATGAGTTCATGGCTGATCTTCCAGATGACGAGTGCAGATGGGCAGTCTACGATTTTGCGTACAAAAGGTCGGATGGCAGCGAGAGAAACAAGCTAGTCTTTATCTCATGGCATGTTTTTCGATTCCTATCAGCAACCCCTTCATGGTGCATGTAGCTAATTTCTTTTTTAGGTTACCAGACTGCGCAAAGATCAGGCACAAGATGATATATTCGTCGTCCAAGGATACGCTCCGGAAAGCACTAACCGGTGTAGCAGTTGATATATCTGCCACAGCCCGCGATGAGGTTTCATACGACGCTGGTACTGTACCCCGTCTCCTACTACTCCTAGTAAATCAATTGCCTCTAGCCCAACAAGCTAACTCATAGCACAATTAGTTCTCGGCAAAGTAAACCGCGAATAAATGTAACAAGGGTATAATTTGGAACATTAGCCTTCTCGCACCCGCCGTAGGGTTTGCAGTACTCGATATGTCCATTCCTACAAGCCTCTTTCTATCTTGAATTCATTCTCAATTAAAGGTCTTTACTTCAACATGCATCGTATTTCTCTAGTTGCTTAACCTTCTGTAAGGTTTGCAGTAGTAGTGGTCCTTCGGAGATATCCCCATCCCAACTTCCTGAATCCCTCCCCATGTAACCACAGCAAAGTAAACAGCGGCAAAAAGATCAACGACAGGAACGCAAGGAGGGAGTTCCCCCAACCCAAGCCGAGCGAGTGATTCAACGACGGACCAGCGAGGGGAAAGAAAGCCCCGAAGAGCGCACACAGGGTGGCATTCGCCGACAGGGCCGAGGCAGAGACGCCCTGCTCGTCGAACGCGTCGACGAGGTAGTTTTCCGTGGGAAGCTTGGTCAGAAGCATACTAAACCCGATGATGCCGGTGCCGATGAGAGGCACGATCCAGTGGACGTGTTTGTCAGCTGGCCAGCCGTACAGTAACAGGCCGATGGGCAGCATCGCCGTGCCGAAAATCATCAGCGGGAGGCGATGTTCCGGCTTCGACTCGCCTTCCATCTCGCGCCGGTGTTTCACGTAGCGGTCAGAAACAAGACCGTATACGCAGAGTCCGACTATGTTGCCAATTGCTGGACCGGGCATGGTTAGTGAGAGTGGTTTCGGTGGGTGAGTGGGAAAGCTTGGATATACCTCGGCCGAGGAAGGTGATGCCTACTGGGCCCTCTCCGAAACCATACGTTTTCTGCATGATCTCCGCCAGAGTTGTCAGGATGAGATAGGAGATTCCGTACGTCAGCGCCGTGTAAAGGGACGTGACTAGCACCACCGGGGAAGAGAAAAGTATCCGCGCAGGGCGGACAATAGATTTCAGGATTGTGTCACGGGGTGCAGAAGGGTGGCTGCTTGACGATGGAATATTGTGATTCCCATCACCACGATCTTGTTTCTTTTCTGTCGACTTTCGCGATTGTTGCTGGATTTTGAACCGGTAGGTTTCCTTGAATACCGCTAGTGACAATAGCGATACACTGCCGACAGCTATCGCCATAATCCAGATGGTCCATCGCCAGCCAAGGGCGCTATTGACGAAGCCGCCAACAATCGGAGCCACGCAGGGCCCGATTAGAGGAAGAGCGATGGCCACCGCCATTGCGGCGCCCCTCTCCTCCTGGACAAATAGGTCTCCAATAATGCTCGGAGCAAGAGTAAGGGAGGTGACGGCCATACCATTTATGAAACGGAAGGCCACCAGCATGGAGACATTATGACTCAGCGCGGCCGCAACGGAGCAGAGGATAAAGAGGATGTTACCGCCATGGTAGACGACGTTCCGCCCATACAGCTCTGACAACGGCCCGACTACAAATGATCCTACACCTTCGCCCAGCTCCCAGATAGAGACGATCAAGGGCTGATAGAGATTGCCCGAGACTTGAAAGTGAGATAGGATGATTGGTACAGCTGGGACGATGATGATAGTCCCAAAGTTACTATACCAAGGATGAGTAACGGATACGGGCGAGCAGCGAGGTCTGATAAGATATACTCACGCTAACATATACATCACAGCGACGCAGCTCACTATTGACCATTTTCGCCAACGAGGCCAGTTTGTGGGATCCTCGGGCTTCTTTAGGCACTGTGAACAGTCATCGTTGTTCTCTTGCTTGGGTCGGTGAGGAGATGAGTCGTTGCCCGCGTCGCATGTTGTTATTTCCAAGTCAACGTCCTTCATGATCCGGGCAATACTTTGGCTTCTTGAACGTCCTACGGAGGTCTGATCGGGGAGACAACAGCAGCTCTACTTTGTACACCGAAGGGGGGTTTTGTTTCATGAGTTGAGGTGAGATAGATTTGCATGTGACCAACTAGGTGGACTTATCACGACCAAAGCCCGAACCCTGTACTGAGCAGGGTAGATGGTAGGACACGTACCGATAAAGGCGTACTAATGAAACTAAATGAAACAAAGAACGGTGCAGGGGATCTTCAATGCGGCCTGATGCGAACTGTACCATCCAGAAACGGCAACGGGATTTAAATCCTTTGTCTAGCAGTCAATTCAAGCCAAGCCGGGACGCTTCGCCACCACCACCACCCGCGGGATGGACAATGCAGCCCCGTCGACACACTCCTGGTACCCAGCCTCAATGAGTTTGAAAAAACTCGCAGCAGCCTCGACCTGACCATTTCCCATCAGCTTAGACGCAAACTCCTCCATGGTCAACAAATGTTGGTCATTGAATGCCCGGACCAACTCTGGCCCCTCATCGTAGTAGTCTAGTTTCGCATCCTGGAAGCCTGCCTCGTTGAGCAGGCGCGGCAAGTCCAACACCCCAATCATGCCGCCCATTGGCATAGGAGGCAACGCAGATTTCCTCCAGCGCAGGCGCCTGCACAGACGGGCTCACCTTCTTGATCTGCATATTCACACAGTCCAGCTCATCCCATTGGATGTAGCCTCCAGGTTTTACCAACTGGAATAGGTGCCGGATTACAGGCATTGGGTCCACCCCCGACAACACCAAAACGAGAAGTCGGACGTGTACGAGCTCATACTGACACTCAAGACTCGCGGGTATGCCCGCAAATAGGTCCCAATGTCGTAGGGTAATATTGGATGGTAGCCAGCCAGGGTGAGGAGCTTGAGTAAGATCGATATCTAGTCCATCCAGCCGGCTTTTAGGAAAGTCGCGGGATACGTCAATCAACCACAAAGCAGTACCTGTAGCGATGTCGGCAATGGCAGGATGAGAAGGGGGGTCGGTAGAACTGCCTGAAGATGGAAATTGAACCGAGGGATGGATGTGGAAGCCAAAGACTTCACGCCAGAGGAAGTGTTGCAAGTTTAGGCGGATAACAGAGCGGTGGCTCTGTTGCAGGGCGTATCCAAGGCCATCGGCAAGGCGAAAGCTGGCCTGGGGGGAGGGTGAGGAGTTTGAATCATGCATGCTGGCGAGAATGGATGGGGATAAGGAAGACTCCCAATTTAGGTGTGGTAGTCATGATCTAGACACATAGTAGCGATGGATGATCAATCCACTATATAGCCTTGAGAACAAAGAGAATCCTCGTTGTACTGTCCGGTAGTCAGACTGGGAGGGGTCCTCAATGTAAGCCAAACAAAGAAGTGAAGCAATACGCACCTGAATGGCTGGGAGATAATTCTGGAGGATCCTCCATAAGCCCTAAGTCGCGCATCTAAGGCTTAGCTGTGCTTGGCAGGATTACCAGCATTTGCGAAGGGTCACCATATTGAAGTCAATCGGAGGGCCCGTCAAACTGAACGATGCTGCTGTCAAACTGCAACCCACAATGCTTGGTTTAAGTCAAACATTCATTATAGATAGAGCATCTTTGTTCCGTGCAAAGCGCTGGGTAGAACCGTATTAATATTTGTCGCTTTTAGCTAACTCGCACATGACAAAACCCATAAAAGTTACGGGAGGGCCGTGTTGGCAAGGAAAAAGAGTACGCGATGGTGACTATACAAGGATCATATTGCGAATTCGATCCGCCTTCCCTGTTTAGGCGACAGCTGTCTTGTGTGCCATTTAACAGAAAGCATTAAATAATGCCAATTCTTCCAATTTCCCCGGACAGAGAGCATGGAAGAAAACCGTCTATCTTATTAAAAAATGGCCTCCCAAAAGCAACGAACCCCACCCCAACCACCCCCGACCTTCACAGCAAACCCAGCCACAATCATACAGGATACCAAGTCTCTGATTGAGCGTGCCCGCGAAAGCCAAAGCCAGATTAAAAGGAACATACAGCCCAACACCGCAACATTCAACAACGTCATTCTCCCCCTGGCTCACATCGACAATACTCTGGCTTCGAAGTCCCATATCCTTGTTTTCTATAGAGCCGTATCGACCAGCCCCGAACTGCGGAATGCGTCCACCGAGGCCCGGAATCTGCTGGACTGTTACAATGTCGAGACCACGATGGATGACGGTTTGTTTGCGCTGGTTGACGCGGTCTTTCACAAGGATGAACAGTTAGATCCAGAATCCTATCACCTGTTGAAGAAGTTGTACATGGGCTACGTTCGGCATGGGCTGAGATTGTCGGCCGGGTACCCGAGGGATCGATTTCGGGAAATTCAGTCGCGGCTTAGTTGGGTTAAGGCTGAGTTTCAGAGAAATTTGGTCGAGGCGAATAGTGTGGGCATCTGGTTTACGGTTGAAGAGTTGGATGGATTGCCGGAGGACTTTCTATCTACGTTATTGAGAGGGAAAGTAGGAGAGGTCAATGAGGACAAGGTCCGAGTGACGTTTAATGATCCAGATCTCTTTAAAACACTGAGCTACGCGAGGAACAGCAACACGCGGAGACGTATCTACATCGCCAATGAGAATAAGTGTACACAGAATGTGCCCCTGTTTAGGGAGGCTGTCCTGCTTCGTGATGAAGCGGCTCGTTTGCTTGGATATCCCAGTCATGCTGCTTTGCGGATTGAAGATAAAATGGCGAAGTGTCCGGAGACTGTGAATGCCTTTCTCGGTGACTTACAAACTCGATTGAGTGAGAATGGTCAGAGAGAAGTCGAAAAGCTAAAGCGGCTTAAGAGGGCCGACCTAGAGTCTCGAGGAGAATCATTTGATGGTCGGTATTTTCTGTGGGATCATCAATACTATCATCGAATGATGCTGGAGAAGCAGTATTCGGTGCACCAACAGAAGATTGCGGAATATTTCCCTTTTCTAAGCACCATCGCGGGTATGCTGAAGGTCTGCGAGATGTTATTTGGTCTTTTTTTCAGCGAACTTAGCAGAGACGAGATAACGAAGCTAATTGGTCCCGGAGACACGCCTGTCTGGCATGAAGACGTACAGGTTTTTAGTGTCTGGAACAGTGACGAGGACGGTGGCTTTGTCGGGTATCTCTATATGGATCTTTTCCTTCGGGAAGGTAAATACGCAAATGCAGCCAATTTCAACCTGATACCCGTCTGTTACAGTCCTTACATCTTCCTATAAACCAATACTGACTTCCCTTAGGGTTTTATCCAAGAAAGCGGTACACGCCAATATCCTGCCACGGCATTGGTGTGCAACTTCTCCAACCCTAACTCTGAAGCCCCCTGTCTTATGAAGCATGACGAACTTGTTACATTATTCCATGAGCTGGGCCATGCAATCCATGATCTTGTTTCAAAGACAACCTACTCGCATTTCCACGGTACAGAGACAGAAGTCGACTTTGGTGAAGCCCCTAGTCAGATGCTGGAGAACTGGTGCTGGACACCATCAGTACTGCGGTTATTAAGCAGACACTATTCGTACCTTTCCTCGGAGTATTTTGACCATTGGAAAGAGCGAGTAGAGAGGGAGCCTCAGCCTCAGGAGCAAATACCTGACGCGATGATCGAGAGCATCCTCCGAGCCGAACACGTAAACGGCGCACTGTTCCATTTGCGTCAGTTGCATTTCGCTATCTTTGATATGGTAGTCCACGAGCCTGACGATCACAACGCGATAAAGGAATTAGACATCTCGGCAAAATATAATAACCTCCTCGCTAAGATTCTACCGATGGATGGCCCAGAGGGTGACGACTGGGGCCATGGTCAAACACGCTTTCAACACTTGCTGGGGGAGTATGATGCAGGGTACTACAGTTATTTGTTGTGAGATCATTCTTTTGACCAGAGAATTGACTTGATTACTGAAGGTGATGATACAGCTCGAAGGTCTATGCGACAGATATGTTCTATACCGTGTTCAAACCGGACCCAATGAACTATCGAGAGGGTTGGAGATACCGATATACTGTCCTTGAGAAGGGAGGGAGCCTAGATGGAGTGAAGATTCTAACTGACCTCTTGGGGCGCGAACCCCAAAAAGATGCTTTTTACCAGGAGCTTTGTCAAGATTGACTATTAATAGAGATATTCTACTAATGTCATGAGAAAGCCGCGCCTATCGCTCGAGCTTCAAGGAGGGAGCTCGCAGCAAAGAACGAAGCCAGGTAATGGGGTGAGGAAACACACTACAATAAGAGCGATTAGATATGCGATCAAGCATACCATAAGTAGTTGGGTAGCTATCATAGAAAGAATATCAAGGAAACAACAAAGGTCATCAATACAAGTCATGGCTGGAAGCGTACATCAACATCAACATCAACTACAACAGCATAAGAACTTGTCACATTAAGCTCACGCAGAAGATACAGGATCGAGACAACGACAATGGGGTATACCTCTCTCTGCCACAACTCATTTCTTCCAACTGACAACAGAGAACTAAACAGACGAAGAAACAAGAAGCTTCCAGAAAAAGATGTTACAAACGCTTAGGGCATCAAGACATCAAACAGCAACAACATCAACATCACAACATAGTACCGTAACATAAAAAACATCAATCATGCAGGTCGTCAGAATCATACAATCATGTCGCCATGATGGACGTGATCGGTCAGAGCCTCAAACCCGCCCTTCTCTTTATCATTTATACCCGAACAAGTCAAACCAAAGCAAGAAAATCCGAACCCAGAATGCCTCCCATAACCAAAATCTTTTCAGCAACGAATCATCGAACTTTTCCGCGCGTTATCGCCTCGTGTCTTTTTTATGTTTTTCCTTTTCTTTGGTGCAAGGAAAGGCGGCCAACCCAGAAACGAGAAATGACAAACTTTTGGCAAACGACGTCTTTATCCAGAGCACTCAGATGGGAACTCGGTAAATATAAAATCAAATCGCACAAGCAAGCATGGAAGTGAAACATAGTACCCGGTAAGAGGCAAGTTAGTATCGACCGCTGTAGGTCGACCGACTCGACCGCCGACTGGCGCGGTCGGACCGTCGGTCGGTACGTGCCCGCCGGGGGTCCTCTAGCTGTCTCTGGGTCACGCTTCCCGTGTAGTCAGAACCATTCGTCAGGTACTTCTTTGGTCGTTTCCCTTCGATGTTCAGTTCGACTGCACCCGCGTCGCCTGTTCGGAGACTGATTTTCTTTCCGCCAACAGACTCTTGTGTAAAGCTCATCGTAACGCCATTCATCGTCATGACAATGTTGTTGTCTTCCTCCGCCTTGGCCCCACTACCACTACCATTTTGGGTCCGTGCGTCGCTACCACGGCTGCTATTCGAGCGGCTTTTCTGACTGCCGCTGTCACTCTCTGCCCGAGACGCCTTAGATTTGTACAGGGCATCCTCCGTCAACGGCGTTGGCACGACTTTGCCGGAACGAGATGCCTGGTACTCCTCGGCTGATCGCTGTTTCACCTCAATCTCGTCACCGTCGTCCTCCTCGTCCTCTTCATCATCGTCACCATCATCGTACTCATAGACGGTTGGTCGTCGGCGACGGGAGTTCTCGACCGCCACCCGTGATGGTCGCGAAGATTCATGATAGGCTGCGGGGCGTCGACTGTCTCGAATGCTGCGTGTTCGCGCAGGAATTACGGTCTCCCGGGATGACCGTCGATATCCATATTCTGGCAAAGCATCTCTCATTTCGGACAGGTCCATCGAGCGTGATGGGTGTCGATCGGACGTGACCGATGGCGCAGTCACAGCTTTTCGGTGGAGTTCCGGTCGTTTCTGAATAACGTGCGGCGCGGGCTTGTGCTTCACGGGTGGGGGCGGCATCCGGTAATAGTCTTCATCCCGGTCATGGGAAGAATGGGATGGAAGCCGTGGTCGAGGTGCACGGGGCGGCGGGAGATCAAGGGATTCATCATCCTCATACGCAGAGGGCGGATCATAGTCAACGACGGGTGGCCCGTAAGTGGATCCGCGCCGTGGCCTGCCTTGGTCCCGCGTCCTGGAGGCCGACCGTTCTTGGCGATCGGGCGGACCATAGTCGGACATGGCGGCAAAATACGGGGACGGTTGACCGTAGGGAGATGGAGCATAGGCCGGCGGATTGGTGTAGGCGGAAGAGGATGGAGGGGGTCCATGTTCGTAGCGACCCATATGGCTGGGAGGATACATAACTCCGCCGCCCATCCCAGGAACCATACCATGAAAGCTCACCGGTCGGTTGTTGTTCGTGTGATAAGAGTACGAGCGACCGCTACGAGGCCGGCTGCTGTGGGATACATGGACATCTTGGACGGCGGAAGGGGCATACCGCGGCCCCTGTGGTGACGGAGGGGGGTAGTCGTGGACGGACGACGTGGTAGATGGTGACATATAATATGGGTAGTCGATGGCTCGCGGTTCAACGGGGGTGGACCCATGATACAAGCCCTGATCGCACTCCCAACAGGTGCCAGGGAAGTGCCGCATCTGGGAATTTTCCCGTCTGCGGGACCGCGATGGCGACCGCTGCATGGAGGCGTGGTGATGGCTCACAGCAGGATAGGTGCCAACTTGCATTTTCTCGTCCCAAGAAGGGCGAGCAGGTCGTTCTTTTGGGCGGTCTTTGCGGTGGGAGCGAACACGTTCGAGGTCGGCCCTCTTGGGCGTTGTGTCAATTTTAAGAGGGACAGGGTCTTTCCGGCCCGACGGGCCAGATTGGGTGCTGTTCACGGTGGCGGCAGTGCGGCTAGAGTAGCCAGAATCGCTTGCGATATCAACTAGGGCCTCGCCAGCTGATCTCAGGTCCAGTTTCGAACGTTTGGCAGCGAGGTTGGCGACTTGACGGGTCTCCGGGATGATAACATGAGCGTCCTCGTCGTATTCCTCACAGAAAGCAGCATGAGGAACTTTTCCAGTCATGACTCCTGGACGGCCAAGGCCCAGGTTGGGACCCTAAAGGGGGGTGAGGGGGGAAGGGGGGCTGGTTTGGGAAAGGTGCAGTGTGGATGACGTGAAACGTGGTGATCCAACAGGGCTTCGCTTGTAGATTAGGTACAGCAGCCACCAGTGCTGCTGCTCATCCGAATGACTCAATAATATTTTTTAGTCGCTTCCACCTCTGCTCTTTTTCTTTTCTTTTCTTTCCCTTTTTTTTTTTTTTTTTTTTTTTTTTTTTTTTTTTTTTTTTTTTTTTTTTTTTTTTTTTTTTTTTTTTT